>NW_011888971.1:297434-310509 GCF_000151845.1 Pteropus vampyrus | reverse complement strand
GGGGGAGTTCCTTTGAAAAGCTTTTCTTTCAGATTTCTTCTTCTTCGATTTCTCTTCTTCGAGACTCTGCTTTTATACTCCTTCCTGCACATCGTATCCATCCCTCTCTTTGGCTTAATGACCATCTGTGCATCCTTTAGCTTAGATGTGCTCAGTTCTCAGCTATTTGGGGAGGAGGAGATGCAGGAGGCAAGAAGAAGAGAGAAGATCGGGCAAAAGAGTGAGAAATCCAGGCACAAACTGAGATGGAGGAGCTGGAGTTCCGTCTCAGGTGGGATGCAAAGTCAGCGCGGCCAGCGGCCTCCGGCTCGCCACAAAGGAATCTTCTCTATTTCGGCAGCTGTCTTAGCTGGAGGAAGCGAAGGGGAGGCTGTGCCTTAGGAGGATTGACACCGGGAACACGACATAAGGACCAAATCCCCAGGGAACGCACGCGAAGCCAGAGGAGACAGGGAATTAGATCCCGCTGAAAGTCTGGAGGAACATGGGAGATGTGTCCGGACCTCCACTATTGTTAAAAACGAGGATTCAGAGCCATCTTCTCCACGTGTTAAGGAACCAGGAAATCCTTGCTGACAAATGTTTCCCGCTCAGGTCATACTTTGTCACAATTCTCTCCTTAATTCAAGCTGGAGTCACAGACATTCACCATTAACTTCTGTCTCGTGACCCTCGGCCTCTCCTGGACCTGTTTGTCCCTTTTCCCCTCCCTTCTCTCCATCACAGGTCTATCCTGCAGGCCACATCTCCCAGTCTCTGGTGACAGCTTTGAACCACGAGACCCTGCCGACAGGAGCCTCCAGCAGGAAATGGAGGGGGAGAGAAGGGAGGACCAGGGCACTCTTCCCTCCTCCGTCTTTGGCGGAATCGTGGCAGTGGTCAGGTGTCCTCTGTGTATCCAGACAGACTTCTGTGTGCGTCACTGTCTGTAGTTGACCCCAACCCAGAGGTGAGGTAACTGCCTCCTGCCTACGGGCCTCCAGCCTGAGGCCCACCTGAGTCATTTCAGGGACTCCTATTGAAATTCTCAACTTTTCCATCACTTTTAAAACATTTTCTGTGTTAAACTCTCTTTGTTTGAAATTCTCAGAGTGGTTTATGTTTCCTTTGGATTCTAATCAAAGTCCCAAAGAGAAATGTGCTGGAGCACATTACCGGCACCTTGAACCCACCTGAGAAAGTCAATAAAACCATCAATTTACCCATTCCTTCCTTTCTTCCTTCCTTCCTTCCTTCCTTTCTTCCTTCCCCCATTCAACATTTGACAATCATTTATTAGAACCTACCCTGGGTCAGTAACTATCCTCTGTTTCTGCAGAGGAGGGTCTGCAAGATGGGAAATACTACAATATAAACCAAACCTTAAAGAATCACAGATTGTGGATGGGAAAATCACAGCACCGAGATGACCTGGTTTATGCCAACAGTCACCTGCAGAGCCAAAGGGTAAACAAATAATTATTGCAATTCCTGCTGAAGCTCCCTACCCAGAGGGAGGGGTAGGCAGCCACGAAACCAACCTTATGCCCTCACCAGCTCCCTTCGCTAAGGCATAACGATTTCAAAATTATTACCTTCTTGTGTTTATTTTGACTGCAATGCACTTTTCAGCATCTTCTGTTTGTCTCTCCAGGTCTGGTTTGATAACTGAGCAGCTGTCCTGCAAGCCCTGTGTTCTCACAGCTGTCAAGGACTGTGAGTCCATGTGTTTGTATTAATTTGCAATTATCATACAGGAGAGAAATGTGTACAGTGCCAGAAGTATTAGAACATCCCTATAGCAACACCTATTTTAAAATTCACTTCACCAGGGTACTTTTTCTTCCAATCCGCTGACTACATCCCAGAGCAGAAATAAATTAAATGTGATATTTCTTAGAATTATCTGTACACCACCAAAACACCCTACTTCATTTACTTTGAAATGGACTGCAATTTAATTCATAATGCATATCTTCTATGAAATACTACAATATAAACCAAACCTTAAAGAATCACAGATTGTGAGTGATGCCGTGTGGACCACCTCATCATCCGAGCCCACCCCGAAGAGCCAGACAAATCTCCGTCAGCAGCTCTGAACGTAGAAACCAATATTAATTTTTAAAAAAAGACACAAACATTTTTAAAGTTTTTTATGTATCTACTTTCTTATGTCATGTGCTTTTAGTCTGTTAGATGAAGCATTCAGAGGACGGTTCTTAATTATAGAAATAAAATATTGAGATGAAAGATGCACTCGGGATTATAAAACCAGGTTAACGATTAGAGCTTTAATAAGCCGCTTCCGAGGGAGCTTGTGAAAATGAAACCGCTTGTCGCCGCATCTTAACTCTAAAGTCGGTGCTTCAAATAAGCCCCAAGTAAAGCCCAAAATGAGAACCCTCCGGAGGTCTGCGCCAGTGAGGCGAAAGCTCGGGGGCTGAAATTAGAACGTGCCCGGCCCCAAGATCAGCTCTGCCGTACAGATGAGGACGACACCCAGAAAGGGCCGTGGGGACACCCAGAGCGGGCAGAGGATCCGTTTACAACAGCACAGGGTCCGCCGAGGAAGACCCTGAGCCGAAGCCTCACCCCTGCATCGCAGAGTCGAGGGGCTCCACGGGAAGGGCGAGGGGGTTTATTTTGACGGGCACCTTTTAAAAATATTCCCAAATCATGTTTTTGCATGGTGGGAAGCTAGATTATTTCTAGCCCCACCCCCAACCCCCAGGTCCCTAAGATATTATGATTATATCTAACTATAATTTTAGAGGAAATAAAAGTGCCTGATATTTGGGGGGGGGAGAAATATAAATCCTATATTCTATAACAAGGGACTGGCAAACTTTTTTTGTAAAGGCCTAGATATTTTAGGATCTGCAGGCCATTCAGCCTCTGTGACAACTTTCCTGTTGTGTCGTGATGGCAGCCACAGACAGCAACACGTAAACGAGGAGCTGTGTCCAATAAAACTTTATTTACAAAAACAGACAGTGGGCCATATTTGTACTTCGGGCTATAGTTTGCCGATGCTGTTCTGCAGTATAAAGCTGTACTCAAACTACATGTGACTATCAACAGAATCCAAAGCCTACAGCCATCTGGGGACACGGATCCACCTCCCATGTGGATGTGACCTCAGTCCAAGTTCAGGGTCCACCTCAGATGGATGACAGTCACATTCCACGCTGCTTTGCACTGTGGGGAACATGCTGAGAAACACGTATTCTGTTCCTGGGTTTTCCCTGCATAGGGACAAGACCACGCTGGGGACTGTTCTCAGCAGACCAACCTTGATGACCATGTTGTCACATGAGGAAAGATGGAAGGAGGCCAGCAGAAGACATGGAGGAAGGCTCCCACTAAAACCATATTTCTGCCAAATTGTTGCCTGTAACGGGCGTCTCTTTATTACACGTATTAGTGACAAAATGAAGAAACACAACATCTATGGCAAATTCCAGGAAGTTAAATTTTCTTTCAATTTAAGAAAGAACAACAGAATAATTAGAGATTCTTCATGATGCATTTGGCTGCTTTTTGAAATTCCCCTTAAACTCAGGGAATTGGATAAAGACCGAATTAGCGCCTGTCAATTAAACTATCGAGATGGTTTTGTGTCTTGCTTCCTCCTACCGATGGTTTTCTCTAGACTTTTAAATCAAGACTCATATTTAGATTATTTGGATTTCCTTGCTAGGTAAGGTGGAGAATTAAAGCTGTATGAACTATGCTCAGTGAGCAGTCATAATCAAAAGCCTTTAAATAAGGCACGTTCTTTAATTAGTAGCTACTAACGACACTTACCTTTTATGAGAACGTCAGTCAGTCGCATTGGACTAGGGCCCACCCTAATGACCTCATGTCAACTTGATGTCCTCTGTAAAGACCCTGTCTCCAAATAGAATCACGTTCCGAGGTGCCGGGGCTTAGGATCGAAACGTACCTTGTTTTTGGTGGGGACACGATTCAACCCGTATTCCCTTGCTAGAGCATGAAAGTCCTAATTCATCACTAAGGCTTCCTACAATCGGCAAGACACTCAGAGCAACTCGCTTCCACCTCCTCCCCCTGGAACATAGTTAGGCTGGAGGACGCGGGGCAGCCTCCTAAGGCACCATGAACCTTTTTATCGGATGGGCCTTTGTGATTAGCGCATCAGAAAAATAACATGCAAACCTTCAGATAGTGTCCAACTCCTCCCTAAGTCAGGAACGCCCCCCGCCCACTGGGAAAGGTGAGCTCAGTCCGCTGCAGTGACCTTCCTTCCGGGTCAGGGCATCGCTGTCCCACCCGCTGACTTTGCTCAACCACCGTATGAGCCCAACCGTCTGTGGGCCACCGGGAGCCTGAGCCAGTGCTGGATGTCACAGACCAGGGGGAGGCTGTGATTCTGCTGTCACCACTCATCAAAAACAATCCTCTTTACACCAGCACTTCTGTTTGTCAGGCAAATCATCTTTTCAGAATATTGGTGAGGGGGATGATGGCATGTTTTCACTACGATGTTGGCTCTTCCAGGAAAATTTTAAGGAAAATACAGGTATCTTAAACATCATCTGTGCTTATTTGATTTGCTGGAGAATGAAGCGCTGTTTTGATTTAAATTGTGTCCTCCCACATACACACAAAAAATGGGTTAAAGTCCTAAACCCTGGTATTTGAATGTGATCATATTTGGGAATAGGGTCTGTGCAGATGTAATCAAGTTAAAATGAGGTGATCCAGGATTAATGTGGATCCTAACCCCATGACTGGTGTCTTTCTAGGACAAGGAAATTTGGACACAGACACAGACAGAGAGAATGTCATGTGAAGACAAAGACAGACAGACATAGAGGGGAAATTGTCACATGACTACCGAGATTAGGATTATAGTGAAGAGTATAAAAGGCAAGGACCCTCAGGGGTGACAGAAACCAGCAGAAGCTGGGAAGAGACAAGACAATATCTTCCCCTAAGCACTTCAGAGGGAGCCTGGCTCTGCCAACATCTCATTTTCAGACTTCTGCCCTCCAGACTGTGAGAGAATAAATTTCTGTTGTTTTAAACCACTCATTTTTATTATTGGTCATGGCAGCCCTAGGACACTACTATAGGTACTAGATGACTTCAGAATAGTTCATGTGTCCTTCCCCATGTGAAATATGTGGAAGACAGCCTCGTGCATCCATGACGAGTCTTTCCTTGAGGAATTTGTAATTTCGTTGGGGGAAATAACGTGTAAACTGTGATCACGTAGAATCGCACTGCCTTTTAAAAGATGCGTGTCGCTGGAGTTTCATCTCCCACCTAAGAGCCTTCACTGTTAAGAGTCAAAAACAAACTGAGTCCAAGCCTTCTTGGTGACGTTTCCTCCCCGTATGTCTGAGGATGAGGATTCATGGTGTGTGCATGCTGGGGAGTATGCGTGGGTAAGAGGAAAAGCTAGTAAACTAGCAGAGCACACGAGGCTTTGTCTTGATTCTCCCCGCTTCTAGAATTTGAAGGGAGAGCTCAAGTGTCTCCCAGTGGAAACTTACTTCTCTACAGAAGCACAGAGCCCCAGGAGAAACCAACGAGTGGATTCTTCAAAGAACGTAGTGATGCTTAAATCAGCCTGTCGCTCTCTCCCGTGCCATCCACTTTCTCTTATCCTTTTAGAGAGTCTTTCCCAACTGGATGTGGGTCTGTCAATCCCTGGAGCCTGTCTCAAGCGTAAGAGGAGGAAATGGTCACAAAGTAGACACGGGGTTGAGAAGTAGCTCGAAAGGTCTACCTGAGCCTTCCCTGGGATAACAACATGGAATTTGGAGGGAGACGTGTTCTCTTTTCCTGGAATAATTCAGAGATTTGGGCTACTAGTTGTCTTCTTGCGCTCTATATGGAGAAAGTCCAACTGTGAAAGAAGCCACGTAGAAACAAATAGAACAATGAGAAAAAAGAAAATGCAGAATCCCAAGAATTTTGCTTGAGTACCTGGGTCCGGGCATGCCAAAGCCTGACCCGGCCCTGGGCTTCGCAATCACATGAGACGATACAGTCCCTCTTTTCAGTGAGTCGCCCACGTCAGAATGAGCTCTGCCCTCCACAAACACATTCCGTCACTGCAAAAATAAGCCTCATTGGTCGTTACATATCATGCCATTATGATTACGCCTGTCATAAATTATCTTCTTACATAAATGTAACACTCCAGTTTTGAGGAAAAAATTGGACGTATATTAATTTATTTAATGATAGATGATAGATAGATAGATAGATAGATAGATAGATAGATAGATAGATAGATAGATATCCCCCTTGTAAACGCAAGGTTGGATTAACATTGAAATGTCAATCAACGCAGTTGGCCCAATAGACTAAATAATTCACTACTAGACTAAAAAAGAAAAACATTATCAGCCCAGCAGGGGTCCAGGTGAGGGTGGGGCAGGGGTCGAGGCGGGGGTCGCGATGTCCACACCCTCCCGACCTCCTGTTTTTCTGTGGATCTTTCCTACCCGCAGCATCAGCTTCGTGATTTCCAGGCCCAGGCCCACAAGGGACTATGGGGTCCCTTGTTCGAAAATCATTAAATATTTCCGGATAGTGGCAGCGGATCGTGAACCCAAATGCGGGGCACTGTGCAACCGCACATGTCACATGGCTGTCGGGCTGGTCCTGTCCCCGTCAGCGTAGGAGGAGGAATCGTGGGAACGGGCACAGCCTTCTGTTGACACATTGGTTGTTCGCCTGCACTTTTTCTCACGCACTCGCTAGAATCAAACCACCAATTGTTTCCTCGTTTTTTTGTTTTTTTGTTTGTTTGAAATCAGTCTGTAGCTGTTTTATGTTGTCTAAAGTATCTCCTCTCCGTTTGCATAGAGACGATGGATGCCCTTCGTGTAATACCATAAACTTTCCAAGCTGGCGTCATGCACCGAGGACTCTCCCCAAACGCCTGTCTGCCTGCAGCAGGATTACGGTCAAAGCGTCATCAGCCCTACAGACAGGTCACTGTGCTTCTGGGGGACAGCCCTGCTTGTCTTTGGGGGTTCGAACGTCTCCTCCTCGGCGCCAGGGCAGGGACTCCTGGGCGTGTCCGTGTTCACCCCGAAGGTGCCGTTGGCGGTCCACGGTGTAAAGTGCCTGTGGCATCGTCCAGAGTGTCATCTCCTGTCTCGCCTGTTGAAAAATCAGTCCTCACCCTTGTTTTCGTCTCAGCAAGAGAGCGATTTCTCCGTGTTCGGGCGGCGCCTCCCAAACTCTTCCCCAGAAACCGTCCTCCAGGGCCGAGGAGGCCAGCGCCAGCACTGAGACGTGGGGACCGTAAGGCTGCGACGGAAAAAACTGAAATTCACATGCAAACCCTCGTGTTTCACCTACAAATGTCATGTCAATTTTTGCCGTTCTAAGTGCCACAATATTTTTATAAAAATGGTATTTTTACGTAACCAGGAAACTTTCCTCGCATTATCGTCAAGAAAAATTGATGACGTTCTATGATCTTTATCCCATGGCTTCTCATACTCTCTGACAAGTGTGTCTACCTTTTAAAATTAGGAGATTAAGTTTCTCGGTTTCTGTTACTAGGAAAATATTTCCAGAGTGACAGGTCAGAGATCCTTTTATCAGTCAATTACAGTTTAGTATGAATAAGCTATTAGCATTTTTTCTACGCGAAGGTGAAGGTAGCAGAGAATGTTGTACAATCACGTAGTGACTTCGATGAGAGAAGGGGGTCCCACTGAGTGAGGACAGTGACGCGGAGCTGGACAGGTGGATCCCTCTGTGTCAGGGCCTCTCTGTCCCCTCCACTCTGCGTCCACGTGTTTAAAAGCCAAGTAATGCTGATACCTCAAACCATAGGATTGCCTCGAGATGCGAAATCAATCTGAGTGTTTTAAGTTTCAGCATTTTTTAAGCATCCACATCAGGGTGTTGAACAAACACTAGTTAATAATCATTTGTCCCTTCGCCATCGCATTTTTGTTATGATTCAGCTTTCTGTCCCTGCTTCATCTCACTTTTTGAAAATATCTAAATTCTCTAAGGAATTTGACCTGAGTGAGATAGGATGTGTGATACAACTAAATGTATATATTATAGACATATATAATATAAAATATATTTTTGTTGTTTTCTTATTAGTAACTTTTCACGCTAAATAAGCTCGTAAGATTATGGATCTGAACCAACAAAGTGTTTTATTAACATTATCGTCTTATAATTCTGTCGGACTGGGAAATACCCTTGCAGAAGATGGAGTTGGCCGGAAGTTTTGCTTCATAAGCTGGGAGCAGAGCCACAGGAAGCCTTTCATTTATTTACCATTTATTAAACTTGTACTTCTGAAGCTTGTTCTTCATGGAAAATTTTTAAATTAAAAAATACATAACGTGTAAGGTAAGAAAAAGTAGGCGAAATTTAGCTAAGAACGAATGCTAATCTGTTCAGATGTAAAAAGGATGCTCATGAAAAACAAAAAATTTGAAAGTGAGTCTTTGATGGACAGCGTGTGGCAATGCAACGGTTTGTTCTGCTTTTTTGCTGTTTTCCCAACTTTTCGGTGTTTGTCGCAGAATGTGCTTGCTGTGTGACCTCCTGGCTTTACTCCCTCTTCTGCCAACAAAGGACAATCACGTTTCTGGAAAGTCTCTCACAGGAAATTTGTGGGCACTAATGAGAACTTGTTTTCCTGCCTCGTGCTCCTCAGAAAAAAGGTGGTATCAAAATAGAAGAGTCATCGCCTTGTGTCCTGAGAGGAAAAATAAGCTGAAATCACATGTTTTCTCCTTGAATGACTAGAAAGTTCTGCCGTTCATTTGGGCAGAAGTTCTTAATATTTAATGTCCTGTGACTCTGAATAACTCCCATGTTTGAGAAGAAGCATTTCTTTAGATTTTCATACTCAAGTTTCTAACTATTCTCTTGTGGTATCTCGGAAGTATGCAACATTTACATTCAACACTAATGCTGGAAAATCTATAAATCATGCTGAGCATTAAATAAACATTTTTATATCTGAGTGTTGATAGTTCTATAGTTCTGTATGAAGGTTGAAAACCCAGTGGCAAGGTGAATCCGAGGTCACACATATGACCTCTCTGCATTGTGATGTAATGTACATTACGTAACACCCATTACAAAATATTCACTGAACCTTTTTGTGCCATTTATTTATTTTTTTCTTGCCTCTGTCATATCTGGGTTGTTCTAGGTATTTAATTGGCTATTTTTTCTTATGTTTTGCACCCAATTATGTGAAATGCTTTCATAGCTGAAAGCATTTCACATAATTTGCGTATGTCATGGCTTTTCACTAACACAAAAGAATTGGTCACAAATTGGGGTTATGGAATCTTGCCAACAGAATCGGACATTAGCAGACTGAGGCCAAACCAAACTAACTCTTCGTAGTTAAAATGTGTTTTTGCTGTTAGTTCACTTACCTAGTGAACTCCACTAAATGGATAATTTTAGATTAGTCCTGCTGCCTTTACTCAAATCAACACCCCCTTCGCCATCAACTCTGAATTCTTATTAGCAAGGCGATCTGGCCATTACCAAGTGCACAGTTAACAAACCCGTGCACGAGGATCTGTCTCTGCACAGACATTGGCTGCCGACCCCAGCTCCCCTGCAGCCTCCCCTGCAGCCTCCCCCGCAGGCTCGGGCCCCTTCCTAACCTTCTGCTCCTGCCACAGAGCCCAGTGAGCCCCTCACTTCCTGACATTTCTGGAGACAGTTGTTTCTCTTGATTGTTCTATCTCTTGACAGATGTGAAAGCAGATGCTCACACGCCTGCTTCTGGCTTGTCTGGACCTGGGCGCCCAGTTGCTTGTTAGAGATAATGACGTGACCCGACAGTAACTGAGGCCAGCAAGCCTCGCTCCTTCTGCCATTCCTGGACGATGACTCTGCCCTGCATTTTTCTTTTTCTTTATTATTATTTTTGAATACACTCATATGTTCTTAGAAGAAGGAGACACAATCATGGCATTTGATTCATTTGAAAAATCTTAAAATTCTCTGATCTTGCTTTTGAAAGTCTATGTTAAATGTGGCCATTGTAGGCCAGAGACACACTTGGGGACCTTCTATGACAGGAGCCTCATCTGTTTGATTTGTTTTAGCTCTTTGTTTGTAGGAATCTAAATAACATTCTAGAAAAAAGCTTTTTGCAGAAGCAAAGCTTTCTCATTAGCCAGTTGAGGAAGATAACTAACATTTCGTTGTGGGCAGAAATGCATATAGCAGGAAGCACACTAATTTAACCTAATTTTGAAGTCACAGAGCTTGTGGCTCCGTTACCATGGAGATCACCCTTCGTCTCACCTGGTGCACCTGTGACAATTAAGATGAACCATTGATTTTATACTTGGTCCCAGTGTTGACACCACAGAGAACGTCTGTACTTCAATTTATACAGAAAAGCCATCCTGCAAGAGCATACTCCATGCTAGGGCCTCACCCTGGAGCTTTCGATTTCTTTGTTTTGTGATCAGCCCTGGACACTGGAATATTTTTTAAAGCTTCCTAAGTGACAGCCAGGAGTATGAATCCCTGATTTAGTGTGAGGTAGGTACCGAATGCCAAGCACTTGTTACAAAGCTTCTCCTTTCCTTTTAAATCAGTTCCCAAACCGATTTGAAAAATAAGGCAAGCGAAGTCCACTTCCACCGGGAAGAGACAGGTAATTATGCATCGTGTCCTTCCCAGCGCCTGGCGAGGCTGGACTTCCTCTCCTCTAAAAATGAGTGTGGCACGGAACTGATATGTGGATGGAAACGAAATCGATGCCTGCAGGTTAGAAGCCTGAGAAATAAGGGCCTGGTTTGCCGCATCCCCTTTTCCTTGCTGTGGGGTCTGTGAGAAAGTGCAGTGAGATGAAGCTCTTGTCTCTCTGACCCCTGAATAACCATTAAGGGCAGAGAACCCTTGGACAAGCGATGCGAAGGAGAAATAAAATGAAGGTATCTTCAGCTGCTGAGATGTGGGGATTATCTGTTACTGCAGCAAAACCTAGTTTATTCTGACTGCTACCCTATAAACCAGCTTCTGAAAACTTAAAATGTTTTGTGCCCAGTTGAGAGTGTTAGGACAATATGTGATGATGAGGATGATCCCGATAAATGTGTTTCACTTATGAAAATATATATGTTGTTTTTTGATGTGTAACAAGTATAAACCGTATTTATGATCTCCCTTGGAAATTCCTGAAATTTGGACAGTGTGACTTGTAGATTTCCATGTGTTCCCAAGTTTTCTGATTCTGAGACTGATAATTAAAAATACTGGATTCTTTAGGAAAAACGGCTTGAGGTGGCAGCAGAGAATGGTGTAGTGAGAGCTAATTTTGCAATTTAGTGGTCAGTGAGTTAGACTTCAAGGAGAGAATGTATAGAGAATGTCCCCTTTGGGAATATATTCTATTAGGTTTAGCATTCTGTACTTGACATTTGTTATTAGCTAATGCTTATGACAATGAACTGGGCAAATGGCATTCAAGTAATATCACATGCATAAAATTACATGAAAAAATAAAATAGCAAGTTTTTTTTGGTTTTTCGTTTTGTTTTGTTTTTTAGCACAGCTGCTTGCTAATGAAGATACATTTCTAATGAAAATGACATCATATATCAGGGACATCTACCTGAAGCCCTTAAGTCCAGAGGCATAATATAGCCATAGCCATAATATAGCCATAATATAGAAATAGGTAAACACGGACAGAAAAACGAGGAGTTATTGCCAATCAAATAGCTCCTGAAACCACAGAAATCTCAGTGGGAAATTTCACTCCCTGTGGATGGAGAACCCCAGCTCTCCCAAGGGTATCTTCTGGCTGCTCTTATCCTGGACTGATTTAATTTAAAATCACAACTGTCCTCTGTCTAGACGAGTCTTGCAAATGCAGCGCTAGCCCTCCTGTCTTTTCTGATACACTTATATTTCTGCTCTACTTCATGCGTTACAAAGGGGAGCAAGGACACCCCGTCAGTCGTCAGCTGGACTATAGCATAACCGCGGTGACAGCAGCAAGCTCATCGTGTCTGTGTTCTCTTTCTGGCGCCAAAGATGCTGAAATCCTTCTACCTCTGAGAATTGAAGCAGGGCCTGTAGCTGGTCCCATAGTTGCAACAGCATCTCTTTTTTATGAGTCTTCATGGTACATACTTGCATTGGAGAATTGCATGGTAAAACAGAAGGGGGAAATCTAATTTTATATTCCTGGGAAAGCATTCAGGAACAACCACAAAAATAACAGCTGCGAAAGACATAAAGTTTTAAAGCCGAAGAGGACACAGGGAAGACAAGTGAGCCCCGTTCGGGGAGATGGGCAGGACCCCAGAGGCTGGAGTGCAAACAGTGTTTCTTGTCCCACAGCTGATTGTGGCTTCTCAGCCCGTTAGCGGAGGGCTGAGATTACACCTATCCGGTTGTCGTTCCATCACTGATATCTTGGTGGAAAGCCCCCCAAAATGTCTGGAATATTCTGATGCAGGCTACGTGTCACCCATTTGTCACAGACTTCCAGACACGTCTTGATCTGGGGAGGTCGTTCGTCTGCCCACACCGACCATTTGTTAATAACATTTTGGGTCTTGACTTTAATCCAGGCCGTCACTCTGCTGGGACTCAGGATAGAAAAATCAACAAGACATGGCCCTTCTATGGCTCCTGCGTAAGAGAAACCGCCCTGAAAACTGGCCCCGAAAGCAACTTCCTCTACTGTTTGGAGGGCTCGGCAGACCGGGGGCTCAGCATGCCGGTGTTTGCTCAACGGAGCAGGTGGACGCCAGCCCCTGCTCCTCTGCCTGCAGGACCTTCAGGACCTTGTCGTCCAGGGGGCATCCACTGCTAGTAGTCACACGGGTGCTCCCTGGTCCCTGCCCATATAATGCAGAGCACCCGAGGACAGGGACGCTGTACCTGGCAGGTTGGCCGTGGGCTTTGGGGACACAGGTGGGACAGTGAGAGCTCAGTGGTTGCTATAGACTGCGTGTTTTCGTCCCCCCACCAAATTCATAGGTAGCAGTGCCAACGTGAGGGAGCTTGCAGGCGGGGCCTCTGGGGGTGAGTACGTCATGAGGGCGGAGCCCCCATAAATGGGATCAGCTCCCCTATA
>NW_011888971.1:293265-295728 GCF_000151845.1 Pteropus vampyrus | reverse complement strand
ACACGTGGATTCGTGCTTTTTCTTCTGGAAGGTCGGGGGTTTGCATTTGTTGCTAAAATAGGTCCAAGTTGGTAAGTTTCAAAGGAGAAAAGACTGGTCTCTTTAAAAAAAAAAAAAAAAAAGAACCAGTGTTCAAACACCAAGTAAAATATATCATCCCATCATAACATTCTAGAAAGAATTGTAATTTTCTAGCAGGGCTTATCGATGTCACTGTTAGCATCATAAACACCAGATAAAAAATTATAAAAGGTCACCCAACTGATTCTTTATGCCTTTTCTCAAAAATGTACAATGCCATTAACATAAGATAGAATTTTTAATTTAACTAAAAATTTCAATGGTCAGGCATTGATGGCTTAGGTTTCAAAGAAGAAAGATTTTAAGGCCTTGAGGTCAGGACAAAAATATAAACTTTATAGGAGAACTCAACTTGAGTTCTGGTTTCTGCAGACGGAGCATGAATTGATGAAAAGGGCAGGTTTATCACATTAAATTAAAGATGGATGTAAGGCTCTTTTTTCACTCATTCTACTACCTTATTATTATTTTTTTTTAACATGCAGCTGACTTTCACCTTCTCAAATATATGGTCCCCAGAAGTTGAGGTAACTAGTCTTTCTGAGCAGAGAGTAGGCCAGGGGCATTGTTCACAACGATTCTGTAAAGGGACAATTGTCAATCTAGAATTCTATGTATATTTTTAAATAGGAATGTGAAATAAAGACATCTTTAGACAAAACAAACAAAGGCAATCCACTGCGGCAACCCATACAAAAAAAGTTCAAGAAATTTCTTCAGAATGAGGAAAATGATACTTCATAGAAACTTATATCTACATGAAAGAAGGTGAAACCGTGGGAATGATGGTTATGTAAGTAAATATGACACACTTTTTGAATTTTAAGAGTCAATTCTCAAAACTGCTTGGTCTCAAGACCCCTTCATATTAAAAAAAATTTTTTTTTGAAGATACTAAAGAACTTTTATAAATGTGAATTTTGCCTGCTAATATATTTAATATATTAGCAACTAAAACTAAGAAATCATATATTGTATATATATTCGCTTTATATATAAATATATATTCACTTGAAAATAATAGGAATCTCATACATATTAACAAAAATAATATCTTTTAATAGAAATATATAACTACATTTTAAAACAAAAACATTAGTAAAAAAAAAGTAGACCTCTTTTATATTTTTGGAAATTTCTTTAAAGTCTGAATTAAGAGAGACAGCTGGATTCTTACATGTGTTTTGACTTCAATCCATTACAACACCATATGTTATGAATCCTCTAAAAATACAAACATATCCCCATGAGAGAATGAGAGTCAAAAGGTAAATAAGATTTAGAATTATCCTAAAAATAGTTTCAGCATCAAGAACGACCCAAAAGAGTTCTAGGGATTTCAAAGGTTCCTGGGCCACAATTTGAGAACAATCGATTTAAGGTAAACAGCATCAACAACAAAAGCTGACGTACCTTGGAGTTTGTAACATATACAAAAGGACAAAATAGCACATGGGATGGGAAGGAAGAGATGGGATCACGCTTCTGTAAGGTTCTTACGCTCTCCCCACACATTATAACACAATTTAAAAGGAAACACTAATGCGTCAGAATTGTATATTAAAACCCAAGAACAGAGAGAGAGAGAGAGAGTTACACTGTGGAGATAAAAGAGAAAACCAAAAATGAATCATTCGATCCCTAGAAAGACAGGAAAAGAGAGAAAAAGAAATAATGAACTGATGGAGTAAATAGTAAATAAATGGCAAGAAGAAAAAGTAAGCCTCCGAACAGCATAAATTACATGGAATTCAAATTATCTAAATAGTCCAATTCAACATGGATACAGTAAGTAGGATTTCTTCTTAAAAAGCAAGACGCTAACACTATATGCTGAACATAAGGGATATACATTAAATATAAAAACAGTGAGTATAGGGAAAAGATACATCGCTGCAAATACTAATTAGAACGAGCTTCAAAAGATGTATTAAGATTAGATAAAGTAATTTTGAGATGATAAAATCGGGGTATTAAATAATAAGGGCGAATAAATCAAGAAGACTTACAAGTTTGGTATGTATATATACCTATCATAGAACTTCAACATACATGAAGGGAAAACTAACACAGATAAAGGGATCAAAAGACAAATCTCTAATCATAGTGGGAGAGTTTCACAATCATATCTCAGCTGTCATGGTATATTACACAAAAGAAAAACATCAATAAAGATAGAGAACACTCGAATAATGGAATAACACTATTGACCACCTTGACCTAATGGACATTTATAAAATGCTTCACCCCAAAAGTGCAGGGTACACACTCTTTCAAAATGAACAATTAACATTCACCAGGATAATAATAAATTTACCCAACCACAAGGATTGAAATTATCTGGTGTATGGTCTCTGATCACAACAGAATTAAACTAGAAAT
>NW_011888971.1:280186-292398 GCF_000151845.1 Pteropus vampyrus | reverse complement strand
AAAAAACACCAGCGTTAATTTAGTTTTACATAAACACGCTCTTTGAGGCTGAAGCAAATCTGACTGGTTATGTCGATGGTTAGAAGGTGGCATATGGTAAGGACGTCCATTCTCCTCAAATCGATCTCTTCAGTGCAATTCTAATCGAAACTCCAGCAGCTTATGGTAGAAGCAGACGACTTAAATGGAAATGCAATTTACATGGAAACAAACAATTTGAAACAAAATTTACATGAAAAAATTTAGTTTTGCCAAAGCAACTTAGAAATATCAGACCTAGTTTATGCCTAGAACGTAATAAATTCCTGGTGTATACTTAAACGAAGAGATGGGCGGAGCTGAAAGCCAAAAGCGTCGTCCAAGGTCTTGTTATAGTCTAGGCTCTTCTCTAGTTGATAGAGAGGTTACAAAAACAAGCAATTCCCTTTTTATAGTGAGAAAACTGTGGGCAGGGGTTATCAGCCAATGAGAGAGAGTTGGCACACATAGTAGAACCTAAGTGCCCAAGAGGGTTACAACCCCAAACGCTCTAGACGGTTCAGAGAAAGGCTTCATGGAGGGCTTGGCAGGTGAGATATTTTCAATCATAGACATGAAAGCTCTCGTTAGTTTCTAGGAGAAACTTGTCCTTTATTTGCATCATTGTTATTTTTCCGGCCTGCCTTTTTCACAGAATTTGTAAGTTTAAAGCTCCGACTGTTGTAAACATTTAGTGAATGGACCCTGAATGAAGCTTTGATTCATCGAGCGTTTTCCGAACAACAAGATGATGGACAGATTAATGGCATGTGAAGGGAGGACTCTAGACGAATGACTTGCTTTAGATACTCGGTCGCTTGACCCACAGGAAAACCATGACGCCTTCGGGAGAGCTGTTCTTCGACACGGGTTGGAGGAAACACGTGCCAAACCCAATAGTATCAAAGATTGACCGTAAGGGAAAAAAAGAATAAAAAATCTGATGGTCAAGTAAGTTACATCGGACTCGTGAGAAACCAGCTGGATATTCTTAGAGGGACTGAAAGGGAAATCCGAAGATAATGAATTAATTTCCAGTAAAAATCAATAACTGGCTGCATGCCAGGCCACTCCCCCTACCCCACCTCCCCCAAAAAACGCCCACGAAAAAACTGACTCTTAGGAGCATTTAGAACCAGCTTTCCTACCAATGACGTGATTAATTTTCTGATGATATAGAAACAAAAATGATCTCCCCAATTCCAGTGTACCCTGTAAGGTGCTAGGATGATTTAGTTATCACCACACACCGAGTGTGCTTTATCAGCGCTGCAGAGAGACACCTGAATGATCATCTCGCTCTGTGAGTGCGAGCTCAACATAATGCTAGGGGCATTAGTGACAAATTAGTTTGAAGTAATAAATTGATAATGAAAGGACAATGCCCAAAGTTTAAGAACCTAATTTCAACATGTGAAGTAAATTTTAATTATTGGTTATTGTAGTTAAAGATAGAAAAAAATTTTCTTGAAAATCTTAGAATGTGCCTAAAATGATGCCATTTGATCACCTTTACGAATCCAAAATAATGGCAGGGGAAGAATTTTCAGTGTTTAACAATGAGTAAGACACGCATGGTTCACTTGAAACCCCCAAAGCTCAGTTACATTTATGCAAACTTTCAGGAAACACCCTTTTAACCTTTGTTGTGTTAAAAACAGACAGGCCCTAGGGTCTGTCCTAGGAAGGCGATTGTTACACCCATAGAAAGTCCAAGACAAGAAAAGTACAAGCAAAGGGAAGGGCCTTTGCTACGGGCTGAACTGTGTTTCCCCAAAATCCATATGTGAATTCCCAACGCCTAGGGTTAGGTAGGGCCTTTAAAGAGCTAAAGTCAAATGACATCATAAGGGTGGGCCCCTAATCCTGGCTGCCTCGTGTCCTTATAAGGAAAAGAAGGCACGCCAAAGATATCTCTCTCTCTCTCTCTCTCTCTCTCTCTCTGTCTCTGTCTTTCTCTCTCTCTCTCTGTCTCTCTGTCTCTCTGTCTCTCTCTCTGTCTCTGTCTTTCTCTCTCTCTCTGTCTCTGAATCTCTCTCTCTCTCTGTCTCTCTGTCTCTCTGTCTCTCTCTGTCTCTCTCTGTCTCTCTCTGTCTCTCTCTCTCTCTCTCTTTCTCTCTCCCTCCCTCCCCTTCTCTCCAGGACACAGAAAAGGCCAGATGAGGACAGAGAGAAGGTACCATCTGCAAACAAAGGAGAGAGGTTTCCTCAGAAACCTTCTGGCACCTTGATCTTGGACTTCCTGGCTCCAGAACTGTGAGAAAATAAACGTCTGTCACTTAAGGCTCCCAGCCTGAGGTACTTTGCCATGGCAGCCCAAGCTGACTAATACAGCCTCTCTGCCTTACTTCATACTTGCTTCATATCTCATCAAAATTGATAATCATCTTTCTGGGAAAAATATGAATTATCAGCACGTAAATGCATAAAAAGTGAGTAGGTATGGCTGAGGAATCTGGAGGCCTGGAGCGTATGGATAGTTATGTGATACAACATGTCTTCCTTACACCGTCAGTGTATTTTGCTTTATGGGAGGATCTGAAGACACAACGTGTCGCTCTCTGTGTCCCAATATTATTCAGCTCAACTCTAAGAGTATGGCTTTGGAGTAAGTCACCTGACTTCAAATCCCAACCCTGGGACTGGAAGCGATTTCTGTAATTTCTCTGAGCATTAGTTTTTCTCATTTCTACGTGGAGAGAATTCTCTCTTCATGCCTGAAAACACTGTGGTCTTGTGTTCCAAGTGTCCGGCAGAGAATCAGCATTATTTTCTGGATTTCTTCAGTGTTTCGTAGGCTTCCAGGATCCTGGGGTTTTCAGGAGCTGCTCGTAGAGTAATATGGCTGTGGGGATTCTCACTTGTCCATTTAGTAACGTGCTCAGATTATTATTTTGGTGGTTGGATTAAAAGACAAGTTGAACGTTAACCAGTATTTACCCAACAACAGGTCATTGTTGTAAAGAATATTATCGGACTTAACCAAAAAAGAACTGGGCTCAAGACCGGAGTCTGCCACTTTCCATGTAACTGATGACAAGTTATTTTATCTCTGACCTCAGATTCCTCATCTGTTAAATGGGACTAACAATCCCTCCAAACCTCACAGATGTTTGTGGGGTTCAAAGGCAATATGCAAAAACGTTTTGTGATTTGTCTAGAAAGAAATTAGGCTCTCAGATCAAAGAACCGTTGGATCCACATGGGGAATCGATAGTGGTGACTGATGCCCCTGGGTAACGCAGCCACTCGGCCAGTGTCTGGAGAAACGGTGCTGAGCCCCGCGCTGGGTCAGAGGGACTCGGTCCTCCCTTCCGAGAAGTCTCTATCCAGCAAGATCTGCGGATGTGAAACACGCAAGAAAGTTAATGAATGTATTTCCTTATAGTGTGAAAAGTCCTATCATTGAAAAGACCAGGTGGTCACGAAAAACAGTATTGCGGTGGGGTGGGCTGGGGCGGGAGACTGATTTAGACTGAGGGTCAAGGACACCCTCTGCCAAGGCGATGAGATGGGCAGGAGGGTGAAAGTGAGTCAGGGTGGGCGGCGGGGGGAGGTCCCAGGAGGAAGATGCACGTGCCAACATTCTCAGACAAGGGGCCACCGTGGCTGGGCTTCGGAGAGCAAGGCGGGGAGTGTCAGGAGTTGGGGGCCAAGAGAGGGCTGGGCCCTGTCACCCAGGGCCTCAAAGGGCAGATGAGGGATTATGCCTTTTAATCTGCGTGCAGTGGGAATCCACCAGGGCTCCCAAGAGGGGATTGGCAGCATCCAGCCCGGTGTGACGAGGTCACCCAGACTGCGCTGCTCCAAGCACCGAGGAGGGAAGCAGGTGGGTCGGTAAGGACAGCATCAGGCCACCCTGATGGACACCATCAGGGAAGGAGGACAGCATCTCACTCCTGGGAGGGAGAGGGGGTTCAGCATCCGGGCAGTGGGCGAGGAGGGAAGACTGGACCCAGAGGGAGGGAAGGAGGCAGTGGAGCCAGGATATATTTTGCAGGTGGAATGGCCAGGTGGGCTTGCCAGATTGCTAAGAGCCAGGCAGCATCTTCACCCCCCTGTGTGGGGAAGGCGATGGAATAAGCAGGAGGAAATAACCCGAATCTTTGTTGAATAAAAACTTTTGCTAGACTCACTTTTAAAGATTATTGGCAAGTATGATTTGAAATGTTTTGATAATTCTTCCTTTTTCTCACAGGAAGAGTTATGTGATTACGAGGATTTCGCAGCAAAAATAAATAAATAAATAAAACTGCTTGGGGCTAGGAGAGAAAATTGGTTAGTCTTTCACTCACTGTTACACAGTCAGGTTAGCTAACCAGTGTATTTCTCTTCTATTAATCGAGTCTAATAAGATTTTGTGATTAAACTTCAACCACAATAGCATTATTGTTATTTACCACAGGAATTTCCTAAAGTTGTCCTACGTGTGCCTTTCATAGAAATATTTATATTTTCTTCCTTCAATTTAAGTTGTATAATTATTTTAATTATATCTACTTCTATTTCATACCTTTTTTCTTTTTCTTTCATTTATTTGCCTTTATGAGAAGTATGTTCTGATTTTATAAAAAATGGCAGCTTTCATAACTTTAACTTTAGCACAATAAAAATAGCATTTTGACCATTTTTCCAAGGACAGCAGCTATGAAAGAAACTTTACACAGTAGATATATCAATAAAACCAGATAGAGTTTTCCAATAAAATGCCAGCCAACAGCATTTGGAGTTACAATACTTCCAGGCTTCGATCATCACCACATTTCAACTTGTCATCTCCTCTTCATTATTAATACTCTCTAAAATAGTTCCCTTCCCATTTTATCTGCTCCCATAATACTCTGTTCTCGAGAGCTGGCAGCGAAGGAGGGCGCCTGCTCTCTCACTGGGAGCTATAACCCATCTGTAATTCCTCACCCTCTGAGTGATTTTCTCTCAACAAATGTTACCATAAATTCCTTTCTTTTCAACTTATGAAGTGATCGATTCATTTCGTAATGTGTCACTCATTCGCCCACATACCTATAAAAATAAATGATAGTTTACATCAATATAGTATTGCCGCTATTTTTTGCTGGTATTAACGATCCTATTTATACGAATCCGCATGAAATAGACTGACAGTGACAACTCAAATCATGTTACATATTTGCATTAAGTCTCTTCCCTTGAACTTGAAATGTGACTGACGTAATAAGTAATTAAGAACCAAATTACTCCAGGCAGATGTGCGCCTTTTCTACCAGCCAGTGATATAATGAAACCCCTAAAGTTGCCGAGGGAGATGCTTCCCACGCCCCAGGACCTTCACGGTGACTGCTGGGTCACGAAGCCCTCCCCAAGCACTCTGTCTGAGAAGGCACGACAGTGCAGACGGTCTTAGCTTCTCCCGCCCGTTCAGACTGGTCGGAGCCCACCGTACCCTAAGCCACCTGCTTAGAGTCAATGACATCGAAATAGTTCATCTTCTTACCGGACCCCTAAAATTCCTGTAACTTTGGGAGCTGGAAAAATGGGTACTTGGTTCTCCAAATGAGGTAAGATTTTCCAGGGAATAAATTTGATTTTGTTTTCTCACGTAGTTATCTCCATCCTCTGTGCTGAATGACACAATCACAGGGAGAAAAATGATTGTTCTGCATCCCCTTTCTGTAACCCCTGGAGGCTGATCGAAGGCTCATATCAGTCTCTCATTTTGATTCGGATCCAAGCATCAGTACCATGAGCAAGAAAGAGGAGTTATTGGCTCTATTTCACAAATGAGGAAAAATTTTTTTAAAAAATGGCAATTCCGCCAAGGTTCCAAAGCTCCCACATGACACCGGATTCCAGCCAGCCCCGCTGACTCCCACTCCTGTTCCCCCTCTGCCATAGCATCAGCCTCCTGACATGCCACACTGCCCGTGGATCCACTGTCCCTCCACGCCAGGAGCTAGTGAAGGCTCTGTGGCCGGAGGGACAATGTACGTGTTACATGATGTTGGCACCTCTCTCTATTATTTGACTTCATATCAACCTGGCTGCATTTTTTTAAAAAGCCATCAGTACTTTTTATTTGGGGTAATTGTGTGTTAACTCATTGCAGACCAACTCACCCACGAAAAACAACTCGAAAGCCTGGGAAAAATTAAAATATCTTATTTACTTATTAGCAAGACTTATGGATACAAGATTGTATTAGTTTGTTCAGGTTGCCATAACAAAATACCACACGCTGAGTGATTTAAACAACAGAAATTTATTTCCTCAAATTTCTAGAGGCTGTAAGTCCAAGATCAAGGTGCTGGCAGGGTCGGCTTCCTCCGAGGCCTCTCTCCTTCGCTTGCAGATGGCTAGCTACTCTCTCGTTGCCTCTGCACATGATCATCCCTCTGTGCCTGTCCACCCTTAGTACCTCTCTGTGTGTCCAGATTTTCTCTTCTAATAAGAACACTGGTGAAATCGGACTAAAGCTCACCCAAACGACCTCCTGTAACCTTAAGTACCTGGTTAAAGGCCCTGTCTCCAAACACGGTCACATGCTGAGGTCCTGGGGATTGGAACTTTCACACTTGGATTTTCAGGAACTACAGTTCAGTCCATAACAAAGATCAATATACAAAAATCTATCAAATCTCTATACATTCACGGCAAACCATTAGAACATAAGAAACTTTAAATATCATTTTTAATAGCACAGATGCTTGAAATTTCTAGAAACAATGATAGAGCTTTGCAAGATTTCTGTGTGGAAAACTATGCGACAATATCGAGAGGAATTTAAGGAGACAAAAAATTCAGAGATATACCATGTACATGGATGGCAACACCCAATATTTTAAAGGTGACTATTTCACTCAGATTGAGATAGATATAATCTCAATTATCATTCCAGTAGGTATTATTTACATAGAAATTTAAATGTTGAAGCTAAAATCCATTTTAAAGTGCACATAGCCAAAAATAGCCAAGATAAGCTTGAACAAAAATAACATAGTTGGAAGAACTTTTATAGAACTGGCAACTGACGAAGGTAGATAGCGCATGAGATATTACTAAATCTAAAATGTGACTCATCTGTAGTAGACATAAAACTTACTCAGAAGTTGGTACCTCAGTAAAATGGGGACAAGGACAGTCTTTTGAATCAATCATGAGGTCATGTGAGTATTTACACAGAAAAATATCCTGGCCTCAAATTCATACTATAGACAAAAAATCAATCTTAAGTGGATTCTAGATCTAAATAACAAAAGAACAATAAAGATTCTGGAGTGTAATATATGAGAATATTTTTTGATCTTGGGAATAGGCAAAACTTTCCTAAACCAAGCACGGTAAATATTAACTATAAAGGAAGATACATTAAAATTATAAACTTCTGTTTGTTGAATATTAAAAAGTAAAAATGCAAGCCAGACTAAAAAATATCTTTTCAATACATATGCTGGCCCCAAAATTTGTCTCTGTAATTATTTTTAAGTCTTAAAAATTAATAAGTGAAAGACAGATGCCCCATGGCAAAAGACATATAACATTGTATAAGTTTAAGGGGTTCGGTGTGTTCATTTGATACATTTAGATATCGCAATATGGTTACCAGCATAGCTAGCGGACACCTCTGTCACATCACATAATTATTGTTTCTTTTTTGTTATGAGAACACTTAAGAGCTAGTCTCTTAGCAACTCAGAGTTTATATCACCGTGTGTTGACTGTAATCACTGTGCTGTGCACTAGATCTCCAGGACTTGTTTATCTATTGGTTGCAAGTTTGTGCCTTTAAACAACATCTCTCCATTCTTCCAGCCCTCAGCCCCCGGCAGCCGCCACTCTACTCTGTTAAATTTTTGTTGCCTGCTCTTTTGGTATCAGAGTCAAGAAATCATTGCCAAATCAAACATCTATATATATATTTAAAAAAAAAAACACCATTGGGTTTTTTGATAGGATTGCATAATCTGTAGTTCCTTTTGGGTGGTATTGACATTTTAACAACATTGTCTTCGACCTGCGTACACAGGCTGTCTTTCCATCTATTTAAGTCTTCTTTAATTTCTTTCAGCAATGTTTTATAGTTTTCAGTGTACAAGTCTTTTGCCTTCTTGATTAAGTTTGTTCCTAAGTATTTTATTTTTTCTGATTCTGTGACATTGTGATTTTGTAATTAGTTTGTAATAGGAAATACATATTTGGTCTTCTGGTTCCTGACACAGCTTCTAAAACCCTTGGAATTTGGCAAGTAAGGAGAGCGCTAAAGGTGTCTCTTGTCATGTTAACGAGGTGACTTTGGATCTCACCTAAGGGTGGTGGGGGCTGGTTACCAAGAAACTCACCAAGGGATTAGAGGGTTGAAATCTTCAGTCTTCCCCTGACTTCCGGGGAGGCGGGAGGGGTGAAGGTTGAATCAGTCCCCAGGGCCAATAATTTAATTAATCACGCTTATGTAACAGAGCCCTCATAAAAACCCAAAAGGACGGGTTTGGGGAGCTTCCGGTTGGTGAACACAAGGAGATTTGGGGAGAGCGATGCTCTGAGCGAGAGCATGGAAGCTCCCCATGCTTGGTCCTAGGCATCTCTTCCCTCTGGCTGTTCCCATGTTATATCCTTTTTAGATAAACCAGTGACCTAGTTATGTGAGCCGCTTTTGCAAATTAATGGAGCCCAAGGAGGGGATCGTTGGAACCCGCCATCTACAGCCAGTGGGTCTGAAGCTCAAGCGACAACCTGGACTTGGGACTGGCTTCCGATGTTGGGGACGGGGCCGTCCTGCGGTACTTAGCCCTTAACCTGTGGGATCTGATGCCATCTCCGGGCATAGTGTCAGAACTGAGTTGAACTATATAGGACACCCAAGTGGTATCAGATAATTGCTGGTTGGAATTCTTCCGATGCTATTGTAAATGAAATTGTTGTCTTAGTTTCCTTTATAGATCGTTATGGTTAGTTTATAGAAATGTAACTGATTTTGTTCGTTAGCTTTGTATCCTGCGACTTGGCTGAATTTGTTTATTCTAACAGATTGTGTTTGCGTGCGTGTGTGATCATAATGGCACACTTGCCTTTAAACTGTCAATTTGTGTAAAGCATGGGGATCTCACATTTGAACATTTGAACATTGCATGTTTCACTTCAATACACCCCAAAACGTGTCACCCAGATCCTTCTTCAAGCAAGCACACACTGCCCAGAGGCAGTGCGTTTGGCAGACACCTGCTGCAGCTCTGAGGGTTGGTAAGGGAGCTGCCTCGCCCACAGCCGTTCCCTTCTCTGGGCACCGATTTCCAGGGGCAGAAGGTGTGTGCGAACACCTGGCCTCTTAGGCCTGATGCGGGGCACTCTGCGGGCAGTTCCCTCTCAGCTCCCTAGCAGAGTGGGAGGCTTGGCCAGGTGGCTGTACACCTGGACGTCCCCTCCGCCCCATCCTACCCCCTCTCCTTTCCTTTCACAGATGGGAACTCGAATAAACACCTCGCCCCAAACACGATCTTACTGTCTGCTTCCAGGACACCCAATCTGAGACAGTCGGTCTTCTAAAAAGTTGTCACCGTTGTATTATTTGTAATTTTTAATTTTTCATATAGTTTGCCCAAAGTGTGTTTGGGCACCGGCAATTATTTGGAAGCCTACAATCCATGTTTTAGAAACCTTGCACAAGAGACAGTTTCAAGGTAAAAACTATATTTCTGTTTTAATTCTTTCATCCTTATTTTCAGAGGAATGAATATAGATGACCTCGGGGTCTCGTTTATTTTTCCTTCTCAGTCAATGTTTGCCAAATTCAATTGTTCAAATCCCAGCTCTTTGTAGCTTTACTGAAAGGATTAAACTTTCTAAAGCGTTATTTCGTATTTTGAACTACGGTTTTTAAATATGCCTATTATAAAATTCAAATCAAATTCATCATCATTTGGACAGTTTCCCTTCAGGTCTTTGCTGACCTTTCATTTTTGTGTTGTTTATTAACATGCTGTCTAGCTACAAACCTTTATCTTTTTTTACTTTGCACCTTTTTTTTTTTCCAGTTCCATGAACGGCGATTGGGCCTCTGATACCAAGGAGAACGACAGACACCAAATTCCTCACGGAACTGTGTTCTACTTCACAACTTCCACACACCACACTCGGAGGGTAGGCAGTGAGTAAATGGAAAGAAAATGCAAAGAATCATTCATGTGTGTGTCTCATGCTGCTTCCCGTAAGGTCAAAATCAGTCTGTTCTGAGCGATTCTGATGTGGTGGCGGCACAATCTGCCCTGACAAGTTTATTTTGTTGATGACTTAAAATACCAAGATTGACATGTACAAAGCCTTATATTCATATAGGCAAACTCGCTTATTTCTCATGACATCTGATGGCCCGGTTCCAATTGCAAAGGAAGTCTGGCAGCTAATGAAATTATTGTCCCCAACGGCAATTGCTCAAATTTATAATTCAGGTAAAATTGGCTTCTATTGCATGCTTCAGTTATCGATGTCCATTGATCCTTGCAATTTTACAATAACTGGGCAAAATAGAAAGTCATTTTGCCCAGCCATAAGCCAATAAAGAAAACCACCAGGCACTAGTTCTTTCTAATGGGGCATTTATACAAATTTTCTGAGAAAATTTTAATACCATCCTCCCTCCATTTTTACTAATCAATTAAAGAAGGAGTAAAGTGTACTATTCTGACATTATAAAGCATTTTCCATGGTGAAAATCTTAATGTCCAGTGACGGATCATCAATGGAAAGCAAGAAAAACGTGTACGTGTGTGTGAGTATGCGTGCGTGTGTGCACGTGTGGGTGTGCGTGCCTGTGTGCACGTGTGTGCGTGTATGTGTGCATGTACACGTATGTTGCTTTTTCTGTTGTGTCTTTCAGAAGTGCCCATGGCTCCATTTCTGTTGGCATCTTTCACAGTATTTACTAAGATTTCTGGCATTGCTTTCTATCTTGGAAAAACTTAGACTCCATATCAGTTAAGGTTTTCCTCAGCTGCAAGTAGCATAAACTTGAAAAGTTAATTATCTAAATCCCTTTTCTCTCAGATCAATGAGCATACATGGATCCCACAAGCCAGCCCCAGTGTGAGGAAAAATAAGTCAAATGCAGCAGCTAAGAGGAAAAATAAAATAACACGTGCACAAGGACACCGAGCGACACACAGCCCCCGGCCAACAGAGATCTGCACCTGCAGAGCTGATTCTGAAGCCGCGGTGTGGAAAAATGAACGCGTACTCTTTTTAGCTATAAAATAAATCTGCTCGCTTTCTTTCTGCGTTAGTCCTTCAGCTTTGCGCGCTCTACAAACGCTAGATCAAGGTGAATTTTTAAACAAATGTTCCAAGTCATATGGCATTGCTTCCTATCACGAAGGCAAACCTGTTCTCCGTCTTTGATGGTACACAGGATCTTCTCTTCACGTGGCGTTCCCGATACGATCAGGTAAAATTGCACCTACATTCTACCCTGCAAACTATTGTAGAGATGACATCCCAGAACAAAGATTTTTCCCTCTGGTGGAGCTGAGAATTTTAACCCCACTAACATCCTCTCCCTTTTTTTCCGTCACCCAGAGAGCACAAACTCAGCTTTCTCAGTATGTTTTCTCATACAGTTGCTCGGTCCGACCGATCTATTCTGTCTAAAATATCCATTTAAATATACCGATAACTTCTGGAACTCTTTGACCAGAAACGTTTTCATGTTGACAAGGAACTCATCTGGTTTATAAATATTCTCTGTCTTCCATACGCAGATGACCGAAGACCTTAGGGCTTCAGATAATGATTTAGTAGTGTAAGTTAAGACTAAGCGAATCTGCGCATATAGTGATGCTGAGGTTTTTTTTATTCCATGACTACTTCTCCACTCTTGTTTTCTCATGTTGCAGAACCTTAAACTTAATGAAATTAGTCCCCCCTCCATCCCACACCTACATTTATGATCATAAGTATCTCTTTAAGTATCTCAAGTACATTGTTGTCTCTCATGGTAACTGACAATATATCATTTCTCTTCCTCCTGACCAGACTTGGCATGGTCAAGGCTAAAAGTAACAGCAAACGTACAGCTACATCGTTTCTATTTGCAACTAGCTCTGTGCCAGACCACCTATTGTTAAGAGTAACTAAGTCATAAATTACTGCTATAAATTGTCACCTGTTTAATCGGATACTATTGACGCCATTCAGTGATTTATTTTGTTTTCTCCTGTTTTTCTCTGGGT
>NW_011888971.1:277495-280136 GCF_000151845.1 Pteropus vampyrus | reverse complement strand
AAACTTAATGAAATTAGTCCCCCCTCCATCCCACACCTACATTTATGATCATAAGTATCTCTTTAAGTATCTCAAGTACATTGTTGTCTCTCATGCTAACTGACAATATATCATTTCTCTTCCTCCTGACCGGACTTGGCATGGTCAAGGCTAAAAGTAACAGCAAACGTACAGCTACATCGTTTCTACTTGCAACTAGCTCTGTGCCAGACCACCTATTGTTAAGAGTAACTATGTCATAAATTACTGCTATAAATTGTCACCTGTTTAATCGGATACTATTGACGCCATTCAGTGATTTATTTTGTTTTCTCCTGTTTTTCTCTGGGTTTAGGGGTAGAAGAGGTTTCTGTAAGAGATTACATGATAACCAAATTGTTGTTTGATCTTTTTTTTTTTAATAGGAGGTGTGCATTATGGTTGGCCAAAGGTCAGAGGTCTGGTCAAACAGATTCTGGTTGTTTCTGAGCTGGGAGTTTGCGAGATAGAAACTGTCAGGTGTGGGCATCTTCTAGAATATGTGTACCTGTGTTTTATCTGCATAATATCACTAGGAAGTCTAGGTGAGCCCTAAAGAACATTTATGGTCTACGGGGCCACTAAGAATTGTGACCACACAGATGTAATAATTGGGTTTCGGCGGTTATTGTAAAAGCAGATAGGATCCAAGAGATGAATAAATAAAGATGAATGGATGAATAAAGCATAGAAAAGTGATGTATTTTCTTCACACAAAAGGTAAAAATGTCTAAAGGAAAACCATCAGAAATCTGGACATGAATAGCTCAAATTCTATACCCATTAAAAATACGGGAATGAATCATCAAAGAATCAATTTGTACACAACTCTATGCCCACGGGCTTTGTGAAGAATACATTCAAGAGCCCAAACCAATTTTCTCCTGAGTATTGTGACAAGCCTGAAAGATTGAGTGAAGCAACAGAGAGGACCTGGTCTGTCACGAAAGCCACTAACCCCTCTAGTGTGCTGCGCTCTCTTAGACACTGAGTTCGAAAGTTTGGCCCTGGGGACCTTGGAATAGAAGTGCAGAGCCGCTGTGGAGATAACCAGCGCCGTAAGCCGATGAGCTGGGAACATACACCAGACACGATTCCCATCGATAATTTACTAAGGAAATCAAGATGAGGCAAAATGAAATGAATTTAAGAAAAGAGTATTAATAATGATTCAATTAAAATTTAAAAAATGAGACCATTAACTGAACTCTATTAATATCAGCCTGAGTCCTCTGGAGATGTATTACTTGATGATTCATTGGTTTCATATTTAATTCCACAATTATTTTATTGTTACGACTGTAATCTTTACCGAAGGATACTTTGGAAATAAATGAAGACCAACAAAATGAGGAAAGCGCAGTCAGTCTATTTATTCTGAACTTGCTGTAGCAAAGGAGTCAGCCTCCATCTCTTGTGTTTTGGCGGAGACTCAAAGGCGGGCGGAGGAGTAGGGAAGGTTTACAGGAAAAGCAGGCCAGCGGTGTCAGGGGTGCCGGGCAGGAGCTTGGTTAGGGGAGCACGTTTGGCTTTCTCTGGCTGGTCCTACTTTGGAAGCAGGGCAAAAATTGGGGAAACTGGCTATTCAGGGCCTATCATTACAGGGGCTATTGGTTGGCTTCTGAGATCAGTCACTAGGGATACTGGTCTGCCTTCCCACACGTCCGACTTGTGGCGAGCAGGCCGGCTGGCTGGGCTAGTCAGAGAGAGAGAGTGGGTGGGGGTCCTCCTGGGCTGGTGGCTGCAGGCTGTGAGTCAGAGCTCTGTCTTTACATAAGGTCATTGTCACTTTGAATATTCAGTCTCTCACTACTCTCTGGCAGGCACCAATGAGTAACACTCATTATTTTATTTAATTTTATTGAATCCCAATATGATGCTGTGAGAATTTCTATTTTACAGAGTAAGAGACCAAAGCTTCATCGGCTCATGTAACGTGTCCAGGCCGCAGAGTGAGTGATGGAGTCGGTGATCAGATTCTGATCGTCTGACCCGAAAGCTCCAGAAAGCCTCTTGAATTCCCACTCGTGAGGCTGGGGATACCTGTGAGACTTGCAGGTCCAGAAGGAACCTGAGACCCACTCTCCTGCCTGGTTCTTCTTCCGGTTCTTCCAAATATTGGAGACTTCACTCCTACAGTTTCAGGAAATTCTCCATTTGCTGTGTCTTTCTCTTAAGAACATTAAAGTGACTTCTACAGAAGTGGGATATCCAGGGCCAAGCGCATGACCTGAATGTGTGAGTCGCCTGAGTAAGAGTCCGCGGTGGGGAGGAGCCCACATCTGCCTGTCCCCGCCCTGATCTCTCCGCCACCTGGTCCGCCCCGCACTGGGCCAGCAGGACCTCGTGACCCAGCTTCCAACGCCTGCGGTGAAATCAAGTGAGAAAGGCACTCGCTTCAAAGTTTGGTCAAAAGTATAATTGCTTACAAAGAATTCAAAGACTCTGTACTGACCCTCTGAATACATAGGTTTTAAACTGAGATCCTCTAAGAATTCAAAAGTAAAATAACTTGAATTAAATAGCGTAATTGGGAAATCATACAGAGCAAGGGTGGACTAAGAATTGGTTAGTATGAATATACTAATTAGATGCATTTTTTATTTTTGTTACTATCCTAAGA
>NW_011888971.1:267674-277445 GCF_000151845.1 Pteropus vampyrus | reverse complement strand
GGCAGGAGCTTGGTTAGGGGAGCACGTTTGGCTTTCTCTGGCTGGTCCTACTTTGGAAGCAGGGCAAAAATTGGGGAAACTGGCTATTCAGGGCCTATCATTACAGGGGCTATTGGTTGGCTTCTGAGATCAGTCACTAGGGATACTGGTCTGCCTTCCCACACGTCCGACTTGTGGCGAGCAGGCCGGCTGGCTGGGCTAGTCAGAGAGAGAGAGTGGGTGGGGGTCCTCCTGGGCTGGTGGCTGCAGGCTGTGAGTCAGAGCTCTGTCTTTACATAATGTCACTTTGAATATTCAGTCTCTCATTACTCTCTGGCAGGCACCAATGAGTAACACTCATTATTTTATTTAATCCCAATATGATGCTGTGAGAATTTCTATTTTACAGAGTAAGAGACCAAAGCTTCATCGGCTCATGTAACGTGTCCAGGCCGCAGAGTGAGTGATGGAGTCGGTGATCAGATTCTGATCGTCTGACCCGAAAGCTCCAGAAAGCCTCTTGAATTCCCACTCGTGAGGCTGGGGATACCTGTGAGACTTGCAGGTCCAGAAGGAACCTGAGACCCACTCTCCTGCCTGGTTCTTCTTCCGGTTCTTCCAAATATTGGAGACTTCACTCCTACAGTTTCAGGAAATTCTCCATTTGCTGTGTCTTTCTCTTAAGAACATTAAAGTGACTTCTACAGAAGTGGGATATCCAGGGCCAAGCGCATGACCTGAATGTGTGAGTCGCCTGAGTAAGAGTCCGCGGTGGGGAGGAGCCCACATCTGCCTGTCCCCGCCCTGATCTCTCCGCCACCTGGTCCGCCCCGCACTGGGCCAGCAGGACCTCGTGACCCAGCTTCCAACGCCTGCGGTGAAATCAAGTGAGAAAGGCACTCGCTTCAAAGTTTGGTCAAAAGTATAATTGCTTACAAAGAATTCAAAGACTCTGTACTGACCCTCTGAATACATAGGTTTTAAACTGAGATCCTCTAAGAATTCAAAAGTAAAATAACTTGAATTAAATAGCGTAATTGGGAAATCATACAGAGCAAGGGTGGACTAAGAATTGGTTAGTATGAATATACTAATTAGATGCATTTTTTATTTTTGTTACTATCCTAAGAGTCAACATTTTTCAAAGGTTAAAGTGCTTCGTTCTCTTCTGCGTGGAAGGCCTGCAGCCATCACTCCACGAAACACCAGGAGTGCCAGAACGGATTTATGAATTTATGTAAACTACTTGAACACTGGGTTCCACATTACAACGTGTTTGCAGAACAAAATTAAAGAATAATTTTTCTTCACTTAAACTGTAAATATACTGGGCTGCATCAAAGGTGGCTGAGGATTACATTTAACGGTGCTGATGAATATTCGGGCACGACACAGACGCAGGACCGCCGCTAGGGGGCGCACCGGTCCCTGGGCCGCTCACGCCGCGTGGCAGTCACTGGGGGAACAGGTTTAATTTTGCTATTCGAGTATCTTATAAAGCCCCTTCCTGAATCCTTGTCAAAATGCAGCTTAGGGAGAGTTACATGGCAAACTTTCAAAATGTTGAGCATGATTAGGATAGATGGGAGAGAAACTGTTTGGGAAGGCAGTGTCTCCCGATGAAGAAATCGTTGTGACCCCCACCACATACAGTCCTGATGATGGGTGAGGGCTGACTGCTTCCCGCCGCACAATGAGAGATTTAGTTTCATCAGCATCAGACATTTTATTTTATTTTATATTTTATTTTATTTTTTTGTTAATACAATTATATAATTTTCAGGCGTACATTATCATTTGACATCTGTATATTCTATCGTGTGTTGACCACCCAAAGGCCAGTTTCCTTCAGCTGCCATATATTTTAAATAACAAAGGATTAGTTATGTCGTTTCAGTTCACACAGCTGGGTAGAAATAGAAATGGAATGATTCTCTAGCCCTGCCTCCTGGTTAAAAGCTAGACACTTAGGTTAGGGCGTGCTTCTCAAGCTCGAAACTGAATATTTTCTAAGAAAAAAATAATTTTCTAAACTAAAAGTAAAAATTCCTTTTTGATGTTTTTATATGAATTTATGAAAAAATATGCTACAACAATATGCCAGACCCCGACGTGCATTATCCTTCCTCGATATCCATTCGGGAGAGTATGTTGTCTCCCGAACGTGACACTGGACAGCCACCGTCTAAGCCTTCATTTTCTGCACCGCTCAAAGAGTCTCGCTGAAATCATTTTGCTGACTCTTCAAGTTTTTTCATCTCTGCACGTATTCAGGAAACAAAAAGATCGAGAAATCTCTTCTCCAATTTAATGGACCATAGAAAATACTCTCCAAGTTCTCGTCGAAAGCCATTTCTTTCCCCTGACCAACCAACATCTACAGGCCAGTCACCAAGCCACTATTTCTGATTAGACTTCTGCTCAAAAGGCACCCCAAACCCCTGCCCTTCACTGCATACAAATGATAAGAAAAAAATGTATATGTGTGTGTATATGTATACACACACAGACACGCATGTATACATGCATATACACACATATATACACCCACATATGTGGATATTTTAAATAAAAAATAGAGTACAACATAGTGATTAGACATTTATTTATCTTACCTTACAAAATGATCACCTCAATACTAAGTGGTGTACTCGAAACTAATACCATATTGTATGTCGACTATTACTGAAAAATAAATTTAAAAAATAATCTTTAAAAAAAGTTTTAAAAAATTCTTTAAAAAAATTAGAGTAAATATCTATAGGCTAGAAATGAGTGAGGACTAGGCTTTGGCTTATGGAGAACACTAGAGTCAGAAGCAGTCAAAGGGGTCAGATTTAAAGTCCCCAGTGGAAACGGCAATTGGGCACAACCATCATCCTGTAGGATACCAGAGCCTGGTCCCCTGTGTCGAGTGTGGCCTCATCTTTTGTGTATTTCCTAAGAGCAGAAGCCGAAATGGTCACCCCTGTGCTCGGGGTCCCGGCTGGGGACAGTACGTTTACCCATCCCAGAGCGCAGAAGCAGAGAGCCCTGCCTGGCAGGAACTGGGCTTTCTGTCTGCAGGATCTGAAATTAGAACCGAGACATCCAGTCCCCAGGGGGCAGAAAAGACTCCAACATCCGGCTCACCCCTTGCCTAAACTTTTCTTTTTACTAGAGAAATATGCAAGTAAATTGATGCTATTTCTGCTTTTACTTGATTTTTTTTCCCCTTTAGCAACTTTTGTGAATGTGTTTTTGCTATACCGTATTAATAAATTATAGATATTGGGCTTTTCGACATCATTTTTCATCCAGGTTTGCTTTATTTGTTAGAGGTGCTGAGGTGGAGAAGGTGTTTACTTACAGTGTCTGTTCACACACTCCCCCAAGTTCAAGGCTTAATTAACCCTTCCCTTTCCTAGGTGACATGTAGGAGCCAGCTTTATGCTGCCACTGGTCTCAGCCCTCCGCCACCTCTTCCCTTCCAAAATGAGGAAATACGTCCCTTCCAGACACAATCCTAAGTCCTTTCGGGGTGACCGAAATTAGAAGTTATATCTCAAAGTTAACTAGTCTTCTCCTTGATGCGGTTATCATAAATGGCTACTATGTGGTTACTCGTAAGCTGCTTTTCCTGGGTACATTTTTGTATTGTTCCTATTAGACACAGGTTTCTCTCCAATCTGCTGACATCACCTGTCATGCTGATTTGATGTCCTCGCTTGTGCTGTCCATAGGCGATCGTGTGGGACACAGACTCCTTCAGAGTAGACCTCAGGGGGTCGGTTTTAGCGCCGTGCTGGAATTTTGCTTCTTGGGGCTTCTGTGAGGCCATTAATTTCACTGTATCATAATTTACTAGACACAGTGATATCAACTAGGATCTGATTGAACGCCTGGGGTGTCTAATCAGGTCGACGAAAATGGAGTGAGAGTCGAGATGCCCTTGGCGTTAACGAAGGCTGGACATTTAATTCTGCAATCCGTATGATGAAAAGTTTCTTTAACACCCAGCCTTCCAGTGTGGGAGAAACGCCCATCACTCCTGAGCCACCCCATGAGTGTCCTCTACCCCACTGTCATCTGGTCCTTTACTCCTTGACACATGAGTTTAGTTTTTCACATCTGCTTTTGGCTCCCCATTTTCTTTTCCTGCCATTAAACGAAAACCACTAGATTTAAAGTATCGTAAGCGTATACACCTCATCTACAAGACGCTGGACACTGCCCGCTACCAGAGCCATCACGACGAGTTCCGTCCTGCGTGTCCGCTGTGTGCTGAGTTGCAGTGGTTGTCACTAAACATCCACCTGCGTGTTATGCACAGTGCAGTTTGTGAGGTTAGGAAATTTGACAACGTAATTTCAATACGTGGAGCGGTTCATTATCCAAAGTGGACAGGATATGCTCCTGTTCGTTCACTCATTTGTTTATTCATTCATTCCTTTTTAATCTAGAATAGTGTGTGATGGGCCCAGAGGAGATCGCAAGGCTAAATCTCCAGTTCGAGCAAACACCATGTCAAAAGGCAAAGATGGACAGTCCCGTAGCCACATTTCTCCCTAGGGGGACCAACCGACCTGCATTCCCGCCAGTCCCGCTGAGCAGAGCACGAGCCGGCCTTGCCGACCGCCTCCCAGCCACACGAATACAAATGCGTAAGCATGTTTCTGGATTAGGAAACAGAGAGAATTTTTAAATTGAAGGTCCTGGTGTTACATCTTCATGAATTAGAAAGTGTTTATGGAAATCAGGTCTTGCAATGCCTAACCGGCTTGATGGGGCCACCTCCGCTTTTCGATAGTGGTGTCCAGGTTTCCACGGGCAGAAAACTTAGAGACGATGGGTCAACTCCAGGACTTTGACGGTAAAACAGGCAGTGGGCCCGGAGGAGTAGAGGGTGGCCCTGCAGACGGTATAGCTGTCGGGAACAAGTTCTAGTGTCCCCAAGGTGGGGACAGCCAGCCCGAGAACAGAAAGAACAGAGAGGGAAGCAGTGTGAAAATGGACTCAGCTGAGAACGGTGGCCAGAGCGTCGTGTAGGCATGCCCGCGTCTGGGGCAGTGACCCCTCACTCTCGAAATTCGGAACTGACAAATTTCCACTCTCACCAAGTCTGAGACAGGCGCCCTCGAACTTGCAAAAAAAGATTCCTGCCTAATGCATGTTTCAGGATACCACTGATGTTTTAAATAAATGTATTTTTTAAGAAATGGCCTATTATTAGTAAAATGATAGGTTATTACACTTAAGCTACTATGCTTGAATAGCTTAGGTCATTGTTAAAGTCATTGTAAAAATGTATATGAAAAATGTCCCCAATGCCAGATAGAAAGCTGCATTCAAGACCATTTGAAAACGCGATCGGAAAGTCACGAAGTTCAGAGTCATAAAAATCAGGGTCATCGAAATGGCCCTCAAAGGGAACTGTGCTGTGAAGTAGCTTTGCCCTGCCCCCACCCCCCACACCGTTTCTGATGTCAAGTGTGTCAACTTGCAGGTGGAGAACGTGCCCCAAGAGGTTCGCCCCAGAATTCCCAGGGCAGCAATGTCTCCATTCACGGTCCCTGACCGGGCGCCTTGTAGCTCCCAACCACAAACCCAATATATGGAGGGAGGGGCGCCAAACCTTCCTACTTTGTGGGCAAGAAAGACAAAAATAGAAGCGATTCCACAGAATGTTTTCCAGGACTTTCTCGTGGTCTGTTCATGTACTGAGCATGCAGTGTGCCCAGGCGCACCTGTTCACTTTGCGGTCTGTCCGCTGCTGCACTTGGCCGCATCAGGTGCCAAGCCGCTGATGAGGACGCTGAATGACGGAAGGTCACGTTGCTAGTAGTTATTCTGGGTTTGCCCGTGACCGTGACTGAACAGACCTTTGTGCATGTCGTGCACCGGCATGCACTTCGAACAAATGGTTCGTAAACTGTGTATTTTCACCTGATTCGAAACATCGGCAGTCGGAGCTCTAAGACATTTCAAATAACTTACGAAATTCTATTTGAAATTTGATTAGCTTGCTCGGTAAGACTAAAAATCAAAGTATTAGACATTCCTAAAGCAGTCCATTAAACCTTCCCACAGAAAGTTATGTTTTTACATTGAAACTTGAAACTTCTGTTACCTCTTTTAATCTTAAAATGTTCGGTTATTAGCTTTTCTGCAGCATTTTTTTTTCCTCAATTAGATTTTTTTCTCATTTGTTGCTTTCGCTTAGAAATGGAAATGGCTTTACGTTTCTGATTACGATATGAATAGATGCTCACAGAAAAAGTCCTATAAAAAAGATTAAATATTTCACCAACCTTTCTGAGGTTTGCGTGCATGTATGTACACATACGCATGTAATCATGCACAACACAGTATGCACAGAATTACCTTACTGGTTTTAGATTCCTGAACTAATTGACAGCAGCCACTAGCCAAGGCCACCTCCTCGCCATGCGTGCCCTGATGGGCTCCCCGCTAACTACTCCTCGTCCTGGTCCTCCCCGTGCTCCGAGTGATGGGGCGGCCAGATCCCCTGAGCACGGGCGCTCAGTGCTGTCACGTTCATTATTTCCTCTCCGTCGGCCGTGGCCATCAATGCTTGAGGGCCTGGTTTCTGATCTCACTGTCAGCCTTCCTGGAGTCCCGCTGCTGACGTTTGTCAGGGTTTTGACCTCCTGATTCCTTGGGTCCTTGATGGAACCCGGCTTGCCCACCTGGCTCAGGTTCCTAGCCCACCACGGGATGCGGCCCTGCCCGCACCCCCACCTGATTCGGTCACGGGATCCTGGATCCCTGGGTCTGCCTTGATGAGGAGCTTCCAGAATCTACTCCACAGACGGGGACTCTCGCCTTCGCACGTCACTCAGCTCTCAGAACCGGGGCCTGTGATCTGCGACTCACTGTGTTTATGGTTCCGACACCGAAACCAAGCACGTTTGGTGAATAATTATAAGTGATGTGGAAACAGCATCTGAGGTCGTGTGTTTCGTTTCCTAGGGCTGTCGTGACAGATTACCACAAACTTCGTCATTTAAAATGACGTCAATTTATGCTCACACCGTTCGGGAGGCTGGAAGTCGGAAGCCAGGGTGGGAGCCCAGGCCGTGCTCCCCGTGAGGGCCCAGGGGAGGAGCCCTCCTGCCCCCTCCAGCCGCTGGTGGCTTCAGGTGCTCAGTGGTTTCAGTGACATTCCTACGGTCTCCACCTTCAGCTTCACGTGGCCTTCTTCTCTCTGTCTGTGGGTCTCTGTCCTCTCCCCTCAGACACCTACTCCAGGATGATTTTATCTTGAGCTCCTCAACTAAGTACATCGGAAAGAACTTATTTCCGAATAAGATCAGTTCCGAGGTTCCGGGTGGACATGAATTGGGGAAGGACGCCACTTATACGGTGGCCGGGGCAGAGGTCTCTCATCTTTCATGGGCTCAACTCTAAGGGGTTATTTTAAAAGATGCCCCAGGAAAACCAAAGTTGGAACTTGTGGTGGGAACCCTAAGCTTAGGTCCTTGTCTAAATGCCAGATTCTGGGCGTGAGCAGGTTGTCACTGTGTAAGATGCTCGGGCAGCAACCCCAGATGATTGCTTTCTCCTCACAGTAGGTCCATATTTCCATCTGGTACCCTTTTTATTCTTCCCGAAGAATTTCCATGGACATTTGCTTTAGTGCATGGCTACTGGCGATGAATTCTCTCAGCTTTGTCTGGGGAAAAAAAAAAAAAAGCCTTTATTTTATCTTTCTATAAAATGTTTTTGCTAAAATAAGAGTTCTACGTTGATAGCTTTTCTCTTTCAGAGCCTTAAAAAGACTCTTCCATTTTTTTCTGCTTCGCATAGTTTCTGACAAGGAGTCTCCTATAATCTTCCCTTTGTTTCTCGGTATGGATTGTGTGTGTTTCTCTAGCTGCATTAAGGTATTCTCTTTGTCACTGGTGATCAGAAATTTGATTCTAATATACCTTGGTGTGGGGTTCTGTGGGTTTATCATTTATAGTAAATTTGAAAAAAAAAATTGGCTACTTATTTTCTCAAATATTTTATGTCTCTCCTTTTTCGTCTCTCCTCTGAGACAGTAATGATACGTAACTGCTTCATACAAGCCACTGACGTTCTGTGAATTTTCTTCCAATCTCTTCTATCTCTGTTTTATTTTGAATATTTCCATTGACAGATTTTTTCTTCCGCTGTGTGTAATCTGTTGATAAATTTTTGATTTTGGATACTGCATTTTTTATCTCTGGAAGTTCCATTTAGTTATTTTTTTTTAATTTTTTTTTTATTTCTTCGCTCATCATATTCCCGTTTTCCTTTATGATCTTGAGCATAATATCTTATTATTAGCATCTTTGTCTGTTAATTCCATCATTTCTAATTATTGCTCTTTTTTCCTGGTTGGGGGTCATATTTTCCTGCTTATTCGCATGTCTGATAGTTTTGAATGGATCCTAGAAATGACAAGATTTGGTTGGTTGGGTGCTGGATTATGTTTTTTTATAGTGTCAGACTTTGCTCTGACGTTCAGTTGGGTTACGTTAGATCAGTCTGATTCTCTTGAGACTCGTTTTTAAATTTCGTTTTGGTAGGTCCATGGCAGCCGTTAGTCTTTACCATTAATTTCTACGCTAAGCTCTTCAATCACATGGAGTATGAATGACAAAGCCCAAACCAATGCCTATGGCAAGCCGGAGGTTCTGCTTTCTCACAGGTTTCTGTTCTCTAAACTTGGGTCAGCGCTAGAGCTCCACGGGGTCACCAGATCCCTAAGGAGCGAGCAGCAGTTTCCTGGTCCTTGCGTTCCATTGTTCCTTAAGAAATTTAATCCTGGTTCCCCCAGATCAAGAGAACGCTGTCTTCACAGGGACATCGAACACCCAGTATTCAGTGTCTGTTCTCATGTCCTCGCAGGGATGCTGGGCTCCCCTGTTCGGATTAGTGGACGCCCACGCAGGCTCTGGATTTACATCGCCTCTCATTCTAGGCGCCTGTGGTTTTATTTTTCTTCCTTTCAATCTCAACTGTGCACTTTTGTTTCGCATTGACTATACTTGTTCGGCACGTTTTGGGCACGCATATACCGGTGGGAGGTTGAGGGTGAAGCAAAATGCTTCCCTCAGCATAAATTCTTCAAGTCTGTCTAATTCTAGCAAAATCTTCTGGTGTATTAAATGACTTAGTTTAAGGGACTTTAAGCGTCATTTTTCATAGAACATTTTGCATGGTAAAGCGTTATGTGTCAGAGCTTTTCCCTGACGTTTTTTCTCAAAGCTATTCTTCTGGTTTTAGCAGGATGAGCTGCGGGGAAGTACAAGGCTGCTTCTAGGGCACACTGGTCACAGTACTTTGGGGCCATAGAAAAGCAATGCCGGCTTCCCCAAAGGAAACAGTTTCTCTCCTCAAAACCCATCCTATCACAAAGTGTAATTTAGCAGATACAATGATCTTCTTCCCAAAAGAAACAGAGATGGACAACCTTCTTTCTAATGCATCCATTTGAGAGTTAGACACGTGAACGTGGTTTTCCACGTCAGGCTGTAAAATTTTGCAAACACCAGTGTCCGGTTTGGGTAGGATGGACGTGGGATTGAGGCAGGCCCGAGGTTTTTGCTCTTAATCCTCTGCTCTCCATTGTTTTCAAAGTCTTTACCTTTTTCTTTATAGTAGGGAAATTAAACTTGGGCTAAGTGAGTAAAATCCTGCTGCCACCTGGGTTGGATAATAGCCCACTGTTGGCTCCACATGACTCTGGCCTCCTCTCACAAAGGATGACATTCGCCAGCTGCAGAAATTCCCATACAGTCCAACAATAGGGTTTTCTGTTTG
>NW_011888971.1:243584-266079 GCF_000151845.1 Pteropus vampyrus | reverse complement strand
AAAAAATACTGAATATACTATAACGAGTTTGGAATAGAATGTTCCAGAATGCGTCATCACGGTTTTCTCAAACTATTAAAACGTGAACTATCCCAAACACCTGAACTCACCTCAAAGAAGAAAAGAGAAAAAGGAAGGCCATAAACTCTTTAGCATTGCATCCCTATAATAGCAAAATGCCAACATCTGTTTGGACATCTCTCTAGAACTGGCAGACTAATTTGCCAAACAGTTTCGTTCCACAAGTCGATGATAGTTGAGATGTTAGATGAAAACAGGAAGTTGCGTTTTCCACGGCGCCGTTCACTCTCTGGAGTGGGCACAGGTGGGCCGTCCACGCTCTGATGGAAGTCTGCATCCTCATGACCTGTGTGGCAGCGAGTACACAGTATCTTATACATTTTGAATTGCTATTTTCTAATCACGCAAATGATCGGGTTTTACAGCATCTTATGGTTCAAAACATCTGTGATAGTCTTAAAACACAACCATTTCTCTTAAAAGCGAAGGGACCTACAGATACTTAGAAATGTCCCCTACTGACGATCCAGAGCTGCGTACTCCTTCACCTTGAGTTAACTAGGAAAAGTTCCCAGCTCTCTACGTGTTTTGTTGTGTAAACCAAGCTTAAAATCTCTCGACTCATTTCTTGGCATTTTGGTGCATCAATTTAATCCTTTAAATTCTTTAGAAGAAAAATCACACAGAAAGCCCCGATCTTTCTTAGGGGACGTGAGCACAGTTGGCCATGTTCGGCAGCACGTTTCCATGTGCCGCTTGCATCTGGGGACCATTTGGGACCATCACCGTAAATTAGAAAAATAAAATGATGTATTGAGGTCTTGATAGGGCTTCAGAAGTAGGTACCACATTTTTTTTTCTTTTTTCAGAAAGAAAAACGAAACAGCTAAAAGCCAGAACGCGATGACTGAGGTTTTTAATAAATGGACCTTGGGTGGGTTTTAATCCTTTCTGCTTGTTCTCCACCTGTCCCCATCAGGACTGGGCACAGAGGAAGCCCGCCTCAGGTAGGCTCCTCCAAATCACATTTTCCAGGCCTCGCCCCTATTCGGGTCCCTTCTCCTGAGACCTCACTGTTTCCTCAAGTCCGCTCCATGTTACAGAAGTCTGCCGACACCCCGGAGCCCCTCTGAGCAGCTGGCTCAGCCACCTCACTTTCACAGACACCCCAGGCTTACCTGGAGGCTGCGTCTGCCCGTGCGTCTTTTCTTATCTTGGAGGAAGAGCGTCCCTCCCCCGCCTGCTAGTGACACTGGACTGTCTCCTCTCCTACTTCTCTCCTGGGCACCCCGTGCCACGTGCTGTGTCCTCTCTTCCCTTGAGTGTCACTGTGGGTCACTGCTGCCTCCACTGTCCTTTTCCCGGTCCAGCATTCCACCTCCACCTGCTCGCTCGCCAGCACCAGGGGTACCAGAGCCTCCACATTTATGTCTAATCAATGATGTGGTATCAGCTCCCACGATGGCCACCCCCAGATAGTTATTGTCTTCGAGCAGCGTGACCACACCCCAGGCAGCGCCATTGCCCAGGACAACGCCAGCTTGAAAGGTCCAGGTCTGAAATTCCCATCGGGGATCCTCTCAGCTTTGGGGTCCTTGCCCTCATCCCTGGTTAGTGCCCTTTCTAATTCCTCGAGATGTGACTACTTGTCTCCAGGAGCTCAGTCCTCCATCCACCCTCCCCTCACCTTTGCCCTGGAATTGTCATTCTTGCTCATTTCACGGAAAACACGAAGTCACTAGTTGTGAGCCGTCTTCGTGTGGAGATGCTTTTCGGCAAAGCCTGACTCGTCTCGTTCTGTCTTCATCTCTTCTCTCCTGTGTCACAGGGTAGACGCTTCCTACTGCCTCCACACTCGCAAACCAAAGGTTTAGGAAGCGCTTTCATGCACAGGGGGTTCCATCTGCTAAAGGGAGAAGGAGCAGCAATCATCCATACAGATTATTATAAAGATGAAATTATGTGATGCATATAAAAGCAGGCAGAATATTCTAGAAAAGCATGAGCATTCGCCGACTATCAGCTATATTATTATAGACAGAATCGAATGTGGAGAGATGTATATCACAGTGCCGACGGCCGTTGTCTTGGGTAGGTAGGATCATAAATATAAATGTGTCATTTTTTACCTTTATAGTTTCTGCATTTTCTATAATGAATATGCGATGCATTTGTAATTTAAAAGGGGGTGGGGAGAAAGGGGAAATATGACAGAGGAGAGGTCTGTCATTTTTCAAAGTTTGTATCTTTCTCTCTATTAAAAAATATTTACTGGACTTAGTGTGGTGTTCACATCCAAAGGTATACGTATGTCAAATCTCCGTATTGTACCCCTGAAACTAATATAACACTGTATGCCAGCCATACTCTAATTTTAAAAAATCCTCCCCAAATTTAAATCCAATTATGACTTCTCAGGCTATATAGAAAAATTTTTGTTTCATTGAGAAGTGAGAGGAATAAAAGACACAGATCACCTTCAACGATCTAAAGTTCTCTAACAGTCACATGTCCTTTCCTGAAAGATGCTTAGACAGGAATCAGGATTTTGCGCATGCGTTCCCATGAGCAGCAGAGAGCTCTGTTCCATTTTGCGTTGGCATCTGCGGAGGAGCCCAACCTCTGGGATGATGTTGTGTATGCAGCTTAGAAGTGACCACACTCATGGGACCTGGCCTCCCCAAAGACCCTCTACTCTGTAAACACAGTTTGTAATATTGAAGGGACCATGTGGCTTCTCAGTCTGTGGGTGTCTTGGTTGTAACTGGCATTATTAGGTGACGAAGCACCAAGGGTGTTGGTGCTCCATTCCCTAAAATTCCAGTTCTGTGGACTCGCCCTCTGGATGTGTCCACTCCCTACTCATCATTTTGTGAAACCTGAGCTAAGGAGTCGCTTCATCAGAGCTGTCCCCTCTGCTCCTACAGTGCCTAGATGCCTGAACTATCATAGAAAGAATTCATGTTGGCCCACAGGTGACTTTGTGACATAATCAGAATCATTTGCCTCAATATAAATTACTACTATAATCGAGCCCATATACACAAACATTTTAAAAATCATATTTCAGCCAAGTTGTCTCTGTGCTCTCTAGCAAGACTTATTTCATATTTATATTTTTAAATATAAATGTATAAATCAACAACAGTTTTTCAAAGCATAGATTAGGGCTTATCAATAGCAACTCTACTGACTTTTTGAGCTAAACGACTCTATATTATGCACATTGGAGGACATTTTGTCTGCTAGGTATCAGTCACAACCCACCCTTCAGATGTGACAACCAAAAACATCACCAAACACTGCAAAATTTCTCTGGTTGAAGACCACAGGGATGAACCCTTACAGTTTCTGTGTATTTTACATGGAACAATTTTACGGAGGATTATCTTTGAGTTTTATTGACTCTGTGATTCTTTCTATAGCTACAATCTTAAGAGCTTTGGACCCCCAAATTAGGTTTATCATGTCCTGGTTCTCACTGCGATTTGCAGGGGGTGAGGTGAGCGCTTCAAATGTTTCCACATGGAAATTTATGCAGAACAAAATTGAGAGAGAGGCAATTTCAGATTTTATCTTCCTATCCACTGTGAAAAAAATAATAAATCAAGTATACTCCTGAAAAATAAACCCGGTGTAGACATCGTTTTAGGAATCGTTTCCTCTTGTATTAAACATTTATGGTGATGTAGCACTTCGTCATTTAGGCTGTTCTTCATGAGCTAAGCTTAAGCTAAACACTTTAAATGCGAAATTATCTTATATATTTCAAGTAGGTCCAGATGGGAATTTTAAGTTAAATTTCAAATTTCGTTTTATTTAGAACAAATCAAGCAGATTCTAAGAAGAAGATTTAGATAGAAGAGCATCACGTGACACCATCAAAATTTCAGAATATAGATCTCTGTAATTGTAAAGGAGCCCTCCCAGCCTCGCAATCAAAAATCCACATGTAACTACTAGTAGCCTACTGTGGACCGGAAACCTTACTGATAATATAAATGGTGGATTAATACATATTTTGTATGTTCTCTCTATAATATACTGTATTCTTACAATATAGTAAGCTAGAGAGAAGAAAATGGGATTAGGAAAATCATAAGGAAGAGACAATACATTTATAGTGTTTACTTAAAAAAATCTACATGTAAGTGGATCCGCATAATTCAAACTCATGTTGTTCAAGGGTCTACATGTAAGTGGATCCGCATAATTCAAATTCATGTTGTTCAAGGGAATATGTACTTGTATGTACATATTCACACAATATGTGTAATGGGATCACGAATTCTGGAACATGGTTCTCACTGAAGAGAGCAATGTTCCCGGGTTGGGTGCCTTTAGCTGTATTCACGTTGGCCGACAGTCATCAGTTCTTTCAAGACAAGCTTTGCTTTAATGAATATATTTATTACCCTGATTGTGGTGATGATTTCACATTGTATGTATATGTCCAAACTCATCAAATTGTACACATTAAATATGTACTTTTTTTTGGTGTAAAAAAAATTATACCTCAGTAAAGCTGTTCAAAAACAAAAGGGAAAATCCAATTTTTAGTCAAGGAAGAATGGAATTCGGTTGCTGGACAGAGGGCTAGTATAATACGATTTAATAAATCAGTCATCGGCTGGATGCACGCCGACTCCTGGGCCTATTTGGTTTTCTGGACCACGCATTTCCTCTCGCCTCAGGAAACACTGGTAAAAGTTTTTTTTACGACAGCTCAGAATCAGCACGAATCTGGCTGAGCCGTCTGGGGCGCCGGGCAAGAGGCCACGGGCTCTGAAGATCACACAGGACTGTGTCACAGGGTTGACCCAGGAGTTAAAGGTTAATATGGTCTTCAAGTAGCAATTGTGCCTCCACACACCTGGGGACACAGGGGACTTTGAGACCATACCGAGAAAAGACCATCAAAGTATTTCCTAACTGGTAGGGTTTATTTCAATGCTCACGTACAATTGAATGAGACAAACTATTTACATTAAACAGAAGTACAAAAACTATAATATAATTTACACTGCCCATAAATTAAGATTCTCTTATTTTTGTCCAGAAAAATATTGGCAGATAGAGATGGTGGGGAATTCTAAGGAAGATTATTACGCTGTTAGCAGTACTCAGGATTATTCTTTATGAATTTTTCAAACAGGAATTGGTTTGGGATGTAGAAATTGGCAATTCACCCAGAGCAGTGAGTGAGCATGTTTTCACTTCTGTAATAATCACTAATTCGACCTTAGAAACACATTGTTTTCCTCGGGGTTGAGGCTGGGGGTAGGTGCCAGTCGGTGTCTGCTGACGGGTCGGGTAACTCTCTGCTCCCGCCCCGCCCCCACCCTCACCCCTTCCTTCTCTGAACTTCCACAATGGTTCCAATGCCACGGGCAACCAGCTGGTGTCCTCAACTCATTTTTGAAGACAATGTACCTGTCAGGTGTCATTAAACAACCTGGACAGCTACCAAGGGAACAGCTAAGACCAGCAAATTAAACTGACTCATGTTTAACGACAAGATTTAGAGTGACTCTAATCATTAAGATTGTGAGAGCTGAGAAGCTGAACGGTTCGCCCGATGCCCCAGTGAGGAAACACCCAGCAACACGTGGGCAGCCCCCAGAGGGCCACCCACACTCCCTCTTGTGCAGACAAAGCGGAAAGGCAGTGTGCTTTGTTCTGTGAGAGCGCCATTGTAACTAGTATAAGGTGCATTTTTTAATGTGATTTTGAGAGGCATCAAGTCGGTCACTGCCTGTGCTTCTACCAAGATTTGAAGTTGATTTTTGAGAATGTCCAACGGCAAAATAAATCCATTCCAAATGAATTTATTTTGTAGCACAGAACAGGCAACATGACTTAACCTGGAGTGAGTTATTTACCGTTTCATGTCTTCAGAAATCACATCCAGTTGTGTGATAGCTATTGTCACACACTTCAGGAGAACCTTACATCAAACACTGTGTATGCACATTCTCTGCAGATGATGCCATTTTGGTGGTGAATCTAGATGCTCAGACTGAAAGTTTATACTGTACTTTCCTTCAAAGCACTTAAGTTCAAGTCTGCTGTGGCTGACAGCTGCCATACGGGGAAGAAGCAATCAACTTCAGCAGGAAAAACATGAACTTTCTTATCCGTAGCTAAGGACGGCATGTTTTGCAAACTTGTGAACCAATTCGAAATTAACTTCAAAAAAGAAAAAAAAAATCGCGTCATGTTCTTCTAAGGAGTTCTCATTTGGGCGGTCACCATGTCTGTGGCAGCTGTCACCAGCGTGCCTCTGATTTTCTTGTATCTATGGATTTGCCTGAAGAGGGACAGTAATCAATGCCTCTAATTTCTATAGGCATCGCATTGACATTCTTACTATAGAATAAACACGACAGTGTGGGGGTTTGTTTGTCTATTTTTGGAAGATGTAAAAATAAGGGTGGTGTCAGATTCTGGAAAGCTGAGACTAGATTAACCTAAATTCCGAGCAAAGCATCCCACCTCTCCTGGAGCCACATCCCCAGTGGAGCATGATGATAAGTGTGTTGGTCATTTTCTATTCCTGAGATCAAAGAGAGTTATAAGAGCAATTTTCTTTAAAATACATCTGATCCCTCTGATTCTAATTGGAACCAGCAATTTCCAAGTGAAATGACAGTGGCCATCTTAAACAAGGCACTGGCAAATTTCTACAGGAAATTAAAGATCTGTGCTTACAGAGCAGGAAGCTAGGTTTTCCAGATTCCAGATCTCTCTCCCAGCGTGAATCTTTAACTTGAGCCATTCTGAGTTTTTCATGTTCTGGAGGATTAAATTGCCGAGTACTTGAGAAAGAAAGGGAGCACATTTAACTCCTGGCCTCTGATTGCTGATTAAATTAGGACACGTGGGCTACAGCTTCTTACCTGACCCACACTTTAGTTTAAAAAATACTGCGGACTGGTTTTCTAGCACCGGCAACTGATTTTCTCCTTTCTGATTTGAAAGTCTTCTCGACTGGCTAGCTTTATCTTGCGAACACAATAAAATACGTTTATCTAAATTAGATCTGATAACGACTTTTATCGTGGGTAATAAGCTTGATTTTTTTTCAATGGCAGAACTAATATGATCTTTAGAAAAGGAAATGCGAGGTGACTTGACTTTTGCTAGGAACTGTACAATTGGTGTCAGGCTCTGAATTAGGTTTTCATGATGCTCTAAGTCATTTTGCTATGGGAATTATATTTTCAATAGAAAAGAGATATTCATTCCTGGTGCTTCTGATACTGAATTTCTGATAATAACCTATATTAAAATTGAATAAAACCTTGTTCTATCTGCTAAAGGAAATGTATAATTCATCTTTAATATAAGTCCATTTTTAAAAGAGTATGAAATACTCTCATTTTAAAAACCACTGCCAACACTTCAGCCTTGCAGACAGGGATAATATATCTCATTCATTGTTTTTCAAAATTTGAAAGGGAAAAGAAGCAAAGATTAAAGCAATGTATTTTCTTTGATTTTTGTGGTTTTGAAACAGAACACCGAAAGCCTTGGTTCAGTATCTGTTGAGTTACTAAACATCCTTAAATCAATTATAAATCAAATATTGTCAGTACTTTCAATAGGGGAGAATGGCAGAAATAAATTCCCAAATAGTGTCTGGTCTGCAAATATTTTACCTACATGGTAATGCACTGTGCAGTATTCGCTGTTGCCTTTTGTGCTTGTCTAGGGTCAAAGTAAATATTACTCTATGTTCTGTCATTTCACAACTACTGATCAGAGGACAAGGGAGTCAGGATGGCTTTCTGGTGTCCGTCACAGATAACCCACTGGTTGGTGATCAAATACTGGCTGCGTCCTGTCAGCAGAAACCATCAAGCACACCAGAGACGGATGGATGCCCTGCGTGTGACCACTGCAGTCACCTTAAATAGAATAGAGAAGAGTTTGCCTACGAATGATTTAAGGATGTCATTTGAATACTCCACCTACACCGAAATTTATGACTTGAGCTGTGGCACATAAACCGGACTGGAGAACAGCTGCTCTGAGGCAGATGCTGTTCATCTTATCAGCTCATGGCTCCTGATATTTGTTACGTACCCCAGAGCCCTCTTTTGAGAGAGAAATACTGAATCTGAGTAGACGCCATGGAGATAATTCGAACATTCATGCAGAAAAACCAAACCAAAACAAACAGCAACAAACAATGGCGATAAAAGACACACTGGGCTAGAGAAAGTTGGTGGCCTTGGAGCAAAGCTGAGGAGGAAAGTGGTTTGAAAGTTCGGCGACCTGTTCCTTTGGGATTTATTCTGAAAGCCAGGAAAATGTAGAAGCATTTTGGTTGTAAGTTTGAACACTATCAAGGAGGCGCCCTCGGCGGGTGTTAAGGAAGTGTGGACACAGAATGGTGAGCTGAGGGCACACTCGACACATTTTTCAAATAAAATGTGCTTTGACCTTCAGTTACACGCTAATGTAGCCCCTCAGGCAGCAGCCCCTGGGGATGTGGACTTTCCCAAGCGGAGACTTTGTCCTAACTTTGAAGGTGGCCTGACCTACTAACTACCACAGATTCCAGGGAAAAAAAACACCCACAGAGGCTTTGATTTCCATGATTTCACCATTTTGCTGATAAACAAGGGAACCAAGACATCCTCACTGCACTCCGTGTACCCCGGGAGGCCAAGGGGACAGGGGACCCCACCCGGGCCGTCCGTAACACCAGGCTTGAGAGTGACCAGGTCTCCTCCTTTGCATGGTCATCTACTTCTCTCTTTCCTACATTTGCTCCTTTCTCACTGGCATCACCCTGGGAGGCAGGGGGCTGGACCGCAGGATCGCCCTGGACTGTGGAGGCTGACACCCCGAAGAGCAGAGCCCATTCACTGCTGGTTCCCTGCCAGCCCTTCTAGCATCTCTGCCCACATCTCCCCAGAGACAGGAAACCCTCTTTATTCCCCAGTATCAATGCCAATTCTAGTGGGATCTACTCGAGTGGGCTTAGTGACACGTCCCTGGAGGAGTCTGGCAGTTCAGATGCCCCACGTAAGTTTCCAGGGGCTGGAGCATAGAAGTATGCCTACAGTGAGGTGGGCAAGTGTGGGGGACACTTGTGACTTCATGGTGACTTCATGTTCAAGCTGAGCCTGACCCAGCGTCCCCAGAGCTCCTCTGAAATCACGGAGACGGTAGCATTCAGGGTGACAGAGCCCTCAGCTTCATCAAAGCCACTCACCTGCAGAGCTATTTTAGGAGGGCCACATGCTGTGCGGCGGTGAGGTAGGGGTGGGGAGGGAGTTCTGTGTTGTTCTTCCAGTAAAATGTGGGTGCCCTGCAGGGTTGACAGCTGATGGCTCATCACCTGGAGAAAGGATCCTCAACAACACTGGGAACCACTTCTAAAGAATTGAAATATGAGACTAAAGCCAGTGTCCTAATGAAAGCCAGCCAAACTGTAACTGTGTCCAGAAATAACCTCGTGCGGTCACCGGGGGAGTGGGAGTGAGGCGTGGACACGTGGGCAGCCGCAGCACAGTGGTGAAAAACGGTCACTCCACGGCCGCTTAAAATACTTCGATCATAGCTAAAGTTACTCTAAATATGTTGTTCGTCTGTTAAATAATAATTTAAAAAGATAACGGTGACAAACCAGTACACACCCATTTGGACAGCTAAACGCCCCCAAATTGACACGAGCAATTTCTGGGGAGGACGTGGAGCAGCAGCCGTGGCTACTCGCTGCCGGTGGGGATGCAAAGTCATGCAGTCACTTGGGAAGACAATTTCACAGATTTTTACAAAGCTGCACAGAGCTTCATCATATCATCCAGCAATAGGGCTCATAAGCTTTTCTCAACTGATTTGAAAATTTATGACCACACAAAAACCGGCACGCAAGAGTTTATGTGTGCTTTTTTCATACCCACCCCAAATTGGAAGCGATCAAGAAGCCCTTCAGTAGGTGAACGGATAAAGAAGTATGGTACATCCAGATAGTGGCATATAACCCAGTAAAAGCAAATGAGCTCTCAAGTCACGCAAAGATGCAGACGAACCTGTAAACGCCAATCGCATTAAGATTTCTGATTAACTCCTGTAACTGCGAGTGAGAACCCAGCTGTCGTCATCAGAGGAAGCCCAGAGGCCCGAAGCGACAGCCCCCACGCGGCCCTCACGTGGGAAGCACACTTCGATGAGCCCCGTTGTGATTGCTCTGGAAATTCATCTGGAACGTTCCCAAGAACCTCACAGTATTCTTTAGGTAGAGGAATGTGGGTGCTCAGCATAAAAGGAGTTCGTCTCCTCCACCTCGCACCCTGGGAACCTGTTCTTGCATCACCCCGGGGCTCTGTCTGACTCCCTGTGGGGCCGGTGGAGTCTGGATCCTGGTGTGATCGTGGGTAACAGCAACCCGGCTGGGAGGAACTTCAGTTATGGAGGGAAATGACGTGGGGGGCGGGGCAGGGCAGCAAAACACCCCCCAAGGCAAAATCACCAATTAAGAGATGGAGAGAGGGAGCACCGGCCACTGTCCCGGGGTCCCTGGCCCTTCCGCACCTTCTTCCTGGGGACTAGGAGACTGGCCATCCCAGAAAACGTCCTGTTTAAGCACTGGTGCTTTAATTACCCAATGGGGGAAAATGCAAAGTGTGCCGCGTGACACCGGAAATGCGAAGCATCGCCCCAGAGTGTGCAAAGAACCTTCGCCGTAGTTGAGACGGGTTTGAAGGTGCGCGTGAGAAAGATGCAAACGTTGTCCCAGGGCGCCATCTAGGGGCAGCTCCTGAAGTGACACGCTCCTCCTCCGCCCCGCAGCCAGCTGCGTACAGGTCTCCTGCCTGGGCGCCCCCCAACCCAGGGCGCCCCGTATTCCCGCGCGGAGGCCTCCCAGTTTGATGGACACGGGACCACCGCCCGACACAGGGGACAGGTTTTTGTTGCTTGTGTTTCCCTTGTTCCTTTAGACTCTGGGTACCCGAGGCGACACGCCATGGTTTCACGAGCTGAGCTAAAGAGACAGTTTGTGTAAGGGAGACCCTTTACCTTGTCCCCGCCCCGTCGCCTGCGCCACCACCACCCCGCTTTGCCGGTAGCCTCCGGGTCCACCCGCCTCCCTTGCACATCTGGCTGCAGCGGTCCCTGCCTGTCCCTCACCTTGGTGGCCTCCACCAAGTTGCCCTTGTCCAGTGTTGCGACGTGGGTGGTCGTGCCGCTGTTCAGAGGGGCGGGCGTGACGCGGGGCCCCGGTGGGCTGCTGCTGGTCCCCCCGCAGCAGGTGCCGACGGGGACCGAGCTGCTCAGCCTCGCCGTCAGGCGGAGGACAGGGACGGGATGGATGCCGATCACCTCCGCGGTCGTCTCGTCTTCCTCTCCTCGTCTCCTGCTCTTTCCCCTGTGTCCCCATTCCCTTCCTGGGCGTCTCCATTCCCTCCTGGACGAGTCAGTGCTCACGTGCTGGCCAGGGGCATCCACGCCGCGTGGGGCAGCGGAGGCGACCCGGGGAGGTGGCCACCCTCCCCCCACCCCCCACCCAGGGCCCTCGAGGAGAGAGACCTGCAGGTCCGCCGCCCCACTCAGTCCTGGGGTGTCTGCACCTTAACCATCCAGGCTCCTTCCCAGGGGAGCTGCCTTCACCTCACCTGGGGCCACGGCAGAGGCTGGGCGCCCCTCACCTGCCCCTAAACCCTGACTTGCCCTCCGTGCTGCGTCCTGTGCTGCTCCCCGCCACCGCTTTCTGGGACCAGGGCCTTGAGGGGTGCATCCTCGTCCCCGGGGGTGGGGGTGGGGGTGGGGACGGACGCCCCGCAGAGGCTGCCTCCTTCTAGGCCCGCCGCGAGCATGGCCAGCGGGCTCCACGCGCACAGAGCCTCCAAACGGACACGAAGGCCCCAACGCAGGCCCCCATCGCTAGAACATTCTACAGTTATCACCGCCCCAACACCTGCCTCTGTTTCTCAGTTCCTGAGATTTGGTCAACGGTTTAACAAAGAGAAAGGGCTTCATAAACCTTGGGCTTTTCCTGATTTTGTCTGCGGCCTCTATGGCTGCACAGCTCCCAGTCCGGCTGGACACGGCCCGGGGCGTCCCACCAGCGACCACTGCAGACTTAAGCGACTCTGCAGCTCTGCGACGGGCAGGCCACAGCGGGCTTCACACCTGTCACCTCCTGAGGTTTTAGGGTTCGGACTCCCTGGGGTCGGTGCCAGGTACGGATAAAGCCCTTTCTGCTGTGCCGATAACATCTTTTATCATGACATGTGGAAGATGTATGACGCTCTCCACATGCCGCGAGTCTGTCATTAGTCACATGAATCATTCCCGCAGGTGCCCGGGGACGGCCGGGGCCACTGACGATGACATAGCCTTATAGTGAGTGTCTCACGCAACTAAATATAGCTCCCGAGTTGAAAGATTTCAACAGACTTACGTTTTTCTGCATAGGGAAAAAATAGTGCCTATTAAATCGCTTTTGAATTTGCTTAGTGTAGCTCTTTGCTTTGAATGTGCTTTTTCTGTTGTTCTTGGTCAATAAGTTGGCATGAAAATCCCTCAGCTGGTTAGGCGACTGATTTTCTGTGCAAAGTCTAATTAATGTCTCAACAAACCAAAGAAGGCAGGCTGTATTGTCTCCCTAAGGATCCTAAAGCATTGCTTTTGGATGAATGCTTGTTTTTACCTATCAGACCTAAAATGAGATCCATCCAGTCTCTCACCTGCCTGTTAACATGAGGAGCCTAAAGAGTTAAAACATCCTTTCTGAGGCTCGGAGAGTGGTTAAAGGTCCCGTACGTTTAATCAGTATCCCCACGAGACTTGCTTCTGTGTTGTGCAGCCATTTGACCCCGTTGGCTCAGACACACAGAAGCAGCATTTTAGGACAGTTGTGGGCTTCGCCCCATGTCCTCCTTGGAGCCCGAGCCCTGAAGGACTCCATCTCCCAACCCAGAGAGGCCAGTGCTGGAACACTTGTTGCAGACAGTCGGCCCCTCCTATCCAGGCGTGTTTGGGACATCGTTCCTTTCGTGGTATATGGATGGCACCGACTGAAGAGTCCAAGTTGATAGTGGACTTGAACCTGAGAAGGTTTTTTTTTTTGTCATCACGAGTTGCGCAAAATTTAAAGACTGCCTCTAGGATGTCGGTAAAACCTCAAGCCCCATTACAACTGAGTGAGCCCGGAGCGCTGGAGACTTATGTTGGTGGCCGTGGAGATACAGAGTAAATGGACATGGATGCTTCGGTCCCCTCTCACTCCTGGGGAATTAAGACCTACGTGCTATCTAGATGTCAAGTATTTAACACCGGCATGCGTGTAATTTACATACAAGGTGCTTGGAGTTCATGGAGTGTCTCCGGCCTGTCAACCCGGGCCACCGGAAGAAGAGAGGATTTATAAAGAAGGAGAAATTATCAGTTGAGGGAAGAAACCCCTCTATATCTCTTCTCTAAAAACGGAATCTTATCACCACTTCTAGAAAAATAAAGCCTATAGGACGATAACATCAATGTTTAAAAATACCTAAATATTTTTATTTTTACATGACTTGAGGTTCTAGAAGCTTGTTTTTGATAAAAAGTATCAGATGTAAGTGCCGATTTTTCTACTTTGAGTTTTATGCTTGTTCGTTATTCTTTGAGGCTCTGTTTGGCAAAATGGAGCAAAGAGTTTATTAATTATTGTGGTTTATGTGCATCACCCCGGGGCTCTGTCTGACTCCCTGTGGGGCCGGTGGAGTCTGGATCCTGGTGTGATCGTGGGTAACAGCAACCCGGCTGGGAGGAACTTCAGTTATGGAGGGAAATGACGTGGGGGGCGGGGCAGGGCAGCAAAACACCCCCCAAGGCAAAATCACCAATTAAGAGATGGAGAGAGGGAGCACCGGCCACTGTCCCGGGGTCCCTGGCCCTTCCGCACCTTCTTCCTGGGGACTAGGAGACTGGCCATCCCAGAAAACGTCCTGTTTAAGCACTGGTGCTTTAATTACCCAATGGGGGAAAATGCAAAGTGTGCCGCGTGACACCGGAAATGCGAAGCATCGCCCCAGAGTGTGCAAAGAACCTTCGCCGTAGTTGAGACGGGTTTGAAGGTGCGCGTGAGAAAGATGCAAACGTTGTCCCAGGGCGCCATCTAGGGGCAGCTCCTGAAGTGACACGCTCCTCCTCCGCCCCGCAGCCAGCTGCGTACAGGTCTCCTGCCTGGGCGCCCCCCAACCCAGGGCGCCCCGTATTCCCGCGCGGAGGCCTCCCAGTTTGATGGACACGGGACCACCGCCCGACACAGGGGACAGGTTTTTGTTGCTTGTGTTTCCCTTGTTCCTTTAGACTCTGGGTACCCGAGGCGACACGCCATGGTTTCACGAGCTGAGCTAAAGAGACAGTTTGTGTAAGGGAGACCCTTTACCTTGTCCCCGCCCCGTCGCCTGCGCCACCACCACCCCGCTTTGCCGGTAGCCTCCGGGTCCACCCGCCTCCCTTGCACATCTGGCTGCAGCGGTCCCTGCCTGTCCCTCACCTTGGTGGCCTCCACCAAGTTGCCCTTGTCCAGTGTTGCGACGTGGGTGGTCGTGCCGCTGTTCAGAGGGGCGGGCGTGACGCGGGGCCCCGGTGGGCTGCTGCTGGTCCCCCCGCAGCAGGTGCCGACGGGGACCGAGCTGCTCAGCCTCGCCGTCAGGCGGAGGACAGGGACGGGATGGATGCCGATCACCTCCGCGGTCGTCTCGTCTTCCTCTCCTCGTCTCCTGCTCTTTCCCCTGTGTCCCCATTCCCTTCCTGGGCGTCTCCATTCCCTCCTGGACGAGTCAGTGCTCACGTGCTGGCCAGGGGCATCCACGCCGCGTGGGGCAGCGGAGGCGACCCGGGGAGGTGGCCACCCTCCCCCCACCCCCCACCCAGGGCCCTCGAGGAGAGAGACCTGCAGGTCCGCCGCCCCACTCAGTCCTGGGGTGTCTGCACCTTAACCATCCAGGCTCCTTCCCAGGGGAGCTGCCTTCACCTCACCTGGGGCCACGGCAGAGGCTGGGCGCCCCTCACCTGCCCCTAAACCCTGACTTGCCCTCCGTGCTGCGTCCTGTGCTGCTCCCCGCCACCGCTTTCTGGGACCAGGGCCTTGAGGGGTGCATCCTCGTCCCCGGGGGTGGGGGTGGGGGTGGGGACGGACGCCCCGCAGAGGCTGCCTCCTTCTAGGCCCGCCGCGAGCATGGCCAGCGGGCTCCACGCGCACAGAGCCTCCAAACGGACACGAAGGCCCCAACGCAGGCCCCCATCGCTAGAACATTCTACAGTTATCACCGCCCCGACACCTGCCTCTGTTTCTCAGTTCCTGAGATTTGGTCAACGGTTTAACAAAGAGAAAGGGCTTCATAAACCTTGGGCTTTTCCTGATTTTGTCTGCGGCCTCTATGGCTGCACAGCTCCCAGTCCGGCTGGACACGGCCCGGGGCGTCCCACCAGCGACCACTGCAGACTTAAGCGACTCTGCAGCTCCGCGACGGGCAGGCCACAGCGGGCTTCACACCTGTCACCTCCTGAGATTTTAGGGTTCGGACTCCCTGGGGTCGGTGCCAGGTACGGATAAAGCCCTTTCTGCTGCGCCGATAACATCTTTTATCATGACATGTGGAAGATGTATGACGCTCTCCACGTGCCGCGAGTCTGTCATTAGTCACATGAATCATTCCCGCAGGTGCCCGGGGACGGCCGGGGCCACTGACGATGACATAGCCTTATAGTGAGTGTCTCACGCAACTAAATATAGCTCCCGAGTTGAAAGATTTCAACAGACTTACGTTTTTCTGCATAGGGAAAAAATAGTGCCTATTAAATCGCTTTTGAATTTGCTCAGTGTAGCTCTTTGCTTTGAATGTGCTTTTTCTGTTGTTCTTGGTCAATAAGTTGGCATGAAAATCCCTCAGCTGGTTAGGCGACTGATTTTCTGTGCAAAGTCTAATTAATGTCTCAACAAACCAAAGAAGGCAGGCTGTATTGTCTCCCTAAGGATCCTAAAGCATTGCTTTTGGATGAATGCTTGTTTTTACCTATCAGACCTAAAATGAGATCCATCCAGTCTCTCACCTGCCTGTTAACATGAGGAGCCTAAAGAGTTAAAACATCCTTTCTGAGGCTCGGAGAGTGGTTAAAGGTCCCGTACGTTTAATCAGTATCCCCACGAGACTTGCTTCTGTGTTGTGCAGCCATTTGACGCCGTTGGCTCAGACACACAGAAGCAGCATTTTAGGACAGTTGTGGGCTTCGCCCCATGTCCTCCTTGGAGCCCGAGCCCTGAAGGACTCCATCTCCCAACCCAGAGAGGCCAGTGCTGGAACACTTGTTGCAGACAGTCGGCCCCTCCTATCCAGGCGTGTTTGGGACATCGTTCCTTTCGTGGTATATGGATGGCACCGACTGAAGAGTCCAAGTTGATAGTGGACTTGAACCTGAGAAGGTTTTTTTTTTTGTCATCACGAGTTGCGCAAAATTTAAAGACTGCCTCTAGGATGTCGGTAAAACCTCAAGCCCCATTACAACTGAGTGAGCCCGGAGCGCCGGAGACTTATGTTGGTGGCCGTGGAGATACAGTGTAAATGGACATGGATGCTTCGGTCCCCTCTCACTCCTGGGGAATTAAGACCTACGTGCTATCTAGATGTCAAGTATTTAACACCGGCATGCGTGTAATTTACATTCAAGGTGCTTGGAGTTCATGGAGTGTCTCCGGCCTGTCAACCCGGGCCACCGGAAGAAGAGAGGATTTATAAAGAAGGAGAGAGAAATTATCAGTTGAGGGAAGAAACCCCTCTATATCTCTTCTCTAAAAACGGAATCTTATCACCACTTCTAGAAAAATAAAGCCTATAGGACGATAACATCAATGTTTAAAAATACCTAAATATTTTTATTTTTACATGACTTGAGGTTCTAGAAGCTTGTTTTTGATAAAAAGTATCAGATGTAAGTGCCGATTTTTCTACTTTGAGTTTTATGCTTGTTCGTTATTCTTTGAGGCTCTGTTTGGCAAAATGGAGCAAAGAGTTTATTAATTATTGTGGTTTATGTAGTCTTGACAGTACAGAGCTATAGGAAACACAGTCTGTGGTCAGGAGGGCCTTGAGAAGGAGGAGGAAGCTGCCCAGTGCTGCCCCTTGAGCAGAAACCTTGGCCTCAGCCAAATTCTCCAACTTCTGCTCAATTTCTGGTAAAACACTCACTTCCGGCTGTGCAAGCCTGGGCCAGGTTTGCCTGTGGTCTGCAGTTATGGCTCAGCTCTCTCCTTTCATTAGAGCCAGTGCTGTCCCCACCCCACAGAGGAAAACCAATCCAGATCTCAAAGGAAATGGCCAGAACAAAGGAAGTCCCCACTCGGGACCCCGTTCACGCACTTTGCCACACCCACATGACACCCGCGACTGGCATGCCAGAGAGAAGGCAGGTCTCGTGCTTCGGCGCCCAGGGATAAAGCACCCTATCAGGAGTCCAGCGGTTTGTTCTCTCCTGTACTGATTTTTCACTTAGAAAATGAGAATTAAAAGTGATTTGTGTTTAAAGAGGAAAGAAACACTCTGACAGTTCTGTCCCTATATCTTGTTGCCGTGTTGATAACGTAAAAGCTAATCATTCTCGCTAAAATAAGATCGTTTTCATTAGAAATAAAGGGATAAAAGTAGCAATGAGAAAGAGAATTAAAACTTGTATTTTTTCTCACAGACCAGCCTCTGCTTGGTTTCACGCCAGGGCTCCGATGCCCACCACGGGAGTCTACGAAAAGATGCGTGTGCTTAGGGTGCGGTGCTTTAAGCTGGCGTGCAGTAGATGCTGTGGATCATTTTGAAGAGCCCGAGGCACTGACCACCCTCCTCCTCTCCAAAATAAGAGTGATGCAAGATTTCTGTTTTTCCCTATATGTCAGAATCGCTTACAGAAAGCGACTCTTATTCTGTATAAAGTCACATAGCCAAAAAGTTGAACAGCATTGTTAAAATGATTAAAGACTTTTATCCTTAAGATCAAATAAACGTAGTCAATAAACCGTCATTTTAGAAATAAATTCAAGTTTGAAACTGTTGTCTTCTACAGATCTGTACTCTGAAGACCATATAAAGCACAATAATTAATAAACTCATCACTGCATTTTGTCAAACAGGGCCTCAAAGAATAAATTTCTGACCTATGACTATGAAAAATTTTTTTTTACATATCGATAAATATCTCTGCCCACAGGGAATGAAAGCTGCACCCCTCTTAGTCCAATCACTGATCAGCTCTTTGCCATGATCAAAACAAACAACACGATGGCGGATAAAAGCCAGACTCGATCGACGATTACATTATATGTAAATGGCCTACGCACTCCAGATGAAAGGCAGACGTGATCAGATTAGACAAAATAATGAGACCCAAGTTTACGCAAGAAGAGAACAGCTTTCAAAGTGTAGACACGGAGAGATTAAATTAAAGGATAGAAAAAGTTATATCGTGGAAAGTTACCGAAAGAAAGCTCGATTAACGTCAAAGAAGATTTGAGGGGGAAAGCATATCACCAGGGAGAGCGCAGTTTCATAACGAGAACAGGTCAGTTCATCAAAAGCACAAAACGATCCTATGTGCTGAGGCACCTAACAATGAAATCTATGCATTTTCAAAATGCATGAACATGAACTGGACTGAAATTAAAGGATAAAGCGATGAGCTCACAATTAGAGTTGGAGATTTCACCACCCTCTCTCCAGCATCGACGGGACACGTGGACAGAAAAAGGGTAAGGCCAGAGGCTCGAATAACACTGTGAAAACAACTTCGACTAACCGGCACTTCCAGAACTCTCTACCCGCGTGCATCCTTTTAAAGAGAACATGGAGCTTAACCGAGACAGGCCATATTACAGGTAATAAAACACGTCTCCAAAAACGTACAAGTTATGTTCTTCACTCGTAAGGAATTAAACTAAAAATCACAACAGAAAGACAGCTGGAAAATCTGCAAATATACAAACTAAAGAACATACTTCTGAATAACACATCGGTCAGAAAAGAAACGAGAAGGAATTCGAGAGTATTTTCAAATAAATGAAAAGGAAATTATAGCACATTAAATACAATTAAAAATTGTAATGTGCGGCCAAATTAGTGATTAGAAGGAAATTTAAAACATTAACATTTATATTAGAAAAGAAAAAAGTCCCAAATTTATCACCAAAGCTTCCACCTTAAGGAACAAGATTTTTTAAAAAGACCAAGTTAAACCCAAAGGAAATGAAGGATAAGAAACAAAGTGAAGAAAAGAAATTAATAATAGATTAGAAAAACTCAATAAAACTAAATCTTGTTTCTTTGAGAATACGAATAAAATTGATAAACTTCTATCTAGCTAGATTAATCATTAAAAAGAGAGGAAAAACCATTTTACAACTTAGATGGAACAGATAAATTCCTTAAAAAATACAACCTACGAAATCTTAAGAAGAAACAGGTGACCTGAATATCCCAACGTCTATTAAAGAAATTGAATTTGTAGTTAAAATCCTTCCCACAAAGAAAAGTACAGGCCCACATCATGTCAAATGAATCTTTCTTTCTGGGGTCCACAAAAGTATGTAAGAAAATAAGGTGGAATCAATCAGATATTTGACAAAACTCATAATATCAGCAATATGAACGTAGGCATTTGCCTAGAACTTTATAATTTTCAGAAACAATATCATGCATCTTTTCTATCTCGAAAGAACATTTGATGTAGTTTTTTCCTTCTGTCTATAATACTAGTTCAAGCTTGTATAACTCACAAGGAGGAAAATCACAGCATGTATCATAGGAGGGACCTTAAACGTATAGAAGCGGCCCAGGGTCTCGGATTTATGACTTGCCGAGACGGTGTGACAGCCCTGCAGTTTGGGAGTTTAGGTCCCATGATGTCTCTACAAATAAAAGCCAAGTCTGCAACTCACAGCCTTTCCACAATCATGCAACACAGAAGACCTCACACCAGGAAGCCGACGTGTATCTTCTGTGTCATTTCAAACTATTTATCCCAACCCATTTTTCAATGGACACTTACACCAATTTGTAAGGGACCTCACGTAAAGGTTCCGGCCCTCCATCTGTGCGTCTAGGTTCATAGTCAGTTCCCACACCACAAAGCAGCTGGGGATGGGGGATGCTGAGCGAGAGACAGGCTGAAGTAGAAACCCTGTGAGGGCTGCTGAGGTTTACATGAGCACCTGTGACAGAGCCCAGTCCAAGGTCATTCCCACATGTGACGTTCAGAGTCAACACTACACAACCCTGCTGTCATTTCCAATTGCATTGCTTTTGGGACTAAATTCTAAAAGCCGAGGAAAGAGCTGCTTTGGTATGAAGGTAAATTCAAGCTGCTTTGTGCTCCTTTTCAGCTGTTTCTTCCTCCATCTCTCAGGAATTATTTCCACTTGTCTGGGGGTGGCCTTTCAGTCCCCTGAGATGCCAGACACCTGCAGGGTGACCAGTGAAAGAACCTCTGTCTCTGCCGACACAGCCCCCAGGCCCCTCTGTCCTCTCTGCTGTCCTCCTTCCCAGCTCGGGGTGTGGCTGTCGCCCTTCTCTCTTCCACCTGAGCTGCCCACTGTCAGAAGACCTTTGACCCTATGCCTCCAGCCATCCTGAGCGCTGGTCTACAGCTGTGTGTGCTGCCTTTGCCTTGGGTCAGTCAGAGTGAAAGCTCCAGAGGGCCGGGAGGGCGGTGACGGTCTCACTCACTCACTGCAGGGCCCTCGGCCCCCAGCGCGGGCCTGGCAGACTCCAGGAACACTGACCACTGACTGTTTGCTGAATGACGGCGGAACCAGCAGTTGGTTATTCAACTTCCTTCATTCGGTTATCAGCAAACACATCTGGATGGTCCACCGCGCGCTGTTCACAGGGTTAAGAAGGGTGCAGTGGTGTGGTCCAGTGAAGGAGCCCAGAAGTCAGTGAGGAGGCAGCCAGTGGATGATGCCGCCCAGCGTGGTCACCAGCTACTGGGCTGCTGACAAGATGCAGTGGTTACATCGGCCAAGAACCCACTGCTCCGGAATCACGGCAGCTACAGGCTGACCCTGAGCTGAGTCTTGATTGACAGACAGGAGTTGGCCAAACGGACCAGCAGAGATGGGGAATGGGGGGTCATTGCGGACACCAGGCACAGCGTTTTGAAGGCACAGGTGCTTGACTATTTTGAGTTCTGGCTACTAACACCTCACTTAGCCAGCAAGTGTTACTGCAGATCTGATATTTCAGGGAGACAGAGGGCAAGAGGCATCTCCCTGCCCTCTCCCCTTCATCTTTGAGATTTCATATCCAGTAAGTTTGTCCCATGGAATCGCAACAAGTGCTAGTCTAAAATCATGAAAACCCATCAGTGCGTTGCTAAGGGACCCCACGCGGCTGTCTAATTAGCAGTATGTTTCCAAATCTTCTTGAGTCAAGTCACACTCGTCCTCTGGATTTTTCTAGTCTGGCTCTAAACGAAACCATACCCAGTCAACCCCTTGCACCCATTAAGGCGAAAACGCAGGCAAGCAACAACTTGCTACGAGTCCAGCTTATTTCTCTGCACTCACTAAATAAGGGTGCAGATGAGGGAATGCGGCCGTCACCCTGCTGTAGCAGGCCTTGTGACGGTGGCACACATTTTACTGAGAAACTTCCTCCAAAGAAAATATAATACTCTCACTTTCCCTTGAAAACACTGAAGGAAAAAAATCCTAACCTACAGCTACGTTCTGAACTCCGTGCAGAATGTAATGGCTCTCACGCACAAGGGAGTTCAGGCTGCTGGAAGGTGCTGAGCTAACTGCTGTTGAGTCAAGGACCGTGGGGACAGATGAGTGTCCTGGAACCATGAGGGGGAATGGACACGTAGCACGACGACCTTGCCGTGTGTCGAGCGCTCCCCTGCAATTCAGGGCACGCCCCCACACGGAGCGGCGTTTCTCCAGGAACGACTGTAGAAGTGACAGCAATGGTGGCATCAACAGCAAGATTTTTAATCGATACTAACATATTTTAAGTCCTTATTTTGTAACGGGCATCGTCTAAGCACTTCACACCTGTTAACTCTACGGATCACTGGCAAAATTCCTGTGTTTAGGTGAAAACTCCTACCTAGTTGCCAACATTGATAAGGATTTAGTAATGTCCTCAAAAGACAGATGCTGTGTCCCGGGCTGTCACAGTCTGCCGGGCTGAGCTTTTGTCGCGTGAAGGCAAACAGACCAAGGGCTGTGCGTATCATCGAGCTTAACCCTTGTGTTTAACCAGAGCCTCTTACGCAAAATGCTGTCAGAATTTTTTTCAGAGAAAAAGAATTAGAAGTGTCAGTCTGGCTACACCATTAACTTTATGATTAATCTGTGAAGAAATACTGTGCAATTAAGTCTCATCTTGCATGGTCACAGCGAAGAACTGTCTGATGCCAGAAGTGTTGTGAGCAGAACTTGAAGCCATAGAAACCTAGGAAGTTTCCAGGCCTTTTTAAG
>NW_011888971.1:239495-243534 GCF_000151845.1 Pteropus vampyrus | reverse complement strand
ACACTACACAACCCTGCTGTCATTTCCAATTGCATTGCTTTTGGGACTAAATTCTAAAAGCCGAGGAAAGAGCTGCTTTGGTATGAAGGTAAATTGGAGAACTTCAATGCCTCATCGGTTCTCTGCTTCTCCCGTTGCAAAGCTGCTCTGCTTTGTGCTCCTTTTCAGCTGCTTCTTCCTCCATCTCTCAGGAATTATTTCCACTTGTCTGGGGGTGGCCTTTCAGTCCCCTGAGATGCCAGACACCTGCAGGGTAGTGTGACCAGTGAAGGAACCTCTGTCTCTGCCGACACAGCCCCAAGGCCCCTCTGTCCTCTCTGCTCTCCTCCTGCCCAGCTCGGGGTGTGGCTGTCACCCTTCTCTCTTCCACCTGAGCTGCCCACTGTCAGAAGACCTTTGACCCTATGCCTCCGGCCATCCTGAGCGCTAGTCTACAGCTGTGTAGCAGGCCTTGTGACGATGGCACACATTTTACTGAGAAACTTCCTCCAAAGAAAATATGATACTCTCAGTTTCCCTTGAAAACACTGAAGGAAAAAATCCTAACCTACAGCTACGTTCTGAACTCCGTGCAGAATGTAATGGCTCTCACGCACAAGGGAGTTCAGGCTGCTGGGAGGTGCTGAGCTAACTGCTGTTGAATCAAGGACCGTGGGGACAGATGAGTGTCCTGGAACGATGAGGGGGAACAGACACGTAGCACGACGACCTTGCCGTTTGTCGAGCGCTCCCCAGCAATTCAGGGCACGCCCCCACACGGAGCGGCGTTTCTCCAGCAACGACTGTAGAAGTGACAGCAACGGTAGCATCAACAGCAGGATTTTTAATCGATACTAACACATTTTAAGTCCTTATTTTGTAACGGGCATCGTCTAAGCACTTCACACCTGTTAACTCTACGGATCACTGGCAAAATTCCTGTGTTTAGGTGAAAACTCCTACCTAGTTGCCAACATTGATAAGGATTTAGTAATGTCCTCAAAAGACAGATGCTGTGACCCGGGCTGTCACAGTCTGCCGGGCTGAGCTTTTGTCGCGTGAAGGCAAACAGACCAAGGGCTGTGCGTATCATCGAGCTTAACCCTTGTGTTTAACCAGAGCCTCTTACGCAAAATGCTGTCAGAATTTTTTTCAGAGAAAAAGAATTAGAAGTGTCAGTCTGGCTACACCATTAAGTTTATGATTAATCTGTGAAGAAATACTGTGCAATTAAGTCTCATCTTGCATGGTCACAGCGAAGAACTGTCTGATGCCAGAAGTGTTGTGAGCAGAACTTGAAGCCATAGAAACCTAGGAAGTTTCCAGGCCTTTTTAAGCTAGGTTCGTCATATCCTGTTGGAGGGAATAAGACATCTTTTATGAATGCGTAGCATGCTCATTCTTGGCTTATATTCTAAGATTTACAATAAAGCCCAGCTTTAGTTTTATGCGTCTAAAAGTGAAGTTAAGAAAGTTGAATGTTCAGAAATTAGCATGCAATTCACACGTACAGAAGTACCATCACGCATCTTCAATTTGATGTGGTTTTTAAAGATACTGGGCAGTCTGCTTGGCAGTCATCAGGTAAAGGAATCCGTGGTGATGACACCGGCCAGGGTGGAGCTTAGTGCCTCACGGTTGTCAAAGTGGGTCCGAGTTGAGGCCCATGGGGGACTCAGGAAGGCGTGGCGTGATGTGAGCGAGCCCACCTTCTCCCTCGGCCGTCAGAGCTGGCACAGCCCCCACGGCCAGACTGCAGGCTAAAATCCTTCCTGACCAGATGCCCCTTCCTTTTCTAACCCATTAACGGAGACCTGAAACGCCCCGTCGGTGACCTCCGCTCACCCTCGGCCGTTCCGGGGCGGTGCACGATGCTAAACCATGAAGAGCATTCCTGCACGTGACTAACGGCGAAGGCCGAGGAAGGGCAGTCGAATGCTCGGCGGTCCGTGTTCCAGCCCCCGAAAAACCATCGCTCTGAACAAATTCTTCACGCGCGATGTGGCTGGCCCACGGGGACACCGCGGGAGCTTCTTTAAGCTCACAGACTGGGTCGTAGGAACTGCCTCGGGCCTGACTGCTAATACGCTGCTGTTGAACAAATGTCTGCACGTCATCGAATCTGGACTGTGGTCTGTCCTCACTGTCATCTGCTGACTGACACTTCCCTGCAGCGAGGTATCTAGCAGCACCTAAGGGAGTTAACCAGGTGTGCGTAAACGAGATGGCTCGGGGCTGGTTCCAGAACCGCCATGACTCTTTCTGTCATTTTCAGGTCACATGTTTACAGACACTATTGCTCGGTGAACACAAGTTCTTGACTGTTACATCTTTCTGTTATAGGTATAAATTAGAAATATTTGTCCATTTTAACGTTTCACCGTAAGTCTATTTGGGCCGATATATGAAACGTGTAAATTACGTATACAATGTAGTATTTGCCTGGTCTGTTTACTTGTGCCTTTTGTTTTTTTAGATGTCTCTATTGTAAAAACATACGAACTATGAGATTCGAGGACAATGTGGTAAACAGCCACGAAGCCTTATCAAACTGTGAGATTATATTTCCTTCAGAGTTTTATTTTTCAAAAAGATCAGAAGCCTTTGACACACAGAGTTTTAAATGCCAAATTCAAATAAACACCCAATATATACTAGAGCCTAGCAAAAAAGTTATCAAACCCTCTTACATTTTCTTTTGTTTTGGTAACTTTTAAGAGAATTTGTCACTGAGAACTATCTTTCTCTTTCCAGTTGCTGTGACAGGTCAGAAACTCATTTCTCACGGTTCTGGAGGCTGGGGTTTTGAAGCCAGGCGGTGTCTGGTGAAGGCCCCTTCCAGGCTGCAGGCTGTGGGCTGTGGGCTGCTGGCTGTGTCCTCACCGGGCAGGGGGAGCAAGGGTTCCATGGTCATGACCTAATTACCTGCCGAGGCCCCACCTCCTGATGTCATCAAAGGGGGGGGGAACTGAACATATGAATTTGGGGAATATAAGTATTCAGACCATAGTAGGAATTTAAAAATACAAGGATATTAATTTAATTAGGCATTTTAAGCCTAGAATACAGTTTGAGTATTATCATGGGGGTGAGATAAACTATATAGAAATACTAAAAAATATGCCGAAAGGAGAAATGAAAAGACTGGGGGGCGGGGCGGGGAGCAGGGGAGAGAAGAAAGCCATGGAGCTGCACTAAAACCTGTGCTTGTTCGCAGCTGAGCAGTGGACGCAAATTCCCCTAAATCCCGGAACTGTGATGCTAAACGCAACTGTGATAAGTAAATCATATGCCCAAATGAATTTCAAAATATATTTCACATTTCTACCATCATAAAAAATAATCCCTGTAAGCATTACCTTAAAATATTTTTTATCAGAAAAATAGTTTTGGTAATAATTAATCATTTGATAAAGTTACATAAACAGATATGCTATACATGTGTAATTTTAATACATAAATATGAATATTCTTTAGGGTATATTTCATATAAGAATAATTTTTTTACATTATTAAAAACTGGCAACATGAGTTCACAAGGTCTCACTCTGCCTGGGTTAACTAGCGCCCAGCCCAGTATCGAGAAGCCTCCACACGGACAGACTCCCATGAGCTGGCTGCGGTCTCGGTGAGGTCCCCAGCACGCAGAGGCGGCCTCTGGAGGGGCTGGCGCAGGAGTGAGGGCTGCTCCCCGCTCAGGGCCTGCAGCGACGGGCGGCTCAGGGAGGGGTGGCTTGGGCAAAAAAACAATTAATTCTCTTTATTTTCTAATTTTATGACCAGATATCCTGAAGATAGCGCTTTTCTTCTTTTAAAGTAGCCAACGTTTTCATCGCTTCTAGTTTATTAACTCCAGCCTCTTGGCTTATTATTTCCACAAGGGCATCATTTACATCCTTGGCCATGTTCTTAGCATCTCTAGAAAAACAGAAACATTGCACCAGTGCTTAAGAAACCAACTTTGACCAAATCCTCTTTAATTCACGAATCTAATTCTCACTGACTCCACTGCCACTACACCTCAGTCCTCCCTCCATTTCTCTGGGAAGTGTCCCAACAG
>NW_011888971.1:233772-236165 GCF_000151845.1 Pteropus vampyrus | reverse complement strand
TCTGCCTGGGTTAACTAGCGCCCAGCCCAGTATCGAGAAGCCTCCACACGGACAGACTCCCATGAGCTGGCTGCGGTCTCGGTGAGGTCCCCAGCACGCAGAGGCGGCCTCTGGAGGGGCTGGCGCAGGAGTGAGGGCTGCTCCCCGCTCAGGGCCTGCAGCGACGGGCGGCTCAGGGAGGGGTGGCTTGGGCAAAAAAACAATTAATTCTCTTTATTTTCTAATTTTATGACCAGATATCCTGAAGATAGCGCTTTTCTTCTTTTAAAGTAGCCAACGTTTTCATCGCTTCTAGTTTATTAACTCCAGCCTCTTGGCTTATTATTTCCACAAGGGCATCATTTACATCCTTGGCCATGTTCTTAGCATCTCTAGAAAAACAGAAACATTGCACCAGTGCTTAAGAAACCAACTTTGACCAAATCCTCTTTAATTCACGAATCTAATTCTCACTGACTCCACTGCCACTACACCTCAGTCCTCCCTCCATTTCTCTGGGAAGTGTCCCAACAGGTGTCCCAGCCCCCACCCCGGCACCAGGCCCTCACCCGGTGACCAATCAAATAGGCACAGCTGACCGCACAGGCAGTAGCTTAAAACTCTCCAGAGTGCCACGTCCCAGGCGTGGCCTAGGTCTCAGGTGTCCAGGGACCTTCCCGTCTGGCCCCCCTGCCCTCCCTCAGGGCGCCCGGTGGGGCGGCCATTTCCGAGGGCTATGAGCTCCATCCCATGTCTAAGTGTTCATGGGCCCCCCAGGCATGTGGGTGGGGACATGCGCAGTAGCAGACGCGTTCCCTGAGGACTCGCACGCGCCTGGCCCTTTCCCGAGCGCTTGCAGGAAAGGCGCAGTGCCCTCTTGGTGCCCGTGCTGTCCCCTGCCGTCCCCTGCACAGCACGAGCCACACGGTGGGTGTCTGCGCTGTGGCCCCCCCAGGGAGCCCGCTGCTGGGGGCCCCGCGACCTCACTCATCTTTACATTCTCAACATCCCAGCAGTGTGAAGCAGTCACCGGGCGCCGGATGTGTGCTGAAGGGACCCAGTGCCAGCCGGGACCCGGACACGCCTGGACCTGACCTTGTCCTGCCCCTCGCAGGAAAGTCTCTGAGAAGCTGTCTGCTGTGGCCGCCTCCGCTGTTACATCCTGCTCCCCTCCACTGCTCCAGCAGGGACACCCCCGCGACCCCACGTCACCACCAGCGGCTGCCGGCTGCCATCTACTGTAGGTCCCATCTTCTCTTGAAGCCCGGCCCTCAGGACAGCGTGCCCTGGCTTAGGGACAAGCTCGTTCCTCCTGTGGCCGCTCCTTCTGCATGTCCCCCGTGTGACCTTGCTTCCCTGACTCAGGAGGAAGGCCACCATGGGGTTTCAGCCCTCGCCCTCGCTGCTGGGCCCTGAACTGAGCCTGCCGCGTCCCTCTCAGACGGAGGCAGAGCAGCAGTGGCCGTGAAGGGCCACCTCGTGGGGGTGTAGACGTGAAGACGCTCCCCGCTCTGCGGTAGCAGCTCTCCACACATCTGCACGACGGACGCAGCCTCTGCCATTCAGACGCGCACCTAAAACCTCCCTGGCCGCCAGCGGCACTGCCCTCCAGAGGACGATGGCGTACTGCGTTACTCTGCGAGGGGCTGAATGTCGATGCAAAGCCACACGACGTGCGGCATCTCTACCCCTCCCCAGCCTAAAGCAGTGTTTTCCAACTGAGTCAAAATCCATTAACGGGTCAGGAAATCGACTTGGCAGCTAGAGCTGGCCTTCAAAATTACATAAATTGAAAGAGAAGTTATCAGAATGTGTCATAAAAGTAAATTTAAAAAGTCTCGTTCTATTAATTGAAACTTGTTTCAATTACATTTACATGTATTCTAGGTCACTGTGTTGGTATTTCTACAAAAAAACAAAGCCGACTTGGTTACTTAGAGAAGGTGTAAAGTGCCAGGGATGGGTTAGGAGAAAAAAAGTAATTTCTTACTTCAAAATTCCTTTTTTAGCAGTTTTTTTTGAGTCCCATTAAAACAGGTAGATAAACTTCTAAACTTTGTGTTTTCTATGGCTTCTTTGGGTTTCTGTAACAGATCTTGCGTCAGAAAGTAGAAAAAATTAACATAAGAATGACCCTTGGCTTAGGCCCACTCTGACCTTGCGCCCCGAAGAAGAAGGACGCCAGCGCCCACACTCGCCAGGGCCAAAGCAGGCTTTTCCCCTAGTTGGCCCAGTGAACCGCACGAATCCCATTCTTGGCTACAACGAAATCAATACTGAGATTTCGGGTTAGACGGTCAGTGTCTTGGCACGGAGCGCGGCCCGTGGCCGCCCTGTCCCCCGGCGCGGTGTGGCGCGGGCACTCAGCCGCACACGTCCACTCACCCGCACACGTACACGCAGCCGCGCTGGCG
>NW_011888971.1:230027-232912 GCF_000151845.1 Pteropus vampyrus | reverse complement strand
TATGAATAAAATTAATTCTCAGTTAATAACATGGAAAAGTGGTCCAGGGCTGGAAAAGGCCGAAATGACAGGTGCGCCGAGACACAGCCGTGTGGCCGTGTCTGCCATCGCTCTTGCTTTCCTGAGGAAAAACTGGAAAAGCAATGAAAGGCTAAGCGCACAGGCTACCGCGCTGCCATCTGGGGCACTGCATGGAAGAGCTGTTCTCAAACGAGGAGAGAAAAAAATTTACTTCATATCAAATAGTTCTGTTCTGATACACAGTTGTATCTGTTAGCGTCATTCTGTTAAAAATTTCTGATATTTGAAACTTTTGATATAACTGAATGTGTTCCCACCATTTTTATCTACTTAAGGGATACATGGAGCAGCCTGGACATCACAACAGCATAAGGCTGTGCCTGAAATCTGTCCCCGGCTACACATGCGACCAACTACGGTGCCGCTGGGGAGAAGCGCTACAGTACAAGGCGGGTTCCAGCATGAATCAAACTCTGGAAGACACTGGACTTACGTTTCCCGTGGTGACAAATATGTGTGCTATCATGCACTTGATCACTTTTTAAAATAAAAATTTGACGACCGAAGTCCACTGCCCCAGAACCCACAGGGGGCACAGAAAAGCTGTGCCGTGTCCCCGCCCGGGCCCACGAGGGACCCGTCGCCCGCGGGCCAGCTTGAGCCCGTACCTGTGCTGCAGGAAGCCGATGAAGGGCGCGATGCCGGCTCCCGGGCCCACCATGACCACAGGGACCGACGGGTCCCTGGGTAAGTGGAAAGAATTTGCTGCGCGAGGAGAGATGGATATCTGAAATATCAAAACGATGGTCGTTAGTGTGAAAGACACCCTCGACGAAAGCACAGACCCAAGGTGGCCTCTGCTAAAGAAATCGAAGTGGAATCACTCACACAGCACTAAACAGTGTTCGACCAGGAAACCGTGAACACGGCTGTCACCACAGAGAAGCAAGCAAGTCTGTCCTGCAAATTTTTATCTTTCACCCAAATCGATGGTGTTTTAAAAATGACAGGCATGGATTTCTAAGGTAGAACACTGGCTTGAAATAATCAAATTGTTCTTCTAGTCCCATGAGTAAGATCTGCTTCCTAGCGCACAGCCCATACATCGACAAGGAAACGCAGGAAAACAGCCGGGAGTCTTCGCGTTTGCACACACAGGGCAACGAGGAGGGTGCACAATCTTAGGTGAAAATGAGGCGACTGAAGGAGAAGCGCCTGTTCTGAAGCTGCTGGGCCATGGTGCCCCATCTGTCATTCCAGGCCCCACGCTATCTGTCTTCGAGCAAAACCAGGAGAGTAAGTGATACATCTTCTTGCTAAAATTTCAAGATTTCTCATGTGCAAGGGATACTTACAAGGAATCAATGTGCAAATAGCCTGTCTTCCTGTCCCACTTTGCCGTCTGCGTCAGCTACACCGTGTGACGCTAAAGTTAAGAATCAGAACCCGCTCTACGCTCCTGCTGGTGGGACTCACGTATTTCAACCTTTAATTCAAGTAAAATCACATGAAGTTCATCAACGGATGAACACCCTACTTTTCAAGCGAAGAGCTGGCCGAGCTGTATCCAATGACCGCCCCCTTTTGGAATGAGACTGGTCGATACCACATTAGCCTCATTCTCTCAATCTCTCCATTTAATGACTACTGATGGCCCACCAAGCTCCAGGGAGCGAGAAAGGCGCAAAGCCATCGACAAACACACCTCTAGAACGGCGGGCAGTGAAAGTCCCATGAAGCAAAGCAAGACAGGACATGACAGTATGGCAGGGGCCTGCTAACGAGAGCGCTCCGGGTCCTGGGGGCTGTGAGGAGCTGTGACAGTCTGCGCTCTGGGCTGCAGCAAACCTGGGGTTGCTGGCCGCAGAGGCGCTTGCTTCGGGCTCCCTCACGGCTGCGGGCAGGCTCTGCTCCCCGGGTCTCCCTCACCCGGGACGCAAGCCCGAGGGGCGGGTCATCCTGCCCCAGGCGGCGGGTTCAGGCCCCTGCCAGTGTGGCACGTGGCCTCCTGGGCGACATAACCAATGGGAGCCGTCTACCCCATGCGGGGGGCTGCTGTTAGCGACCCTACCCTTCCTAAACAGATATGGCGCCACTAAGCACCATGAAATTCCGACAGCTGTAAGCTGCACCCTTCCCTTCTGCATCTCTGGGGTCTGAACACTGGACGGTCAACGAAAGTCGAGGAGGGGAAGGAGGGGAAAGGGCGCGAGGGAGGGAGCACGAGGGCGCCCGCTCAGTGTCTGCGCCACCTTAGGACGTACTTGATCCTGTAACCTTCTTGAAATCTGCTTTACACATGATCATGAAGTGACATCACAGTTCTACATAGCACTATAATACTCCTTTTCAAAAAAGGAATTTTCTCAGGTTCTCAATATTTTGTTGGTACACAATGAATCCAAGAGTACAGAGACGGACAGATGGACAGAAATGGACACGTGCGAGTGCACACACACACACGCACACTCTGAAGCATCTGTCCCAAGCGGCAGACTGGGAAGGCGTCGTGCTAAAGGGCAGCTTCCAGTGGCAGGCTTCCCCTGAGCCTCCTGGAGCGCACGCCGGAGGTCTTAATCCCCCAAAGGGCTGTGACCTTGTCAACCCCTGTGATCCACAGCGACTGAACAGTCATGAGGTGACGCTGCTCACTTCTTCAGCTCTATGGAGAAAGAGGACTTCACAAGGGAGCCTGGCTTTTGTTTTAATTTCGATCGTCCTTAGGTGGGAGGGACAACTTTAACTCGTTCCCTACGCACAAAGTCTCCAGTGAGATTCTGCGCAGTGCTATACCAAACGTCAAGGTGCGGGTGCCCCCAATCTGTTCAGAAAAATCAAACGACGTTTTTCTCCCACATGCTTCA
>NW_011888971.1:216152-229131 GCF_000151845.1 Pteropus vampyrus | reverse complement strand
CCGCTCTGCGCCGTCCCGCTGTGCGCGCCCCAAGACCGCCCGCCTCCCGCTCCGCCCCATTTATTGGCATCTTCCAGGAAAGTTTCTAATGTCGCGTTTGCCTTCAAGACCAGGTCAGATTTACACGAACTGTCCCTCTCTTCCCCATCCCCACCGCTGCCCAGCGAAGGAGCTGGGCGCGGCCGTCAGGGCAGCAGGGGCCGGGCCGGAGACTCCGCCCCCGGCGGGCACGCGCTTGTGAGCACGGGGGCCGCTGAGGACCCCCGCTCTACGACGCCCAGGGGACGGGGTCTGAGCCGGGCCCGCTTCTCCCCCGTCCCGGCTGCTGAGTGTCCTCCACGAACTGGGTAGGTTTCCACTGCATGGATTTGTAGCTACTAGGGATCTGGAAGTCAGAATTTCGTAACATTTTGGGAGAAAGATGCTATATATTAATAAAAATCATTACCTTGCGCATGAATATGGTCTGGGCTGGAGCTTAGGAAGATGTTCTAGAAAAAAGAAACAATTATTAATTCACCACTCCTGACAATAAATTATGTAAGAGATAAAAAAAATCCTGCTTTATTTAGAATATTCAAAATATTTTTTTAAGCCATACTCAGAAGCACACACGAATTCACTGTCTAAGTAAAATATTACTGAATAAATTTTTCCAACTCCTAAAGTAAACAGACATACTGCATTTTCTTAATCTGAAATCAGTATTTCCATCCAAAGGCTGGTTTCTTAAACCAAAGGTTACTAAGAATAGGGTCCACGTGTGGGCTTCAGGGTCTAGGAACCCATTTGATTTTCTGTGTGCGTGTGCATGCGTGTGTGTGCGTCTGTGTGCACATGCACAGAACAGTTTTCTGGGGAGATTGTTCAGATTTGAAAAACTATGACCCCCCAAAAGTTAGGGGGCACTATTTTAAGAATTATGGGAAATACCGAGGCTTGAAACATTTTTCCTTCTTCTAGTTATACAACAGTAACCAAAAAACAGAGTATAGTAATGGACATTTTAAAATCAAATTATCTAGGAACTCAGCGGATTCAAGACACAGAGGTGCTCTTTTGAAGACAGCGACGCATCGGTATTGAGGTTCCTACCTGATCGGTAACAAGCTCTGGAACTTTTCAGTGTCATATTTGCAATAGCAAAAATTTTCAATGTCCTTTCTGTGAGTTATTCAGCAAAAATATGTAAAGAATGTTCTAAAATGGCTGTTTTAATAAACATAAAAGTTTTCATAAATGGCTCAACAATACTAAGTTTTAGATCTATTAATTTGTCTTAAAAAACTGGAAAATTTAAAATTTTATGTCTCAATGCCCTTATTAATTTTTCTACATAACTAATAAAGTTTTAAAAATAGTAAATCCATGAAGGAACTGAAACACATTCTTCGGTGATGAGCACATCACATGACTTCATGTGACTTTGCTGCGTGTCCCGAGTGTCACCCCAAGCCCTTATCGGCTCTAAGAGACCCAGTGGGAGGCAGGAATGTTCGCATGGGCACAGGAGAGCAGGCAGAGTGGCCTCACGCAGTGACACTGTCCTGCACTCCTGCGGAGGAGCGGGGGGGGAGCACAGAATGCCCCAACGTAAAAGGAGAAGGAAGCGGGGCCCAGCAGTGTGGGCACCAAGAGGGACCTTGAGGGCCAAACAGTAAAAAGGACAATCCGCATTCCCTGTCACCTGAGACCAACACAAACTTTAAGTGTTTTACTGCTTATCACTACAGGAGAACAGGGAGGCGGTGACAAAATCACCTGCCTTAAAATCCTTTAAAATCCCTGTAGTCACTGTCTCAGGTCAAGGTCTCCAATCCCTCCCTGGGACTGCCCCGGACTTGGTCCCCCAGGCAGGACTTCACACTCCCTTCTGCTGGAGTCTGAGAACCCAAGAGACAGACACAGGAACGGGATGGACTGAGCCTTGAATATTCCTTGGTGGGTCCTCCCAGCCGTGCCTGCAGCACCCTGAGGACGGTCCCCTGTATGGGCACAACATGATGTGCTCCCTTTCGCTCCTGAAGCCTAAACCTGAACTGGCCCGGATGGCGACATCTGTTTCCTGCACATAAACGCAACCTCACCTGCACATTCACCAACCTCCGTGTATTAAACCAGATGTTCACCATCTTTGAAAAAATTCATTTTTTTCATCAGAAAAGCCATTTTTAGATAAGATTTGACTAAATGCTTTCTGAAAAAAATAGTAAAATAAGAAAAAGCCTGAATGCTGAGCCAAAAAAGAACCATGACTGGCTACGTCGAGAGAAAATGGCAGCGACGATGGCAGAAGGGAACAGGGACACGCAGGGCGTGGGAGAGCGGCCCGGCTCCTTCTGACCGGAGAAGGCAGTTCGGACGTCCAGGCGGCTGAAGACGGACCGGGGACGCTGCCTGCGATCGCAGCCCAGTCAGACGCCCCGAGTGCTGCGCAGAGTTCAAAGGGCGGTACCCGTGCGACCCGCTCCTGCCCGCCCAGGCGCAGGCGCCACTCACCGAGCAGGAGGCCGAGCGGCGGCTGGCAGGACGGGAAGGCCAGCAGGAGGTCCAGCAGGCTGGCTCGGGCGCCCCTCACGAAGCGGGTGTAGTCGGCAGCCCCCTGGCTGCTGCTCAGCTCCTGCAGCCTCCGCCTCTCCGCCGTGTCGCCGGCGCAGTCCGCCAGGGCCCGCAAGAGCGCCTGTGGCCAAAGCAAGGGACGCGACTCGATGGCGGCGCGCTGCGGTCACGGCCGCTGGAGGGAGGTTAGATCCCCGGGGAGATGCCCGATGAGCCGCGAGAACGTGAGCGCCGCTCAGGGCGCTTGGGAAGAGAGTCCCCTCTGCCGCGGCTTCGCCGTCGGCCCGTGAGGGAATCTCGCTCTTATGTTCTGTTTACGTCGCCTCCCCTACATCCCACGCTGACCACGTCAGTCACCAGTCTCAGCTCGAATGCCATGTCAGGGGTCCCTGAGTAAGAATGACCACGATGTCCCACAGCTCAGCCTCTTACCTCAGGACACAGCGCTGTTCCTGTCATGGCCGGTCACAACCTGGACGTCACCATTCATGTGACAACTGCTGGATGGGACAGGCGCTGCGCGGCTGAGACACTGGGGACACGGTGACACCTACCTGGCCTGTCGGTGTCACAGTGAGAGCCACACAAGTCCAGGGGTGACTAGTGTGTGACCGGCTAGCAACCCTGCCGGGCCCACGCGGGGTGGCGGGGCCCCCCAGGACGCAAGGCTGAGGGGCAGGTGGCCACGGGAAATGAGGGGACTGACGAGTGGCTAACAAATGGCATGGTCACATGGAGGCCTGGCTCTTGGGGACCACGTGCAGTGCGACATGGGTGCAGGGAGCTGTGGACATGTGACAGAAGGCTGACGAGATGGTCGCAGGAGGGCAGAGCAGGAAGAACCCTCCTGGACGCGGACTCCCTGTCACCTCAGAGCCATTGTAGAAAAAGGAGAACATGACCAAACAGAGCGAAACTCCGCCCCGAACCCCAAGTCTCAAAGGCTGAACCAAGGCCAAACTCTTGGACGAAAGACCCAACCGGTTCCTACCAGTTCCGGCCTCGCTGCAATTCCGAGCTCATCCATTCTCTGACCCTCGCAGCTTCAGCATGTTATTTGCCTTCTGCTATCTGAATGCTCGTGGGTACCGCCACCCTCCGTTCCCCGGCTCAGACGCCGTGTCCCGGCCCCCTCTGCAGGGCAGACGACAGCACTGCTCTGGTGGGGTCACGGGTCCCACCGGCATAGCTAAGGACCCCTGCCTGAACCACTGGGAGATGAACACTCTACAGCAGCGGTCCCCAGCCGTTGTGGCACCAGAGACCGGTGCTCCTATGAGAATCTAATGCCTGGTGATCTGAGGCGGAGCTGAGGCGGTGATGCTGGCGCTGGGGAGCGGCTGCACATACCGATGAAGCCTCGCTCATTGGCCCACCGCTCACCTCCTGCTGTGCGGCCGGTTCCTAAGAGGCCACGGACTGGTACTGGTCCACGGCCCAGGGGCGGGGGAACCCTGCTCAACATGGCTTGCTCAAGGTGCGGGACACAGTGTCGGACACAGGGCAAGCACTCGGGAAGGGCAGCGGGATGACTGAACATCCACACTACACGGGTTTCTGCTAAGAGAAGTTTCCCAATAACACTGCATCAATTTCTCAGGTCAATAAAATTTCCTAAGTTATAGTGAAAGAGTGGCAATTGTAAATCCTTCATTTTTTTCACTTCGGAATTATAGAAACTTTATGGTACTAAAACAGGAAATACTGTAGTGTTTGTAGAGAAAAAACTGATGACAGACATTACTTTTAATATGCAAGTATTTTTAAAGTAACAATTCTGCTCCAAGAAATTTGTTTAAAAAATACTTCAAACAGGTGTACAAAAATGAATTTAGAGCATGAATGTTCACTTCAGTTTTTTAATAGTGAAACACTGGAAACGACTGGCAATAATTAAATCAATAATTTAATTATAGTGCACTCATAGTATCTTAAAAATATCTCTAACAGATGTCCACATTGGGATATACAAACTACTAATTTTAAGTAAAAAAGACACATTGCAGAACAGGACACTTTCTACAGAACCTTTTTTTTTCTTCCCCCCGCAAGCAAAACAAAATTTCAGCATTAACTCTGAGGGTTTGATTATAAAGGGCTTTCACTTCTTGAGTTATTTTTGTGTCTGAAATTTTTACAATGACCCTATTACTTTTGTAGTAAGAAAAAAATATTTTAACATCTATATTTTATGAAATTTTAAAAAATGGTAGAAATGAACTAAAATTGTGAGTTTAATCAAGAATTCTCAACAAAGTCAATTCCAAATTTGTTCATACTCTGTCTAGGACTGAGCCTCTCTCTAAAGTTTGCTTCACAAAAGTGACAAATTCAACACAATAAAACAGAATAACAACTGCATTGCAGAGGTTGGCCTAATTATAGCACTATTTATGCTCACTGGCTATACCAGTTTGGCAAAGTTTTACCCATTAATATTCATTCGAGGGACATGGTTAGAAGAAATCAGTTACAAGCTGTCTTTTTTAATACTGCTCCTGGCATAACACTGACATCTGGTGGATTACTCTATTCCAAGTTCATCTAAACACCAAGATGGCCTACCAAAACGCGTCAATGTTTCCCGAAGAATTCTGACTTAATAATCATGTAGTTTTACACAAAAGGAGCCTAACAACATGAAACAGGTGGCAAGTAGGAGGGGAAGCCTACACGCTCCTGTTTCCTGTCATCCACTAGGAAGTGACATGTGCAGCTGGAAAGCACAGGGTCGTTTAGGGTCACTCTCATCACTGATTAATGTGCCACGTCCGGTTAACATCTAGTAAAAGACTATGAAAACATGCTACTGAAGAAATCTCATTTCAACAGAAAACATAAAATTGCAGTATAAACACAACATAAAAATGTGTGTCTATGACAATTATAAATTTACTGCACGCTCTCGGGAACCATTTTCAAAAACGTGCTGTGAAGGCCGTATTTTCTAAGCTTCAAAGGCGAATATCAGATCTATTTAACAAGTCCAACACAGAGCTAAGCATATTTGTAAAGTCACCCAAAGAAAGAAAAGTACCTTTTTAGGAATTGCTCGTATTTCAAGGCACCAGGTAAGAATGAATTGGAGAGAACATTTCTCAGGTATGTGCTGGGGCAAGGCTGCTCCTTTTCAGGTAGACAGGAAACCATTCGTGACAGAGAAAATAAAGAATGAACTGTTTTGTACTCCTAAAAACACAAGTAACAGTAATACTTTACATTATGGTGCTACCGAATTGCGATATGATTTGTGGCAATGTTTATTCAGTCAAAAAAAAAGTCCCTAAAATAAATACAGCAGAAAAACCCACCTTACACACAAAAAATAGAATTATAAATTTAATAGCATGTTATATGGGCCATACCAACCAAATCTAGGTACATCCAACAAAAAATATGGGAAATCATCCCAAACCAAAAAGCCAAAAAGCCAAAATGGCAGGGGTCCCTTAACACTGTGCATGATTCTCACAAAGAACTTAAGAACTGAACTCGAATTCAAGGTTCTAAGCAAAGAACTGAAGAAATAACTTCCTTTAATTATAGAAAAAGCAAATATTTACATTAAACAAGCAATAACATGCTATGCTAAATATAATAGGAAAAAAAACTTTTTAAAAATAAAACAATAAAGACGTTTTTATTGTATGACATTTAAAACATGAACTTAGAAACAAAATAATGCTAACTGCAAAAGCAAACAAAATCAGCCCAAGTCACCGACCTGCTCCTCCAAGAGGATGGCCACACACTCTTTTAACATGGGAGGTGTCCCACAAAACCCATCACCACCTCACCCCGCTCGTGTAACTGACCTGACGGTTAAAAAACCAGCAACGCCTGTCACTGCCTGCTCCGGGCCGATGCGTGTGGCCGACCCTCGGGAGCCGAAGGGGAGACCGCGGAGAGGACACACTGGCACGTGTCACCTCTGATCTGCTAGCCCCAGGACACAGTAGAAGTAGGAGCTCAGGGCCATACCTCTCTTCTTGGTGTCCGCTTTAATCTTCAAGAGGACATGGTGCTCCCTTTGGTCCGTGAGCTGCAGTCTATGGAGCAGACTCTGTACCTCAGAGTCACTGTTGGGACAGATGATGTTGAAGGCATCTCCAGGCTGATAGGAAAAATCTGTTTTCTAGAGAAGAACATCCGACATGAATTAAAGTATTACCTATGAGTAATAAAATCAGAGTTTTTATTATATGACCATTTAAACAGATGGATTAGAAACAAAATTGTTCTAATTGCAAAAAGCTAACAAGCCCAACTAACTGAACGAATGTACTTTAACTAGGAGTGGTTTTAAAAATGAACTTCCATAGTTCCTGATGTTTTGCTTTGTCACTGAATCCACAGAATGGACATGAAGCCCTTCCTCATTTTCTAGAGAATCAGGGACCCATCGGTTGTGCTTTAGTGATCCATGTAAACGTCGCTCTGAGGAAAACACACACACGCCATTACACACGTAAGAAACCGCTCAAGCCTGTCTGCAGTGGTTTCTGATGTCCTTGTCTCTCCTTCCTTTTGGGGATGAAGAGGAGTAGTAGGAGAGGGCCCTGTCCTTTCCTGAATGAGCAGATCGCGATGCCATCTGGCTCGGTGTTGGCTGTACACAGACAGGGGCTAGAGAAGGAGCCCCTTCCCACAGCACGTCCATTCAGACAGGAGCGGAATGCAGACCACGGTGCTGGGGGCATCTGACCGCACACGCTCACATGCCCAGCCTGTGAGCGAGGCAGACTGAACCCACCAATGGGCCAGCCCTTGCCTCATTATGACAGGAAGGTAGAACCGCAGAATGAAAAATAAAATGTTTTGGTGTATACAGAATATTAAACACTATGGATTATCAAAATGTTCAAAAGAAATATGGAACTACTCAATAGCATATAAGCAAAACCATCTAGTGAGGAAGCCTATCATATTTCTTTTTTTAGTAGAAAATTCAAGTACATCTATACAGCCTTGATGCGCCTCAACTTTTCTCAAATCACCACCCACTGAACTTCTTAGAACTCTCATCAAAATAAACGCTGAGCTACACGACCCTGGGCCCTCAGCCACTGAGGTTTCAGGGTTATCAATCAGTTTCTTAACCTGAGGTCAATGGATCTGGGAGGGCCCGGGAGGGGCTCATGGATGGAGTTCAGAGAGGGGTACACAGTGCCCCAAGACTGTGTGCCAGGTGTTGACAATCATTTCTCGAGAAAGATGGTCCACGATTTCTTCCGAGTCCTCAAAGGAATGCGTACCGGCGCGCTGAGAAATGAGCTCTTCTGAGACCGTCCAGTCTGAGCCCCATTTCCAAGATCTGGCTGACGCTGTTCCGATGCCACGGTTCTTTCGTGGCTGAATGAGAGAGGCAGCAACCCTGAATCCCCACCAGAGTCGCTCCTCATGTTAGCTCCCCGTAAGTGAACAGAAAACAGGTGTGAGCTGAGGAGAAGGAAGGATGGGTCGAGAACGGAAGGCCGGATGTCCTGCCAGAGACTCGCTCTTCCTGAGTGTACGGACTAGAAGGCCACGCAAGCCTCTCTGCACCTCGTGACAGCACAGCTGTGCCGGGAAATAAATTCTGTAACTTACTGAAATGTCCAATTCCACCAGAAAAGTGGTTTTTATGGCATCGTTCGTAGTCAGCTGAACAGCCTTTGAAATGGGAACTTGAAAAATTGGATCCACTGAAGGCACGGATGCTTGGCATTCCTCCTCGAGAAACAAATATGATAACATATTACTAACTGTGATTTTCGATTACATTTAGCAAGGCTTCACTGAGTGACTCGGTGCGATCTGTAAGATTTTAGGAAACACCTCGGCTATTTAAATATTCCTTCCAAAGTTAAGTGGCTACAACATACACTTCTGAATCTTTCGGAAGAGAAGCTCATCCATATTTCAGACTCCTTGTCTATTAGACATGGGAATTTCTGAAATACATATTGAAAACATCGGATACTGGTATTTTCACGTTAAGGTCTAACAGCCTTGCGAATAAGCTACAGAGAAGGTGACAGAATGCATGAGTGTCTCAAGAAGGAGATCCTTACGGAAAGGACAGGCGTTTAAGGGGGGAAGGTGTCTGTACGGATGGTCACAAGAACCCTCAGATTAGTGGGCAGTGCTACTCCACAGAGCTCTCTTGATGACGGGAATGTTCCACACCTACACTGGGCAATGCAGCAGCCACTAGTCACGGGTGCCGACTGAGCACCTGTCTGATTAAAGAACTGAATTCTTAATTTTATTTAATTTTCACTCATTCAAAATTCCTCGGCCACATGTGCTGCTGGCATCTATATTAGTACAAGTCCTGGGAAACTGCCGAGAAACTCGATTTTGTACTAACTACCCCCATGCCTTTCCCAACTTGATGTTCCTAAGTGCTACTAAAAATTAAAACTTATACTTAAAAAAACACTAGTCAGTTACTGTGGGCTGCGTGGCTGTACGGGAAAACTGGGGCGACGGCCTGGGGTGGGGAAGGGGGTCTGGGGTGAGCACCTAGATTTCGACATGGGCGGCACTGGGACACGCCTCTCGGCCCGCAGCTAGCTCAGACAGCTGAGTTGCTGTGCCTGCCTGGTCACACCTCCTTCCAGAGGCAGCCCACGTCCGATGACTGATCGATGACTGCAGAGGCCCAGCCCCTTAGCCTCGACTCGGGACAACTGTGAAGGGCCAATACGGCTCCAGAGCGCCCTGGAACTGGAGAGCTTCAGACACTTTGGGTGAAAAAAGCAAAAAGCTAAGAGTAATGCACAAAAAGTGTGAAAGCCAAGGACATCCTCGTGAGTTTGCAGAGAGGCCTCACCTCCTGCAGCTGGAAAGCAGAGAGAGAGCTATGGTCCGACTGACAGGGAAGGAGGGGGCTCATGACAGCTGTGGCGGGACCCCGGGGCTGAGATGTGGAACCCTATGCCCATGAATGTTCTGAGCCTGCAGAAGTGGCCACGCCTCCCCATCAAGAGCACTGAGACAATGCAGGGACTGCCACGCCCCACACCTGCACCCAGCCCCTCCTGGCTGCTGGGCCAGTGACTAGTTAAGGCTGCGGATGTGCTGGGCCAGCTAAGGGTAGGCAAGGGACAACACCCTGAAGACACTGCAGGACAGGGACACATGTAGCAGCCGAGTACGCACGAGGCAGGCGCTGATGGAGGGCAGAACGTAAACTTGGATAAAGGGTTTTTCTCTCTGGGACACGCTCCTAGGACACAGGCTGTAGCACCCTGGCAAGAGCCTCTGGAGGTGACAATGGACGTGCTGACAGCACGCCTCCAAGAGGGAGGAGCGAGCGAGAGCCTGCGCCAAGTGGGTGGGGAGGCCAGCGGGGCCCTGGCCGGCACTGGGGGTGGAACTGAAAGGTGCGGGGAAGCGGCCCGGGACAGGAAAAGCCGCACGGAGCCAAAGCCCACCGCATGGCCATCTCCCCGCAGCTCCAGCCACCCAGCGCCAAGGCCAGGGGCCGCCGGGAGAGGAGAGGTACCCGCAGTCCTCCTCCCGAGGCCTAACGTGCACTGGGCGGGGGGACACTCGGATACGTCAGGGACTGCCAGAAGAGGGGCCAGTCGATGCGGTTCCCCCGTGTCGTCAGAGTGAGGCCTACAGGGCCAGGCAGCAAGTCAGCCCTGTGGTCACCCGGCAGCTGGCGCGACCCCACGCTGGATTCACGGGATAAGGGCTATCACACTGGGGAGGGCCAAGCGGAATTTACCAGCGGCCTCTCCTCATCAAGTTGAAAAATGAACAACGCAGGCTCCGGCGAGGAACAGCAGACAGCAGTGCTACCCTGAAACCTCTACAGGACACGGGGGGAGGTTCCAGGGCACCCCTATCTGATTCCCCAGACGGGCCCTGGGGATGGGACGGAGCCACCAGCAACTGCGATGAGCAGTAGCCCAGCTGCGGTGCCCCAGCTGCTGCTAACGTGCTGACTGCCTGAAAACGCGCCCTCGACTGACTCACCCCTGAAACGAGCAACCAGGACGTCAATCCTCTGAAGCAGAGGAGAAACGGGGCTCTTCCCAGGGACTGCGTCGAAGACAGAAGGCAGGCAATGATGCGAGCCCTTCTCCAACACGGGGGGCCGGCCGTGGTCACGACTCAGCTCTCCACTGGCCTGTGAAGCAGCCAGACGTGTGAATGGACGAGCGTGGCCGTGTTCCGATAAAGCTTTATTTACAAAACAGGTGGTGGAACACATCTGGCCAGCGGACCATAGATTGTTGACCTCTGTTGCTATATAATTAAAAAACAAAAATCCACGCCCACAGTAAGGCGACACACAGCATGAGCATGAAGTGAGGCTGCTTACCTGGCCAACAGGCTCCTGCAGATGCACCTGTAAATAGTCCGGTGGCAAAGCGGGAATATTCAGAGAGGCCAGGGAAAGCGGGGGCACGGACCGCGTAAGCGAGGGCTCGAAGTCTGCAGTCAAAGCACTCGATTGACCTCTGCTCGCTCCATTTTGTTCCGAAACCTCGGAATCCTTTCCTCCTGGATCATCCAATCGGAGAAGCTCGACTTGTGATTCGACGTGGATTAATTCCGGTTTCGCCGCGTCTGTCGTCCTGGAGGCTCCAGGTGCCGCTGTGAGAGCTCCGCTCATCTCTCCTTCGCTACTTGACACGAAAAGCTTCGCGAGGGCAGCCCAGAGCCCGTCAATCCACGGCTCGACCACAAGTTCTAAACTGCGTTGTTGAAATAAAAAAAGGAAAAGAAACAAAGGCCTCAGTTCCCCACTTACATATATAACGATGGGTGAGGCAGTGTCTGTCCACTTGGCAGAATGCTGTGCAACTGTCAAAAACACTAAATGTGAAGACTATGCACAATACAAACACTACCTGTGAACGACTGAGTTAAAAAGCAGAACTTTATTCCGAGCTCATGAGCATTGAGCTGTGAAAACATGAGCAAGTATACAAGTCAATGAAGAGAAAGGCAGATGTTTTAGTATTAGGTAACAGAAATCTGATTTTTCCTAATTTTCTAAAACAGAGTCAGTAATCTATATTTTAAAAAGCTGTAATTTTAAATAAGCGTTCTAAATTCTGATGAGGCTAATGAAATTTACCCCAAATCCAGGTCTACTATAATATCACAAATGATAATTACACCAATCGAATACATCTATTTTCCTACATATTAAAATATCACCAAGAAACCGCTCCGAATTAATGCTAACTCTTTTGACTAAGTAAACAGTTCAAACCTTCTATCGGTTCTGAACAACGTTTGTGGAAAATTCCCAGGGAGGCTGACCGAAGCTGGCCTCGGTCCGTGTGAACTGTGTCGGCCCACGGGAACCCCCCATAGCCCCTGGACAGAGACATTCCAAGTAGAGCCAACGGACAGGAAAGATCCCGTCAGGCCCGTGGAATGACATGTCATTTTGAATCACAACTCAAAGGAGGTACCAATTAAATTCCACTTCATGAGGCGAAGCGGCTCTCGAAAGGAGGCGCTTCAGACCTGTGTTATGACTCTGGCTAACGCTTCACTGCATGCATTAGGTGCTCGCGCAGTGTGCAGCTCGAAATCTGGTTATAGTACATCTGTCCCTCGGGAGACTTTGGAAAAGTGGGCACATAAAATTATGGGTTCGATAATGAAAGCTACATTGAAAAACCGTTCCCACAACTCAGAGCTGAAGACGAGACTCAATCGGAGTGAGCCCGATCACCGCGTACTTATGGGACTGCGGCCCTGGCCCCAGGGGACGGCCACGTTAGTGCACCTGACCCCGGAACCGGACACGTGTGCACCGCCATATCCCCTCAGTGTGGTGGCACATTGAAAATGTGCCATGTCTTCTTAAAAACATCTTCCATTTTAGAAAAGGGAAAATTCAAGTAAGGTAGTTAGGTTGACAATTTAATAAGAGATGCAGGCTGCTAAAATAAATGTTAAAAAATTTTAACATCCAATCCAACAAACGTAGAGGGAAAGGGAAAGCTCTTGAAGTAAAACATGGATGGAGTGACAGACCTAATGGATTATATAAGGTGTCAGCAGTTAAATAGCTCACAAAAGACAATAAACATTTAATGCCAATAGGTTCTGGAAAAAAAAAGAAAAACGCCCAATAAAAAGGGACAAAATTGGCAACATGTAAAGAAATGTGGCAGAGCTTTGTCACCATCAAGAGCATGTGTCCCGGGGACATCAAAAAGAGCCCCAGCACCTCAGCTGCAGAAAATGACGGACGACGTGGCCACGAAGGGGAGTTAATGGACGAGAAGGGTCTCCAACACACGCGTGCAAATGGTGACGTGCAGAAAAGCTAGACATTTGCTGACTGTCATTATTCATGAACACAGACCTAGTGAGAATTTATTTAATGCTCCTGGTAGAAAAAAACAAGTGGGTGTGCTGTTATCTGGCTGAAAGAGCTAAAGACTAAATGACAGTG
>NW_011888971.1:208837-216102 GCF_000151845.1 Pteropus vampyrus | reverse complement strand
TCAGGCCCGTGGAATGACATGTCATTTTGAATCACAACTCAAAGGAGGTACCAATTAAATTCCACTTCATGAGGCGAAGCGGCTCTCGAAAGGAGGCGCTTCAGACCTGTGTTATGACTCTGGCTAACGCTTCACTGCATGCATTAGGTGCTCGCGCAGTGTGCAGCTTGAAATCTGGTTATAGTACATCTGTCCCTCGGGAGACTTTGGAAAAGTGGGCACATAAAATTATGGGTTCGATAATGAAAGCTACATTGAAAAACCGTTCCCACAACTCAGAGCTGAAGACGAGACTCAATCGGAGTGAGCCCGATCACCGCGTACTTATGGGACTGCGGCCCTGGCCCCAGGGGACGGCCACGTTAGTGCACCTGACCCCGGAACCGGACACGTGTGCACCGCCATATCCCCTCAGTGTGGTGGCACATTGAAAATGTGCCATGTCTTCTTAAAAACATCTTCCATTTTAGAAAAGGGAAAATTCAAGTAAGGTAGTTAGGTTGACAATTTAATAAGAGATGCAGGCTGCTAAAATAAATGTTAAAAAATTTTAACATCCAATCCAACAAACGTAGAGGGAAAGGGAAAGCTCTTGAAGTAAAACATGGATGGAGTGACAGACCTAATGGATTATATAAGGTGTCAGCAGTTAAATAGCTCACAAAAGACAATAAACATTTAATGCCAATAGGTTCTGGAAAAAAAAAGAAAAACGCCCAATAAAAAGGGACAAAATTGGCAACATGTAAAGAAATGTGGCAGAGCTTTGTCACCATCAAGAGCATGTGTCCCGGGGACATCAAAAAGAGCCCCAGCACCTCAGCTGCAGAAAATGACGGACGACGTGGCCACGAAGGGGAGTTAATGGACGAGAAGGGTCTCCAACACACGCGTGCAAATGGTGACGTGCAGAAAAGCTAGACATTTGCTGACTGTCATTATTCATGAACACAGACCTAGTGAGAATTTATTTAATGCTCCTGGTAGAAAAAAACAAGTGGGTGTGCTGTTATCTGGCTGAAAGAGCTAAAGACTAAATGACAGTGAGTTGTAGGACAACATCTGTAACACCTCTGCATAAACGCATGAAGAGGATTCGAAAGGTGGCACATCGGGTAAAATACTGTATCGTAAAAACAAGAAAGAATAACAGCAATAAAAATAAAATTTGTATTTCTGGTGGGCAGGCTAACAAAGGGCCACTAAGATGTAGGAGCCAACGAACGCAGCGCACCATGCAGGGCCCTCGTCTGCGTTCTTTGTCAGTGGTGTGTGGCACGCCGGGCCCCTCCCCACAATAGGACCCTGTCCAGTCACTCTGCTGTGCACAGCCGAGGGAGGTACACGCGCGTGTTATCAGAGTTCCTAAAGTCAACATTCACCTTCACAAACACCTACACGCGTTGAGACAGTTACACTTTTAAAAACAATTCAGCAAAACACGTAAATCAAGCTCTGGCTGATCATCTTAGGTCCTAGAGCTAAACACGCTAACAAAACCAAAATACGACTTTCTAGGGAAAAGTTTCAGGCTTGATCCAAAGTCAATACCTTTCACAAATTCGCTGACTTGCATGACGTACTGACAGGGTTCGCTGGACGTGACAGAGACAAGTGCAAGGCTCTTACCCCACGCAGTCATCCGCATGTCCAGTGTCATAGAAACGCCGGGCACCAAGCTCCTGGAGCCGTCTGTCGATCACCTTCCCCCCATTACAGAAGTAGGTGTACTCTGAGTCCCCCAGACCTAGAGCCCAGACAGGCTGTCAGTGCACAGTGTGCTTTACGTTTAAACAACGTATAGACAGATAAATCTCTAAAAACATGCCATTCGTGCTCTTATTGATGAACAGGAAATAACGTACAGTTGCACGTTTTCTTATTTTTTCCTTGAGTAATAGTAAACATAATTTTCTTTTATTTTACAATGTAAAAATACCAGACATATTGAAACAAAAGAAATACTTTTTGATCAGTTAACAGAAATATATTTCCCATTTTTGTTTCCATGACTCTGTGTAACAATGTGGAAATCTTAAAAGAAGGTTTAGATGGGTTTAAAAGAAACAAATCTGTATTTAAAGACTTTTCTGAACTAGTACAGGGGCCTGCAAACTATAGTCTGTGGGCCAAACATACCTAGCGTCTTTCTTCATAAATAGTTTTATTGGAACAAAGCCAAATCCACTTGCTCACCTTGTCATGGCAGCTTTCAAGCTACCAAGCAGAGCTGAGTAGCTGTTACAGAAACCGCCTGGCCTCAAAGGCTAGAACACTTCCTACCTGGTTCTTTACAGCAGCAGTCTCCAACTTTTTTGGCACCAGGGCCCGGTGCTCCTATGAGAATCTAATGCCTGAGGATCTGAGGCGGAGCTGAGGCGGCGATGCTGGTGCTGGGGAGCGGCTGCAGACACAGATGCAGCTTTACTTGGTCACCTGCCGCTCCCCTTCTGCTGTGCGGCCCGGTTTCTAACAGGCCAGGGACCGGTACCGGTCCGCAGTCCAGGGGTTGGCGATCTCTACTTTATAGGGTTTACTGTCCCCTATCCTAGAGCATAGAGGTATACCTACAACATAAACCACCACCTGCTGCTTCTGTGTTGAATAAATTAAGAATTGCCTCTGTTTTTTGGTAAGAAAATAGAGTAACATTTTCATACTTGGTTAAAAATTTTTAATTAAAAGCTTAAACATCTTAGTTTTTTAATCACCTCCATGGACTTTTCCAACAAGAATACGGTGAACAACTGGTGGGTCCATTTATGGGCATAAATGCACTAGAACGGCTGGATGGGCTTCAGTCTTTGCTTTTCGATAATTTTCGAGAAATTTTAAAGTGACATGCACATGCTCACTCTTAAAAATTAGAAAAATTTAAATTTAAAAAAATGGGTACTCCAAAATATTCTCTGGAATGTTATACATAACAGACCTTGGCCAGGGTCACAATCTCAAATTTCTGATCAGTCCCTTATCTGCACAACCCATCCTTGCTGGATGCCCTCCCCGCAAAATGACTCTCAAAGATGAACAACAGAGATCACGAGCCAGGAAGATGGGCCCTGAATTCCATCTGGTGTCATACCCGGCTGAGCTGGTCCCTCTGATCCTAACCTTAATGCTTTAGTCTGTATCTCGCGGGGGCCTAGGCCAGTGTTCCCTAAACTGGAGCTTTAGAAACCATTGATACTGGGGCCCGACCTCAGAACAGTCACTGGGGGTGGGCCCGGGGAGGGCAGAGTGCCATGAAAGCGGCTCCAGCCGATCCCAACATGAGGCCAGGAGCGAAAACCACTATCGAGGGGAGCAGATCTCAGGGAAGATGTCAGATCCCCTGGGCGCTTTTTTAAAAATCCAAAACAATAAAGCAGCAGGCAGGGGTGCTCCTTCAAGAACTGTTTTAGCAGGTATGGGGGGAGGCCTGGCACCAATACTCTGGGAATGTTTCACAGCTGAATGTGATGTGCACCCTGCTTATGAATGATGCTTAGGGGCTCTGCCAGGGGCTGCTGAGGTGAAGACCGGGGAAGCATTCATACGACAAAGGACATCACATAATTTAAATATCACATACGTATTTAAATAAAATACCCAAAAGGAAAAAACCTACACAATCATATATTACCGTTTTGAAAGATACATTCAGATACCAGAATTATAGCTGGTAATAACAGAACGTAGCAAGAACTAAAAAATACGGTGCATACCTAATAAACCGTACCGCAGGTGAGCAAAGTAATCCACCGGCAGCGTCTTGTCGTTTATCTTCTTCACGAACCTGCGGGCTGTGTCGGGCGGGTCTCCGGTGCCCGTGGTCGAAACCACCACCACGAGGGGCGCTGTTTCGGTTTTCAGATCGTACTGAAAAACAGAACGTGTCGTGTTGACTTAAGGCACTCAGCTTAGGCTCCTGTGACCTGAAGCAGTCATCAGTTCTGTGTACGGCACAACGGCAGAGAGGTGCGCACCAACTGTCACGCTGGGGATGTCAAGTGCTGCCCTCGGCTGTCAGGGAGCTTGGCTATCGCTCTCTTGGGTTCTAGCGCTGAGAACGTCATCACTGTAAACTGAGATCAGTGTTCCCAAGTGTTACAAATCGAGCTTCTTTATTCTAATTGCAGCTAATTTTAAATATTTCAAATAGAACACTTCACTGTCTGTTAGAGTCCACGAGTTCTACTGCTCACAGATATCACTGAATTTGGCTCAAAGGAATTCACTTTATTTTTCAAGCTGATGTAACAGATAAGGATTTGAGCTAACTTTTTACCAGGCAATTCAAAGGTTACAGGGCACTATGCTGGTTGTGCATTAAACTATGCAGTCTGTCAACATAACTTCACCTTGAAAAAGACTTTGGGATCTAGGAAGCGCGAGCTATTCGTTTAACTGAGCTATCCATTTAACTCGGAGGAGCAACTACTGGAGAAACCATTCAGCCTGGGGAGAGCAAACAACGTGACTGACATGGTACTGAAGCTCACCTAACTGCTCACCTAACATTCAAGCAGCTGCTGACCCAGGTAGTGAGGGAACCCAAGGGGCCAAATCAGGGTGATTATATGAGGACCTAGCTTTGGTTTGTAGTAACAGACTCAGACCGTATTCCATCATATGGCGCCCGCAATATAAGTTTACTTGGAAGTTACTGCAGAATCACGGAGCAGCCGATCGGCCGGGTCCTCCGGGGTGCTCCCTGCTGGGTGGGTGACTACTTCGGGAGTCTGCGCTGCATGAAGGAACTGGGTGGTTCTCCTCCTATGAGCTGAGTTTATCATTCACCTGTGCTGCTGACAGTCTACTTTAGTGAACTAGGTATGTGGGAAAGGCCAGAAGAGGTGGTGAACCTGAATGAGAGCACAGTAGTACTGAACTGAATCCCAGTGCCGAGTGGCTGGCACAACATCCTGCGCTTGTATGACAGCCCTCGCTAGTGACTATGGCCTGAATTGTATACAACAGTGTACTCTGGAGGTCTTTATCAGACCGACTGCAAGAAGCACATAGGCCTGTCGAGATCTTTCGCATCCTAAGGCAGGGATTTCTGCAGAGACCGTCTGTATAAGCATGTAGCCCTGACCTAAGCAAGCCGAGTCTTCTCCGGAACGCCACGCCTCTGCTTTAAACTCTGTTTCGCAAGAGAACGGAGTGCTCCTTCGCTTGGAGGAACTCTCGCACGAATGGCAAGGACTCTGTGGTGATCCAAACGGGGATACGAACAAGGCAAAGACCGCCCCTTCCACGTGGTTGAGTAGTTACGTGTTTCAGTTTTTGAGACTGTTCGGTCTAATCCCAATGTACGCTCGCTCATATGTAAAAAAAGAAAAGCTGGCGGGAATTCTACAACGGTTTCTGAGCGTTTGACACCTCTTACCTTATCCGTTTCACTCATACAGTGAAGATCTGCAGAAAAGCCATGTGCGACTGCCTTCTCCCGTATTTCCTCGGCTATGGCCTTGGCCTGCCCATGCTGCGTGGCATAGAGTAACAAAAACCTCCGCATCACCTCAAGGGACGTGCTGAAGTAGCGAGGACAGTCACCCTGAAACATAGGAAAGGGAAAAGGGGTTTTCTTTGTAATGTAGTAACAACCTGCAGGTATTGATTCTCCCTCATTAAAAAAAAAAAAAAAAAAGATTCCGACAACATCCACACGTAACATGAAACAGACTTCTCTGACTCTGTTAGCATGAATTCTCAAGGAGTCTTTCAAAAAAGAGAGACTTCATCAAACCAGGGAGAAACGAAGCGCTAGTTCCGTGGCTCAGAAACCATTCTGGGGCCAGACCACTCGGGCTTGAATCCAGGGTGGGTCATTCGCAACTGTGGAACCGTAGGCAAGCTCCCCAGCAGAGCTGTGCCTCAGAGCCCTCACCCCCAAACTGGGGATAGCAATTCCTACAGACAAGGAGTGACAGATGCAAAGCATCTGAGCCCAGGCTGAGACACGGCAGTGCTCAGTAAATCCTAGATACTTTTTTGCTTGCTCTTTTAAAAAAGGCAAAAGTAAATATTCTGTTAACATTCTAGGATTCTTGTTTCATATTTGATTCTAATGCTAAATAGAGTAATCACAGCACTAAACTTAATCAAAGCACAAACTGTTTCATTACTTAGCTCAATATCAAATGTATATGTTCCTGTATGTGTATATATACTTACATGTGTATATATAGAGAAAATATTTCTAATCCTCTCAAGCGTTTTACTAGTGCCCATATTTTTCCTAAAGAGAAAGCCAGTAATAAAACAGAGGACACTCGGAGACATTCCCCCATACTCCTCCCGTGTCTAAAGCGGGGAGACTGTTCATTTGTAGGAAAAGATTTAAACTGAAACCCAAATCAAAATCTTGGCTTTTGGTGAATGAACCACCAAGTTTTATGCTCCTCTGGCCAGTTATATCTAAAGAAATTTAAGCAACAATTAAATTAAAAGGTAGAAATCATGTTAGGAAACATGATACTAACCATGAATATGCTTAGGGAACAGAACAGCGCCTGGCACACAGCCAGGGACCAATAAATTAACTGAAAAACTAAACACACAAACGAGGGTATTCAAAGCCACCACGCGTTTAGGGCTGAGAGCTGTCAGTGTGCTGGAAACGCCACCGCTTATTACTCTAGCCAAGGACCTGGGGGACTTCCTGGGAGCCACGCGGAGGTCCAGGCGCTTCAGAGCACGCGCCCCTGCGTCCTGCAGCCACCTTATAAAGCGGTGCTGCTCCCCGTTTCCCAGAGGTGGGTCCCCGACACCCGCAGGGCAAGGCCGGGCGGAGGAGCGGCGGGGCAGCACCGCACTCCGACGGGGTGCACGCTGCGAACAGTCCCGAGCCTCCAGGGGCGCCTGCCCGACCCCCCACGTTTCCCCGCGTCCCCGGTGTGCCCTTCACCCCCCATCCTGAGACAAGTGTTGAGAACGGAGACGCCGACAGCGGAGGGCCCGGCGACCCGCGGGGGCCCGCGGCGCGCGTGCACGGCCCAGCCCGTCCTCTGCTCCTGACCGACCCGCGCGCCAGGACGGCCGGGGAGCAGCGCGGGGACGACGCCGAGGCCGATGCCCTCGCGCATACAGGGCCGCCGGCTCCTCGAGCCCATGATGGACGTGGCCCAGAGTGGGCTACGGCGATGGCGAGCGCTCACCTGCGGGAGCCCAGCCCAGGCGCGGGTGCAGATAGCAGACACGGCGAAGCGCGCCCCGCCCATGCGCACTCTGTGCATGGCCTACAGCGCCCGCGCATGCGCACTCTCTGCGCGCGGCCT
>NW_011888971.1:193365-206462 GCF_000151845.1 Pteropus vampyrus | reverse complement strand
ACTCATCCTTGATATGCATTGATGTTGAATGAGTCATGTTCTCAATATGTTTGACCATGTTTTTTATTCCTTAATTTAGTTATAAATCAAGAGGAGTTGCAAATCGGATGGCATGGCTTTAATTACCTTGCGGAGGAACCTCTGTCATTTATCTGATTTTCGGATGCATGGAGCTCTGGCTGCTCTGAGAAGTCAACCTGTAAATCATGTTCACAAGGTAGCCAAGAAGCGTCTGTGTCCACGGTCCTGTCCACTACACCTTGGGCCTTTCAAGGTCAGGTTCCATCATGCCCGTCGTAAGGAGTTCCATTCAGAAAATGGAAATGACCTTCGTCCAGTTGGTGAGGCAATGTTCTCTGATCGGGACAGTTTTGAACAGAATCTTGAAAACATGGACGAACAGGTATTTTACAGGAGCCTGAGCAACTTCACCTCATCCGAAGAAGTGCTGAGTTTTCTAAGCACGCTGCAGACTTTGCCTGACGTTCTGGCAGCAGGAGCCTTACAACGGATTTGTGAAATGGAAAGAAAAGCAGAAGCTCACAGGCTCCCTAAGGAGATACTAGAGAATCGTGTCTTTCAAGCTCTATGCATTCAGTTTGAACAGGAACCCTCGAATCTGTCAAACACTGGTTTGGTGACTGCTTTGCAAGCCCTGACTCTGCTGTATGTGGATCCCCAGAGTAGCTTGTTACTGAACCTGGTGGCAGAATGCCAGCGTCGTCTCCAAAGGGGTGGCCTGGATGTCCACAGTCTTTGCGTCCTTGGAGAAACTCTGATTAAACTACAGGGTCCAGAGAGCACGACATTAGACCTGATTATATATCAACTGCAAGGTGAAAAATTGGAAAACTTTGCCCCCGAGGATATCGTGGCCCTTTATAGGGTACTGCAGGCGTGCGCTGAGAAAGCAGACCAACACCAGGCGTTTCTCAACAGGATAAACAACTTTTCTCTGTCACTAGTTCCCAACCTGAGTCCTAAATCGATAAGCCAAGTGCTCACTGCTCTTGTGGCTCTAGATCAAACGCAGGCACTTCCTCTGGTTCTAAAACTGGGTAAATACGCTGTGAGGCACATCCCTCATTTCACCAGTGAAGAGCTTGGGAGAGTCTTGGACGCTTTCATATACTTTGGGCACCATGACAGATTTTTTACAACAGCCTTGGAGCAGCGTGTCGCTTCACTGTGTCTCACTCTGGCCCCCGAGGCTGTCAGCAGGGTCATGGAGTACTGCAGCAGAAAACAGATTCTTTCCCAACCCATCCTCAACGCAGTGGCAGAAACTTTTGTTTGCCAAGCAGAAAAATTTTCGCCTCGTCAGGTTTCTGAGTTGATCGAACCATTTGGAAAACTCAATTATTTGCCACCAAATGCCTCTGCTTTATTTAGAAAGCTAGAAGATATGTTATTTGCTCGTTTTAATTCTTTTCCTCCGAAAACACTATTGAAACTTCTCCACTCGTGTTCACTTATCGAACGCCATCCAGTCAACTTTATGGCAAAAATATTCAGCCCTTATTTTCTTCAACAGCTGCAAGGTGAGTTGGTTATCACTTCTGAGAGTGGAAAAATTAACCCTTGAACTTGTGTTTTCAAGTCACACATGTACTTATGTTTCACCGTGCTTTTTCCTTCCGTCGTACCCTAAAGAAGACACCTGAAGTCGCAGATGCTGGTGTTCATGCAGAGTTAAAGAATGCTAGAACGTGCCTCGAGAGAGGAAACGGTTTGGGGCAGACAGACTCTGCTGCCCTAGCTGAGAAACCGTATACTTGGGGGACTGCCGGTGGCAACGGCAGCAGTCACAGTAATGTCAGAATCTCTGTGACAGAGCCACCATTCCTCATTTATTTACTTTTTATTTGAGAGGATGGTGTTCATCTTAATTCAACACCACCAAATATGTTGAAAATCTGGATCTTTGGATCTTAAAATCCCACTAATCCAACTGACATCTTTTGTCCCTCTTTCCATTCTGTAGTTAGGACCTCGAGTTCTCCAAGGTCAACGTGAGATCGCACCAATGGCGGGAAGAAGGCACCGTTAATTCTAACATGTTCTCTTCTGAGTGTCGTTTAAGAGTGCCTTGTACGTTCTGACTGTTCCGTTCTCATCACATATGTCAACATTTGAACTTAGCTATGACTGGGATGCTTTCTGTTTCAGGCGAGGAATCATGTTTGGACAGACTGAGCCTCGCACAACTGACCCAGCTCCTGCTGACCTCGCTCCTAGAGTGCCCTTTCTATAAGGTAAAAGCATGAGCTGTGTTGCTCTATTTCCCCGTGAGGGCAGTGCCCCCGCGGCCCCGACACCTCTTCAGCCCCTTCTGTTTTGATCTGTCTCAGTAACGTCCTTAGAAAGCAGATCTTCCATTCATTCAGAGTTTGTGGTCACCACATAGCCCTTCTCTGATAAACCGACTCCACTCCTGTGCCTTGTCCTTGGAGGACCCCCTTCCTGGCACGTGAGATTTCTTGGGAGGTTTTATCAAGTGCTGCGGGTACATGAGTCACAGTCCGCGGAGAGCCACGCTGAGGGCCTCAGCACTCCCGGAGCTGTCGGGCGTGACAGTGTGATGCTGGACTCCGCTCGCACCTGACAGTTCCGTGGAGCTGGAGTGTGCGTGTCCCAGCGAGCACGCCAGAGGCCGGCCTGGTTAGGACCAGAAGCGGGTCTCCAGAAGGGCTCGCCCACCCGGACCTCCGCACCTGCTGGCCCCCCGCACCTGCTTGGCCTGCATCTGAGGGTCGCTCATTTTGGAGTAAGGTATAGAGTTGGAAAAATAACCATAACCACGACCCTCTTAAACCGGCTTGAATAGTACCGAGCCCACAAATCAGAGTCACCGCCACACTCCCATCCCTGTGTCAGCCGCAGCGTTTACGCCAAATGCACGCGGACGCAAACGCCGTCCAGCTTCTCTCTCTCCGTGAAATGAGACAGGTGCGGTCACTCTTATGCTCAGGACATCATCAGTGTCCCTCAGAGCAACACCTGAAGATCGAACGCTTTCTTTTTTAAGAGCGGCATGACAGAGCGGGGTTTTGTCCCCCTTCCCTGCCGTGACAAACCTTAAAGCTTCTTCCTGCGTCTGTCTCTCTCGGCGGTGCTATAACAAACTTCCTTGCGTATCCTTCACCTCTGTGTTCTCAGTCTGGAGGCTGGATTCGTTCTCAGTAAATACTGACAGATTTTTTTTTCCCCAAGAGTTGTAGATTTCACATTTTCCCAGCAATGAATGTGGCTATGTCCCTTCCCTCCACGTCACTGCAGTGTGTTATTAGTCCCTTTAATTTCTGTCATTCAACTCAATGAAAAAGTATCATGTCACATGTTTACAGTATATTTTAATGAGTAATAATGAAGTTGAGCGTATTTTCAAATGCTTATTGTTCATTGACATCCGCTGTGAATTGTCTTTGTGTCCCCTAACTTATTCCTGTTACGTTCTTTTTCCTTTTTTCTATAAACTATTGTAAAACAGATATTAACTATTAAGTACATTGCACATATTTCTTTCTGGCTTGTAGTTTTTAGGGATTTTTTTGGCTTAATTTAATATTTATGATGCCTTTTTGCTATACAGAGATGTTTAAGTTTTCTGTAGTCAGACCTACTTGTCTGCTATGTCTTCCAGGTTTCCTAGCTTGCTTAAGACTATTTTGGCACTCTTTAATAAGATATTTTACTAAATTTTAAAAAATACTATTTTTCTTAATATACTTAGATCTTCAATCCACCTGGGGTGATTATACTCTGTGATGGTAGACCTCTGAGTTCTCTTCCAGGTGGATAACCAGTTGCCAGTGCTGTTTCTTACACAGCTGTTCTTTTCTTAGTAAATCGAAATGTCACCTTCGTCACATTTTCCACCATTCAAACTTAGCAGAGTGTCCTTCAGGCCCTCAAAGCAATTCCGGGAGTTCCAACGATGTTTTTTTCTTCTTTCCTTTCTTTCCCTCCCTCCGTCTCCCTTTTCTCACGGTGACCATCGACTACTTCTAAGAAACATTTAAAAGATATTCTGAATTATTGCACTCGAACTATAGCAAGAATATTTCGCATTGTCATTTCGAGACGGGCATTTGTCCTGCGTCCTGGGACTGTGCCATGCCTGTAAAGGGGTTTTGATCAGACCTTAATTCTCAGGGGGCCTCCATTTCATTTTGTTCCCATGTTTGTACATATGATTTTTAGGGTCCAAAACTTCATCCTAAATATCAAGTGAAATCGTTTCTGACTCCGTGCTGCTCCCTGGAGACGCCGGTGGATTTCCAGCTTTATAAGTCTGTGATGGTCGGACTGATGGACCTTCTAGGGGCCAGGCTGTATTTTGCTTCAAAAGTGTTAACGCCCTATTGTTACACAATAGGTGAGTCGTGGGCAGCTCTGTCGTTTGCCAGACCTGAGCGTGGGCTGTCACTGGGAATATGTGGGACTTGGTGGCCACCGAGGGTCTGAAAATGCATGACGGACCGGGTGCTTCCTTGGGGCATAGCAGGGCTGCGGGGTCCTGTCTGTTTGGGGTCCCCGTGTTACCCACGTAGCAGCGGAATGTCTTTGGGCCGATTTTAACCGTTTTCTGCTCACTTCTCATCTGTCAGATGAGAGACTCACATGAGGACGAAGTGATGTGGGGACACCTGGAGCACAGTGAGTGCTGTCACTGTCAGCTGCTGCCACACTCGAGGCCGCTGCTATCCATTAGAGCAGCCGCCAGGACATGCGGCGACTTACATTTAAATTAATGAAAATTTTAAAGATTCAAAGTTCAGTTCCTGCTTGCACTAGCCACCCTCCAGATGCTCAGTAGCCACAAGTGGCTTGTGGCTGCCGTGTGGGACAGCACAGGTGGCAGAGTTTCCATTGTCGCAGAAATTCTGCTGGACAGCGCTTACTGGAGAGGCCAAGACCTTCTGCCCTTAGTTGTAAAAAAAGGATGAATATAAAATCAACTCGAAGAAGACCGTGCTTCATGGGCTTCGGGTGGTCACCTCTCCCTCCCCACCTCTAGTCCTCCACTTACAGAAGGCGAGGACAGGGGCGCCTGCCCGTGCCCGGGACCACGTGTCGGGGTGCAAGGCCCTTCCGTACCCGGGACGCTCTGGGGGCACCGGTGACGAAGGGGTCCAGGTGCGCAGGTGTCTGACTTAAACTTAGGGGGCTTTCTTCGCTGTCTGGATCGAAGGGTTCGGTTGTGTGCAGCGTTCTTGTCAAAGCCCAGTAAGCTGAGAGACACCCCCCGTTTGGTGTGGTCGAGCCTCCTCACTTTGGGGCGACTTGGTTGACCGTGGATGTGGTTAAGTCAAAATTCTCACCATTGTCCGGTGTGGTCATTACTTTGCAGCCTTCAGCCAGTTGGTTAGTGCAGTGTGGAGGAATTCAGAACGAGGACAGGAAGGTGGTGTTTGAGAGGATGTCACACGAGGGACTTTTCCTTTCTTCTCTCAGCAGATGTTGAAATTAAATTAGATGAAGAAGGATTTGTATTGCCACTTACAGCTGACGAAGATGTCCACAGGAGGTAAGGCCCCTGTCGCCGTTTGTGTTGCAGGACGTGTGACGGGTAATACCCAATGACCGTTTTCTTAGGAACGTGAGAACAATAGTCCTGATTCTGGAAATTAAAACAGTACTTGGCAGCATACCAGTTTTGGAGATTCCTTGTAACATTTTATGAACCTCAGTATTAATAAAATTCAGGGCTGTTTCAACAGATTAAAGGATAACACATTCGTGACTCATTCGAAAATAGTATTGGCAGCTAGGAATAAGCAAATCCCAAAGAGACTCTGGCAACTAAAAACATATAAGTACTTTGGATTGTTTTAGAAGTTAAGTTTCTCCCTTGTTTTCAGGATAGCACTGTGTATTGACGGTCCGAAAAGATTTTGTTTGAACAGCAGACACTTGCTGGGGAAGGAAGCGACCAAACAGAGACACCTGCGCCTGCTTGGCTATCAGGTGGTTCAGGTATGCCTTCCTCCTCCTTTTCCCCCAGAGCAGTAGTTCACATTTGCTTTCTCCAGGGTACTAAGTGGTCTGCCAGCCAACAGGACCAAGACTGTACATGCCCACTTTGTTAATCAAGCTCAAATCTCTTGATTTATATTTTGAAACACAGAATTTTCAAACTTTCAGTGTCCCTATATTCTCTGTAGGCTATGCTTAACTCTGCTTTTGGATTACTAAGTTATTGGAATATCTGGCTTAATTTCTCTGATTTAATAAAAATGGACACGAAAGCTCATACCAACACCAAATGTTTAAGGCCTTTTTTGTGTTTACGTCACAAATCACCTAAGGCGGCCTTGTGTGAGGAGCCACAGTGGAGGGACATGGAGTGTCCCCAGCTCTAGGCGATCCAGCAGTCTGTCTCTGCCGCCCTGTCTGGGTGCTTCTTCCTCTCCACCTTGTACCCCCAGATTGATTTTCCTAAAACGAGCCATGCCAGCGTTTGCTCAGGACCCTCACTGTCTGACCCCTGCGGGACAGAGTTAGCTGCTCAGCACTCCGGGCCCTTGCTCGGGGCTCTGTGGTCACTCCCCTTCCCTGAGAGCCCTCTGTTCCCTCTTGCCTCCCCCCTCCCCCGCTGCCCGCCCCCCCACAGCCATACTGGTCACCACTGGAGTGTCTCCCTCTGGTCCTTCATCAGCTCCCAGCTCACGTTCCCTTTCGCCCTGATCTGCCGGTACCAAAGCCCCATGTGCCCTGCCCACTCTGCTCCGTGCTGGCTGAGCCCCCACTGTGCAGGGCGCTGGGGCTACAGGGTGACTAAGTCCGCGTCATCTTGGCCCCCCAGGAGCTTACAGTCTGCCTTGGGGAGGGCGCAAGAGACAAATAAGTAACCAAAACCAAGGGAATTTCAGATTCTGAAGATTTACGATGGATTTTATTTTCCTCCCTTTTATAGATCCCCTATTATGAGATTGAGACGCTAACAAGACTTGAGTTGGTGGAATATTTACAAAGAAAACTCTTTTCTCAAAACGCTGGCGTTTGTTGGTAACAAGAAGCACTACTGGCTTCAGAACTCATATCATGAAGGAACTTGGTTTTCCTGGGACTCGGTATAAGGAAAAACAGAATCGGCGACTCAGCCGTGTGTTTGCAGACGGCAGTGGTCTGGACAGCTCCTGGACGTCTCCGCACGCACGTACACAGCTGTCGCTGGTGAACGTAGTTGTACTTACTTACTACTAGTACCACAGATACTTTCATACAGTAAACAGAAATGATCACGTATCATCACGTATGTAATGAGCATTATTTTTAAATCTCTCGTCTTGAAATAGTTATCTAACTGACGATACGCTTTAGGGACCTTCGCTTCCTCTTCTAACAAACGGAAGGAAGACGTTTCACCTCCCACATCCTTTTGAATTTTCTTAGACAAAGTAATGTGAGGAGGACTGGTGAAAACCAGAGTCCTTTGGGTATAAACATTTATAATTACAGAATTGTGCAGAAATAACCCTTTCATTAATAAGAAAGTGTTTTGTCTTAGTACGGGAGCTTTTATCTTTTTTTAATGAAGATATAGGGACATGGAAAAGCTTAATTTAGGTAGGGTTTTTGGGCAGTGTTTGGTAGGAGAAGCTTCTGAGTTTTAAATCGAGTGGATTACATTGTCTTCAGCTCACTGCAGACGTGTCATTATTCCATCTGAGCCTGATGAACGTTCCCGGGAGGGAGGACAAGGAGGCAGCCAGCTTGTTCTGTGGCCCTGGGCAAGGAGACGGGCTGCTCTCTGTCCCTAACCATGCGGGGCCTGTGCCCAGCACTCGGGCGTCACGCCATGTGGGTGTCGGAGCCTTCTGACCGGGGTGCTGCCCCCCGTTTACAGACGAGTGGGCCAGCTCAGGGGAGGACTGCCCTACGCAGCCCTTCACACCTCACGAGTGGTGAATGAGATTTCAGTGAGAAGCAGGGGACCTCAGTGGCTAAGGCTCTAGCCTAGTTTGAGTTCCAGCTTTGCCACGTGCTAACCGCTTGACCATGGGCCTGTTTCCTCCGGGATAATTAATAGTAACAGGCTTGGGAGTAGTCTCCTGGGACTGCTGCAACCAAGTGCCACAGAGTGGGTGGCTTAAAACAACAGAAATGTCTGTTCTCACAGTTCTGGGGGCTGGACGTCCAAAATCAAGGTGTCGGCTGGGCCGTGCGCCCTGTGAAGCCTCTGCAGGGGGCCCCTTCCTGTCCTCTTGCAGCATCTGTGGCCCCAGGTGTGCCTTGCTTTGTGGCAGCATCACTCCAGCCTCGGCCTTTCACTTGGCCATCTTCCCTTTGGGTGTTTGTGTCTTCACAGCAGCCACATGGGATTAGAACTCCCTCCCCACCAACAACTTCATCTTACCATGATCAAGCTGCAAAGACCCTAGGTCCAAATAAGATCACTACAGGCACTGGGGGTCAGGACTTAAATGTCCCTTTTTTTTGGAGGGAGCGGCGGTGCATAATTCACTAGGTTGAAATGAGAATCGGAGTTAATAAACGTAAAACGTAGAAAACCGCCTAGTGGAGTAGGCACGCAGTGTGGGTTCGCCGGAGTTGGCTGCTCTGAATTTCCACCCCATCCTGCTCTGTACTTCACTTCACCTTTTTAGGTCTGTCTATCTTCAGAAGAGGAAATGGAGACGAGGGGGCGAGCTCTAAGGTCATTCTTTCAAGTTTACGCCTCTAATTGCAAAGAGGGAAAGAGACAATGGAAGCAAATGTTGATTGACTAGGAGGGGAGCTATGATTCTGCTGTGTCCCTGGGCCCAGGTGACCTTGCCGCTCCCTCCCCAGCCTCTAGGCCAGCCCTGGTGCCCGTGACTCAGCTCATGCTTGGGTATGAAACAACCCTGAGATGACAAGTAAACAGGTTACGGTTTAAAGAAGGGAGAGAGACTTAACTAAACAGCCACACGAAGAGGTAATGACAGCCAGTTATAAATGCCACGAAGGGGAAGCACAGCCTGACGCGTTTCCTCCACCTTTCCACCTGCCCTGCCTCCATCGTGATGGCTCCTGGTTGCTCTAACTAGAACCAGACACGGCTCCCTCTGCACTTCTGGCTACAGCCTCCATTGAGCCTTTGTGCCATGTGGCTCCCCAACCTGTGTCCTTCATTCACCAAACATTCCTTCGAGAGCATCCAAGAAATGCCAGAGGGAGCAGACAAGAGCCCTGCCAGGGGGCCGGGAGTCGGCGAAATAAACGAAGGAGCAGATGAAGACTGAGGGGTCGCATTCCCGAAGCATGAGCGAGACTCAGAACGCAGAAGTCCAGGCCTGCCTGGGAGTAAGGAAGGCTTCTTGTCCTGATTTAGGGAGGGAGGGAGGGAGGGAGGGAACAGGTCTAAGCTTGCTGGTTTCACCAGATGTAGTGAGTTTGACAAGCTCTGTCAAATTATAAAGCCAAGTCCTTACAAACTGATTTCTCAGGTCGCTGCATTTTAATATCTACCTATGTAAGCAAAGCAGTGTTATTGTGCTTTTTTAAAATTACATATCACCATATATTATATTAGTAATGTTTTTGAATAAGATGTAATATTTCTGCAGTTTTCAGAAGTAAAAACAAATTCAGAGAAAGAAAAATTGATGGAAAAAATTGCTTTAACCTTCAAACATTACCTCTTAGGCACAGTGACATTCTTCGGGTCTGCCACTAGGGGGCAGCAAAGGTTAGGACATTTTGGGGGGCTTTAGCAGTTAAAAAGGGATAATTCCAGGAGAGGTGGGGCGGGAGAGAGGGAGAGAGATGGTGTGTGTATATGTGTGCGTGTGTGCGTGTCGGGGAGCAAGAGCTGTGGAAGGGTGCAGTGACAGACACTTCTACCTGAACAAAACAGCACTTGGCCTCGCAGGCCTAGACAGCAGAGGGGTGCTGCTGTGCCGGATGAAGACGTGCCTTCCGAATCTCTGCACACCTGGGTGCATTTGGAGACCCGGTAAACATCTGTGAGATGGCGGGAGGAACAGGAAGGAGCAAAATTCTGCGTATTTGATAGATTTCTGGAAAAACAAAGTCAGTTCCCTCTCTAAAGCGACATCTGCTGGAAGACTGTGCAAATGCAGGGAGGGGGTGCTGGCCCCGTGGGGCTGAAGGAGGTGACTTCACCTCCAAAGGCTACGGTGTCCCCAAGACGGAAACATACCAGACCCACTAGGAGTCTAACCACGGAGAGTAGCACTGTGAATGAGGCACCCATGCCGTGTAAAATGCCAGCCAGCCTGGGACAGCAGGTGCTCAGGACACCTCATGGGCTGTTCTGTACACGCATTGTGTTACCTCCGCAGCTAAGCATCATGACCACGCGTGGTGAGGACGCCGGCTGGGAGTGCTCCAGCAGGGGGAGCACGACCCACTGGCCGGTGGCGACTCGGGGGGTACAACACGGACCTGTGGCAACCGCTTTTGTTAATTAGCATCAATGCTGAGGGACCTCGTTCTCGAATCCTCTCGGCAAGAACGGGACATCCCGTTGCCGGAGGGACCTGAGCCACATTGTCACACAGAGACGTAGCCTGTTTCCAACGCAACGCAGTGCTGCAGCTACGGGGGTTTCGGACACGCCATCCCACGCCACGCCATCCCACGCCACGCCATCCCACGCCACGCCATCCCACGCCACGCCACGCCATCCCACGCCACGCCGTCTGGCCTTGGAGAATCCCGGCCAGGCCCAACTCTGACGCTCTCACACACACCTGCTGCGCCCCGGGGCTGTCCCACCCAGTGTGCTCATTCACTCCAACCCGCCCTGTCCCCGCCTAGGCTTGGCTGTCCCTCGGTCCCCCAGCCTTTCTTGACACGACCACCGAAGAGGTTAACATTTTGCTGGTATTCTTTGCCCGTTGGGCTTCATTATAAGAAATTTTGCCTTAATATACATAATCCCATCTCAGAAAAACAACCGTCTCCCAACCCCTCCCACAGTCCCTGGCATACAGCACGCACTATTTGAGGCTTGAACTGACATTTTGGGTCCTGATGTTTGCAAGAAATGATATCTCTTGACAACGCTACTGTAACTTTGATTATGGAAAACTTTGAACACACATAGAGGAGAAACGGTCGTACAATGAATCCAAGCGATCTCTTTGGCATGAAAAATTGCTAACACTTTCCAATCACGCTCCATCTACCTTTTCTTTTTTATTGAAATGTTTGTAGAAACGTCTAAGCTATCATATGCTTTTCTCTTAAATACTTCAGTATGCATCCAAAACCGATACATTTTTTCCTTTTTAATAACTATTCTGCATTATTACAACTAACGAAATTAATCATTCCCTATGATCATTTACTATTTGGCCTATGTTCTAAGTTTCCTATACTGTCTAAAAAGTAATTTTTTAAGTGTTGGTTCATTTGGGTCAGGATCCAAACGAAGTGCACATTTTCCTTCTAGATGTCATATACCACCTAAGACCTAGTCTCCTCTGTCTATAAATGCACCCCCACTCCCAGGCTTCCTGTCTTTTGCTTACTGGAGAAATTAGATCAATCGCCCTATAAAATGTCACACATTGTCGATTTGGTGTTATCCAGCTTGTTCCATTGTCTGCTGCACTGCCTGTTACACTTTAAAAGATAGATCCAGACGTTTGCTTAGACTCGGCTTAAATTTTTTTGACAAGGGTGCTTCGGAGGTGCTATGTATTTGCTTCACATCATACTGTGTCCCATTGTCCCCTTAGAGGCATTAAGATTGATCGGTGGATTCTGTATCACCAGCCGAATCCATGAACTCTACAGTCCTCATCAACCTTTCAGTCGGTGATTTAGCATCTGCTGATCGTTGCTGAGATCCATTGTTCTAGGTGTTAAAAAGTGACTCCCTAATTCCGTCATCCCTTCTATTAGCTTGTATTTGTCTATAAAGAAATTTCTCCTTTCAACAATTTGTGTACCCTCAAAAAAGGCTTATGCAGGAGGAAACAAGACCATTGTTCCTGTCTTGCACTAATTTTTAGAATAAAGAGTTGGTGCGCTGGTCAGTTTTTCTTTTTTTTGTTTTAGGATATTTATGAACTCATGAAATTTTATATATTTGATGTGCTTGCATCCATTAGCTGTCTCTTTGATGCTGAAATGTCCCATTTTAGGCTAATGGGGCAGCCATCAGGCAGGTCCCTTTGTCCTTTTGGCCTCATTACATAAGTTTTTGAAAATTTCTCAGTGCTCCTTGCTAAAGCTGTCACTACTGGATAATTTTTTTCATTTTGGGCATCATAGAAAATCACGTTCATTTTTGTTCCAATATCAACCAGGTGAACAACACCAAAATTAAATAAATGTACATTTATGTTCTTGATTGATAAGTTTGATGCTTAAAGCGACTAACCACGGGGACTCCATCAACCGAATGAGCTATCTTACAGGAAAAACCTGATGACAAATAGGCTTTCTACATCAGCGGACGATATCCACGCCTCTTGGCCAGGGAGGAGGCGTAGAATACGGTACAGACTTGCCGCATTCCACCATGGGCTGCTGCCCCGGCCCACGTCTGGTGGGGGTGCTGTGGAGGGGCGTGGCTCTCCTGTTCCAGGAGCCAAGGCGGAGCCATTGTTCTCACAGTTCGACAGCACCGACCGGCAGCCGGCGTGGGCAGGTTACCTGGGCTTGCGGGGGCAGCACTCATAACCCGGAGTCACGATGCTCGTTACGGTTGCCGGATACACAGCCGGGCGGTTCTCCTTCTAGCTAGTGACAAATACCTGTGTTTACACATCCAGCCCTCCTACCCGCCCATCAGCTCAGTGAATTTTCAGCCAAGGGAATAGACCTATGGAACCAGCATTCCGACAGGGACACACAACGCTGTTCACAGAGGGTCGCTAGAGCTCACCTGGAGCAGCTGAGTGTTGCCGGATTTTGTATCACGCTGACTTAATTCATGGAAGCTTTACACCTGCCCTGGCCAAACCCACGTGTTGCCACCGAGCACCTGAAACAAGGCTAGCGCCACCCGTTGAAACGGTAAGTTTTGAACATACTGAGTTAAAGATATATGTTACAATTAATTTAACCTGTGTCTTTTTACCTTCTTAGTGTGATTATCGGAAAGTTTTCAATCACCCGTGTGGCTCTCACTC
>NW_011888971.1:187404-192310 GCF_000151845.1 Pteropus vampyrus | reverse complement strand
GTGCTGCGCTGGGACCAGGGGCTGGGGACCCCGGCGTGCGGAGTGCGCAGGTGTGTGTGGAGGGCTGTTTAGCCGGTTTCCGGAGCCATGTGGGGTGCGCTGGGGCCGAGTGCTCCTCAGGGGAGGTAGGCAGAGTCTCTGGGCTTCTAACCGCCACCGCCTCCCGGAACGGCCCGGGCACCCTACCCAGGATATGGAGGAGGGTTCCCTGGCGTTGGGGGCGCAGGGTAGCCGGGGTCAGCCACAACCCCGAGGTAGCCGGGGTCAGCCACAGCCTGAAACCCTTGCCAGTGACTGCCCCACAAGTCCAGGGCACAGAAACCCTTCTAGAAGCACGCCCGCAAACCGAAGACAAGAAGACTGATCAGCCGCCTGCAGCGGGAGCGGGGCCGAGAGCGCTCCCTGTGTCCCCCGCCCGGCCTGGCACGTGCCGGGGCAGAGCCTGCGTGACTGCGAAGGCCGCGGTGCCGCCAAGGCAGGAAAAGACGCCAGAGAAAATGAAAGAAATCAGAACTTGTCGAGGTCGTCTATTCCTTTTTTCTGTTTTTTTTTTTCCTAAATGTCTCCAGGGCTTTCCCTCAGGGTGCACGAGGTGTCCCCACAAAACACACCGTTTTCTTCTTCCCACCTACAGGCCCTAGGCCCGAATGAATCTGCATACAGATCGGTCAGCATACATCTGAGCACTTGTCACAAGTGAATGTAAGAGAAGGCAAGGGAGCTTAGCCTTACAGACAGAGGCCATAGTTTCCGGTTTAGACAACAGGCTAGGGGTTGAATCATGTCCCCGTCAAATTCTCATGTTAGTGTCGGAATCCCTGGCATCTCAGAATGTGACCTTATTTGGAGACAAGTAATCAAAGTAAAGAGGTCATTAGCCTCACCCAGTACGACTGGCGACACAGATGCACAGCAGGAAGACGGTGTGGATAGACGGGGAGACTGCCCTCTGGGAGCCAGGGAGGGAGCCTGGGACAGACCTTTCCCTCACAGCCCCAGAAGAAGCCAGCCAGAGCTGTGACACAGCTAGTTTCTGTCGAAGCCCCCGGTCAGCGCGCTTTGTTTTGGCGGCCTGAGGAAACACAGACTTCAGCCAGAAGCATCTCCTGTGTCTGTTTGCACCTCTCTGCTTGGCTCTGAACAATGTGGAAGGATGAAGAAAGGGGACAACTGTAGGGCATCTGTCTTTGTGACCCTGTTTGCTGGTTCTTCTCAGCTTGAATATTCACTGGGAACGGAAGGAGGATTTAGAGCGATGATTCCTAACCTTGGTGCCACTATGGACCTTGTGTTTTTTTTTTCATATGAGCAATACATCTCGAAAGAATTTTTATCCGTAAATAACTTCACTTATTAAATGAATTTTACATTTTAAGTATGCAAAACCTAATTTATTGCCAAGTAATTCATGATTCATGCTGAGCCCCAGCCAAAAAACAAGGTGTCTCGATGTCTTAAGTTTGTGTTGTTTTATTGAGAGAATAGACATTTTGTCGGGCTTCTTGACATGAAAAAATTCACAATCACTATTTTATGGGTATCTTCGAGGGGTCTTTTAGTTACCACCTTGAAGCTATTGGAAAATAAGATAAAAGACTAAGCAGTTGACCTATTTATCAGAGGTAAGAGCCAGGTACAGGATGCCACTAGGGACTCTCGGCACATAGGTTTGGAGATGCGAAGCTCGGAATGGGGCGGATTTACCCACCTGGCCACCACAGCTGTGGGACCCACAAAAAGCCAGTGGAACCTCCAACTCTCATGGGCTGGGCAATACCAAGGGCAAAAGGGCAGAGTTGGATCTGGAAGGCCCAGCTTATTTTTCTAAGTTCACCTTTCTGGGGCTGAATCACTGATGGGCAGAGAGACGCGAGAGGCGTAAGTGACCCGGGTGCCATACTTGGGAGGAGGTGGGGTGTGGGCAGAAAGAGTACCCTCTAATGCAGGGGTCGGCACAGGAAGCCCTCTGGGCCAAATCTGGCCCACTGCTTGTTTTTAATAAAGTTTTATTAGAACACAGCCACAGGCCCATTGATTTTAGTACCATCTATGGCTACTAGACAGAGTTGACAGCATTGACAGAGACCATGTGACCTGAAAGCCTAACACTGACTATCTGTCCCTTTACAGAAAACATTTGCCAACCCCTGTATCACTGCCTCTGGATGATTGGGTGGACCTTAGAACAAAGTAATGCAAAGTAGATTTTAAGGAAAAAGATTCAGTGTAGTTTTGAGAGCCCGGGAGCAGGCAAATTCAAATCCTGAGGCCTTTAGTGTCACGAAGAAAATGATGCAACCGAGATACCGACAACTAAAATTCTCCCGGGCATTATCTGAACCGGCAATTCATCAGCTGCAAGACACCAGAAGCCGATTCTCTGACCTTGAGATCATTTGGACAAAGGAAGGGGGACTCTGTATCACAGGTTTGCGGGCGTCTCTGTTGCCCCTGGGTTCATCGTAAATGACTCTGGGCCCCACTCAAAGCCGAGAGGAGAGGCGCTGTTTCAGGTGGCGTTGTGTACTCAGCGACCAGTTGGCAGCACGGCCACGGCGTCCTGGGTAGAAACATTGCTCTGTGTTCCCAGCCATGAGCCTCCCAGGTCACAGACGCTCCATCTCACTTTGCCCATCTAGGAAACGGGTCAAACGGTTCCCCCGCATGGAGCTTTCATGAGCACCAATTCAACGGTGTAACAACGTGGCACAACGTAACAACGTAAGCCCCGTGCAAGTAGAGCTGCTATCACTATTATCGTTTGCTTTCGGCAGTGATGATCGGAGCTTTGGAGCGTCCCTTCACTGAGGGTTGGTTCCCAGGCCCGTGTCTTATCCCCTATCCTCAGCCGCTGTCCAGGATGAATACAGGGGAGGCAGGTACTCCGAGCATCAATCTGGTGGCTTCTAATCCCCTAAGACTTCTCGCCTGAGGGAGCCCAAAGTTAAAGCTCTCAGCTCAGCACACTTATTTAGGGTCCCCATAATGCTCTGGTCTTAAGACAAATTTGTCTTCTCAAGCTGCTAGCTACAATGCCATTGACCTGTCCGCTCCCTAGGGGGCTCTAGCTGCATGGGCTTTTCCTGTAAAATGTTGTTCCGGGGGCTGCAAAGCAAATTCCATTCAATGTTGTTTTTAAATTACATTTTCCTTCTTCCACCTTGTGCAACGTTTATGCTCCTGAGATGGAAAAGCTAAGTCAAAGGTGAATGCCCTTTTATGAAGGTTTTGATTAAATTTCTCGGTCTAAAAAAAAAAAAATCCTAGGTGGTTTTAGAATAGGCTTTCCCTGGCGGGCTGTGGCTAGTTCTGTCTCGAGCGAAGCTTTGCACAGGAAGCCCACTTTAGCTTTGGTGGGATCAGCTGATTTTCCTTCTAGATATGTGGTGAGCACACCGAGGCCAGGGGCTGGCACTTTCTTCACCTTCCTGATGACTGGATTTCCCTTCACCAAACACACAGCCATGAGCTTTGTGAATATAACGATGCCCGTTGACCGTTCAGAGGTGTGAAGGAGTATTTCCAGAGGGACTTGCCGGTGTCCAGTATGCAGGAGGTGTCTAATACGAGCTCCCCCGAACCACTCCGGTGTGGAGCCTCTTCCCCCGCAAGCACCAAGCCCACCTGGCACACCTGGCACACACACTCGGCCGGCCTAGGGGCTGTGGAGCACAGGGAAGCTCCAGGTCCGTTGCTGACTTACCTGTTATAATGTAGGCAAGTTTCTCTTTGCTGTCAGGCAGACTCTAGCACCCACGTGGCTTCCGATCAAAATGTGTGCTAGCGAATGACGTTCTCCTTCCCTCTTCTCTGCTTCTTATTCCCACATCCCTGTTGTGTTTGCCCTTCTGCGATATCACTGCGGGGCCTCGGGCCTGGCGGCTTACCAGGAAAGGTTTGACGCAAGCTCTGCTGTTTCACGTCACCAGGCTGGAAGTGAGCAGCTTCTGCGGGCATCTTACACACGGCATGGGAAAGATACGAAGATTTCTCTCTCATTTCCTAAGGTGTTTGCATTCTATTTGATACGCAAATATCTGATTTTCACATAAAGTGATGGGTATTTCCCCCATTGTGACATTTCCCCCCTTGCTTTATGCATTGGAGGGCCCGTATGGTTGTTCTTTTCACTTATTTTTCTAATCCATCCTGAGTTTACTTTTGTCTACCTTGTAAAGACCCAAGTTTATTTTTATCCCTAAATAGCTAGCCCATTTTCACAGTCCCCAAGGTTGAATAACACATCTTCCCACTGATCTGGGCTTTGTGTTTTTTGACCCTATGGATGCATGAGCTGGAGTCAAGTTGCCTTCCATTGGGGTAAAGGTCAAGGCCAGCCAGACCAATGCATGAGCAGACCCAGGAGCTGAGTGGGTGCGAGAGAAGCCAATGCTGAGAAGCCAATGATGTCCTGTGCGGTGACATCATTAAGTGGCCGCTGGGGGACAGACCTGATCAGAAGGCACTGCTCCTTCCTCTGTGTCTCTTGAAGTGACTCGGAACGTAGGTAGACCTTGTTTCCAGCAGTTACTGAATAACTGCCTTAAGCATGTGGCCATCGGAACTCTTAAGAACCTTAAAATAGTCCTAAAAGATTGCTTTGTTTTCCTTACTAAATGGGTAATTGCATCAGGACAGTAGCCACATCTGAATTATCTTCAGAACTTCCCCGGCAGAAGCTCACAAGATGCAGGATGACCTGTGAAGGGTTTGTCAAGGCGGGGCTGGAGCTGCATCTCACTTTGGGGCATTGCCACCACTGCCGGCCCCCCTGAGCTCCCGCGGTGGGAACGGTAGTGTGTGTGTTCCGACAGACCGTTTACCTTCGACCACTGTGTCCTGCATTCGGAAGAAATCATTCTAGCATCGCTGTCTGGGACAAACAAACAACCCAGCAGCAGTGGTC
>NW_011888971.1:184735-186522 GCF_000151845.1 Pteropus vampyrus | reverse complement strand
TGTTCCCCAGACAGGAGTCATTTCCCTCTATGACTGTGTTTTCAAGAGGAACCCGGGTTATAATCCGAGACTGCACCGAGATGACAGAGAACATGCAAAAAGCCTGGGACTTCATATTAATGAGGAGGTAATGTCGACACAGGGTGTTAACAGGGCATCAGTGGGTCCCCTGCATGTGTGTGTGTGTGTGTGTGTGTTTAATACTGTGTCACCGTGTGTCTGTGACTCTCCCTTTGTAACTGTGACAAGAAGCTGAGACTAAGGTGCTGTTATAGCTCAGTCTGTTCTGTCACGTTGCTGTATATTAATTTTTATGACTCCGTTTCGTTCTATAGAATTTAATAATTTAATGGAAGCAAAACTAAGACGTTCTTTTCAACAGATAAAATAGGATTTCGCTTAACCTGAGTCCAGGCTGTCACAGATGTTCTAGGGACACTGGGCTTCTGGGGATGAATCCACAGACACAAGAATGTGTCTCCCACTTGATTACCAGGTCACTGTCACCCACACATAGCACAGGTCCTCTCTTATCTCTCCACGATGCTCTGGAAGGAAGGCTCAGCTTGTAGTCAGCTGCACAGGTGGATGACCAACAGAAGGGACAAAAGTCACAGGGTGAGGAGGTGAGGATCGCAGCAGGCATCCGGGGGGAGGAGATGGTGTCGTCCTTAGTGGGCCGGGCCCTCCAGCCTCCTTTCCACACGTGGACATTGTCTCCACAAAGTCTGATCTGAGGAAAGTATGATGATTAAAAGTCGTGCCGAATTAATATCATAACCTTTTTATACGATACACAGAAATCAGAACTTAAAAGCTTAGGGTGGGATTTCTTTCTAGATTGTTGGAATTTTGACTGTGGCTATTGTATAAGAACGCCACCATGTCACTTTTAATGAAACTTATTTTGGTGTGAAATTAAGTGATAGAGGTACTGTGAGGCGTCACCAGCTAAGTCCTGGATATTAACGTTTTTTCCTACCGTTTTTGTTTATGTTATTTCATCCCGAGTTGAGAGTGAAGTTCATGCTTTCCTCTGATTAGAACATACCAGCATTTTTATGCCCAGTCATAGATTTTGAGCGCCTTCCAGGTCCTACCAAGCATAAAGGTGATAAGGCAGAAGTGTCTATCCTGCTAGAGCTGATGTTCCCACAGGGAGACAGGAAAATAAAAGCCAGCTAAATAAGGAACAGAATCCAAGTAGAAATAAGTGGTGTGCAGAGAAGTGAAGCCTTTTAAGAGGATGGGGAAAGTGAAAGGGTTGGGTGGGGGGTGGGGTGCTGGAAAGATGGGGACAGGGACTGAGGAGGGGGCTGGGAGAAGGGAGGGGAAGTCAGAGGTACCTGGCAGCCAGTGCAAGGTCTTTGCCTTTCCTCTGAAGGACCTGAGCCCACCGGAGGGCTCCGAGCAGAGGGGCAGGACCCCAACCGTTCAGAGGTCCCCTGGGGCCAGTGTGGAGTAGCCCCCACAGAGCCGGGCGGGCTGGGGATGCAGGTGTGTGGGTGGCCCGGGCAGAATCAGCGTGCAGGCCCCAGGCCCGGGCATGGCGGGGCGCTGACCCGGTGTCCCGCGGCCCGCACAGGAGCAGGAGAGGCCCGTCGGGGTGCTGACGTCGTCGGTCTACGGGAGGCGCATACACCAGCCCGTGGAGCCGCTGAACCGGGACCACGGCCGCGCCAACCACGTGCAGGCGGACTTCTACCGGAAGAACGACATCCCCAGCATCCAGGCGCCGGGCTTCGGGCACATCGCGCCGGCCTGACGCCGCCCGGGGGCCCGCGGGG
>NW_011888971.1:179292-183084 GCF_000151845.1 Pteropus vampyrus | reverse complement strand
AGTCACACTTTCAGATTTCAGGGGACAGGCACTTTTCCATTCTAGTCTCGTCTCAGTCACCGATCACCTGGGGCCCTTTGAACAACCCCGGGACCTCTCTGCACCTCTTTCCTCATTCGTGAGATGCAGAGGGTCTCAGGCTCGGCTGCGGGGCAGAATCACCTGGAGAACGTGGCATCTAAATGGAACACGGCAGGTCCGGGTTGCGGCCCGAGAATCTGCATCTCTAACACGTTCCAGGTGAGGCCGATGCTGCTGGTTGGGGACCGCACTTTGAGAGACGCCGCGTATGCACAGACCTTTGCAGAGCAGACTGACGATGACCTGGACTGCTTTAAAAGGTCTATTGTTTGATACGACTGGTGAGACAGCTTTGGGAAGAAAACAATTCTTCTCTCGAGTTCTTTTCACCAAATTCGGCACGTGGCGGGGGGCGCGTTTCAGAGCGCTTGGTGAATCACCCAGCTGCGGGTATCCACTAAGGGCAGGTGACATAAAGTGCCCTGGGCCGGGTGCCCACAGGCGCAGCTGCCGGTCTTGCTACAGACGATGCACGAGGCCGGTTCGGAGTCACTGGACCCGAGCCTCCCCGCACGGGTTTGGGTTAGAGTGAAGACAGACGCCCTCATGCTTTTTCTTCTTTCCGTCGCCCTTTCGGAGAATTAGGTGCATCGAGGCCGATGCTGAGTTGCATTTATAGGATCAAAAATCCTGATTGAGCGGACACTTGAAGGAGACACGCCATAGTCCCATTTCGGCCATGAAAGCCAGTTAGTTACTAGTTTCTATGAGCGCTTTGAACCGAGACGGGGCCCAGATCCCCACGGGGCCACCACGTCAGTGCCGTGAATGTGCTCGCACGACTTGGCCCTGTGCCTGCCAGGCCGGGTCAGTCAGCGGCTCGTTTAACCGGGCCTGATGCCACCGACAACCCGTGAGGGGAAGGTCCTGAGAGAGAACGACAGACGTGTTCACAGTCGCGCAGCTAGTAAAACATCAGAGTCGGCCCTCAAACTGGGGGCTCGGGCTGCAAGTCCGCGCCCCCAGGGAGAGGCTGCCCCCCAACAGACAGTGGGGCCCCCTGCCTCTTACAGACGCGGCCCTGAGCCAAGAAAATAAACCTGGTTTGCCCAACCAGCCCGGTACCTGTGGCTTTGCTTTAAACGTTAGTTTACACACTACCGTGTTCATTTTCACCCTTTGGCTAAGTATGACTTCTTTATGTGAAGAAAAATCCGAAACTTTAAAGTTGAATTTACTAGAACCAAATCCGCCAGGTCTTCCGACTCGAAGGCTCTGTGCCTTCTCTCGCCTCCTGAGACATAATGGGCAGCTTGTGGGGCTTGGCAGTTTCTCCCGGTTTGTTCAAAGTGTTGATTGCTAACTGACATAGTTATTCCAAATTATCCTTCTGCGGCCTGTGTCTGACAGCTTATCAAAGGAGTATGGTAGACCAGAGTGAATTGACAGACGCAGGGTATTGCTGCTCATAGAGAACCTTTTTAATCTTCAAATATTTCTCTGAAAAATGCTCTCTGGAGATGCCGGGATGAAAAGCAGACCCCTTGACACATGGGGCGTGCTTCCTTTCCTCCCATTGAGCTGCCTCGCCAATTTTTTCTGCATCGCAAACTTTGTCCTAATCTGAGTGACTCAAGGACATTTCAATCTTTGCTTCTGGAAGGCGCTTTCCGAAGCAACTGTCAACAGGGAGAATAGATGGAAAGCAAACCTGCAAACCTCTAGTCTGGAGCACGCCACAGGAGAAAGAAGGAAGGGCGAGTGGATACAGACACCGTGACCCAAAGTACATGAAACTTTTAATGAATTAACCTTACAAAAGACAATGGCATCAAAACATCAGATGCGTCGGGTACAAAACTGGTCCTAGGTTGTGAGAACTAATTCCGGTGAAGGATGGCTACGTGCTGCCGGCACGACACAACAGAGCAAGGTGACAAAGCCACAGGTCCCGACGGGGGCCCACGGACAGCCACTGGCGATGAGACACTGGTGGACACAGTCGGATTCCACGTGGGCTGAGAGAATCAACTTATTCACAAACACTGTGTGTTTTAATGAGACTCGAGCTACCACATTTTCCAGAAAAGAACATGCACCAGAAGATAATATACACCCGCTAGTTTTATTGCCTTAAGAATGTGTGTTCGTTTCGCCTCCACCGTCCGTGGCGGCTCTGTGAACGTTTCTCCTCTCTCTCACACTCCTTTCTCTTGTCTTTAGGAGTAAGCACAGTGCAAGTGGCAGAGCGATCTTGGCACACGTCACACACCAAACGGAATGCCACCGGGTCACGGGAATGAGTCTGCAGAGGCTCCAGAGGACAGGACAGAGCACGCACATCAAGAAACGAGGGACAAAAGTTGCAGTCAGAAAGTGCATTGTACCTTCCTGAAGACACGGTCTTCCCACCGACGCGGCGACTCTTCAGGCAGCCAGGTTGCTCTGGGACAGGGACCCAGACATTTCCGTGTTCACGAAGTACGTCTTCAGCTCCCCCTTCCCTTTCACGTTGATTATTCCTCGACACGTGCACGTGTACCCCAGGGTCTGCAGGATGAGGCTGGTCTCCTCCGTCACCTAGAAGCGCATGGAAAACGGAAAGCGTTCAGGGCAGAGAGCAACACGGCCCGTTGGAAAAGGCCATTTGCCTCTAAGGATAAAGAGCCCCCAAATGTTCATGTTCTTTGACCCGTCAATTCCACTCCTGAGAAATTAGTCGAAAGACTAATCCATGAGAAGAAAGAAAAAAAAAATTTAAGGTTGTCAAATTCAGTGCTGCAGTAGTGAGAACTAGAAACACCTAAAATTCAAGTCATCTCCAGGGTTAAGTGGACTATGATGCGATTGTGATCAATATCATGGATGAGATAATGGAATAATTTCTAACTCCCACCTCCCCTAAAAAATTAAGCCTGGGTACCCACTAGGATATCCGCCATGTGAAAATTAAGCATGCACTTGTGAGAGATCTAGAAAAAAAAAACAAATCAAAATATGCTGGAATGGTAGGATGTTGGATGATGTTTACAAACGGTCGTGAATGTCTTTTCAGGAAATAATACATAGTGAAAATAGATCTTAATAAAACTAAGAGATACCCTCAGAAGCACAGTCAGCTCCTGCAAATGGCCACGTGTGTCAGGTTTAATGCATATGGATAAAATGACCTAAGGCTAATGATTCCGGACGTTGCTCTGGCCGTAACACACGCACGACATGTGGGTCAGTGAGCGTGTCCTCCTTCCTGGCTGACGTGGCTGCTCAGGGAGCGAGTCCCTCCCTTGCAGCCTGTCAACATGACAAGACTCTTTACTTCCTGCCATTTCTCCAGGAGGCGAGGAGCCCAGCGGCTGCATCGCTTTCGGGTGCTGCTGGGTCAGAGGGCAGTGACACCTGCTGGGTAAGACAGGAGAGGCCCTGTCCTGCATGAAGCCTTGCATTGTCTCTGCTTGGGCCTGCCCTCTGGCCCCCTCGGGGGATCCCGTCTGGGGGGTGAGGCCCCAGCCCACCCGGGCCATCTGCTTGAGTGTTTAGGAGCCTCCTGCAAAAGACATTTTCTCAGGCAGAGGATGGGTGACATGCACAGGCCTGTCTTCTAAGGTGAGAGAAAACCTGCCTATGGGTGTGCGGGCCCAGCCATGGCCCCCTGGAGGGATCGGGTCTTGGGCGGTGGGGGAGCTGTCTCCCCAGAATCCCTGGAAATGCTGCTGCTTTGGGACCTTGCACGAAAGCAGAGGAAGAGAAGGATTTTGTCCCACTTCGTCAGAG
>NW_011888971.1:174032-178882 GCF_000151845.1 Pteropus vampyrus | reverse complement strand
TGCAACGTGACCCAGAGGCCAGCTGCTAGCTCGGGGTCCGAATGCAGGTCCTTGGGGGAAGCAGGATGAAAAGGGGGACCCAGGTGCCAGACACTCATGTCCCGCCATCCCCTGACTGGCCCTTGTCCCAAGTCCCAGAGGAGGACAGGTGCAGCCTGGGCACGAAGCCAGCAGGTCAGCAGGGTCTTCGGATTCTGGATAGGAGCTGGAAGAACACAGATGGAGTCGAGAAACTCCGATGACAAATACGTTCCCCTGATCGGAGTTCTTGGGGACAATTGGAATCAGGGTGAATCCCACAGACGTGACCGTCGACCCTCCGCCCAGAGAACAAGCATGGCCTGGCGCCCGGAGGTTAATTTTGCAATTGGCTACCTACCTGTGCTGAGCATAGCCCCCTGCCTTCCTGTGCCATGCTCTGCTGTTGCTATGGGCACGGTAGTGAGCTCCACCCCCAGGGAAGGACACCTGCCCACGCCAGCCTGCCAGCCGTGTGCTGAGTGCACACGCACGGGCTTACGGACTCACTTCGCTCCTGACCAGCAGAAACCTGTCGTCTCTCCTTCCCAGGGCTCGGGGCCCAGAGACTGTCCCGGTGGCTGCTCTGCACCAAGTCACGTGCCATTTCATGATGCCCGATGTCCTTTCAGACACACACAGACATTCAACACTGACCTGCGGGGCATTTACGAGCTCCGGGAGGGAGCGCTCTCCCTGACCGGCCTCTCTCAGACAGCTATGCCGACCCCAAGCCCCCGAGGCCGCTCTCTTGGAGGGCTGGTCACAGGTACCTCCCACCTTCTGAATGTCCAGGTGTGTGGTGGGGGCACGCGTGTCCTCGGTAGGGGCCTGCCTCTCTGTCCACCCAGACAGAAGCGCCTGGGTGGTGCGGGATGGCTGGAGCGCCCCTGGGCACTGGGAGTGGCTAGGGACGCACACGTAGAGTCTCGAGAAGCCGTGGTGCCATCAGGGCACGGCTGGGCTGGGCTGCGAGGTGGCAGACCTCTCCCAGCAAGGGCTACGAGGCGAAGGGCAGCTGGGCCATCGCCACAGGCAGTGGCCGTAGTTCCGGCCTGCAGTCCCGGGAGCTCCGTTTGGCCCCGGGGACCAGCAGGGGGGACATTTCCTCTCTCCCTCCCGTCCCCTTCCTTGTTCTGTCTCCCTTCTCTCTGTTGGATGTCGCTGGCTCTTCCACAACTGGCGACTAAGAATCTGATGGGAAGAAGGCGGATGCTTCGAAGTAATGTCTCAGTTCAATAAAAGTTAACGACATGCTTTAGGAAGGCCACAGACAGGGACTCGTCTTGGGTAAATGAGGTGGCGCAGCGTGAAGGGCAAGGGAGAAAGCCGAGGGTCAGTGACACGCTGGTTCTCGGGGGCCCTGGGACTGGTGCCTCCCGCAGACGATAACTGTCTCTGAGTCTCTATTGCAGTTTTAAGGAGCGAGGCTGTGGGAGGACCTCGCCCCAGATGAGGCACACAGAGCCGGGCTCATCGCTTTTCTGAAGGACTGAAGCAGATAAAGCCTATTATTTGTGTCCAGTGATTTTCACACACATTTGCCATTTGGCAGGAATTCATCTTGCAGACACAGCATCACTGGGGCGGAATGCGGAACGATTGCTCTTTGAGGGTGAGGCAGAGAGAAAGCTGGGCACAGACACGCGCACACACGCACACACACACGCACACACATCCACACGCACACACACGCACATGCGCACACATCCACACACGCACACACGTGCACACATCCACACACGCACACACATCCACGCACATCCACACGCGCACACACGCATCCACACGAGCACACATCCACACACGCACACACATCCACGCACATCCACACGCGCACACACACATCCACATGAGCACACATCCACACACGCACACACGCACACATCCACACGCACACGCACACACATCCACACACGCACATGCGCACACATCCACACGCACACGCACACACATCCACACACGTGCACACGTGCACACCCCCGCCCCTCGCTGGCTCTCGGTGCCCGGCTCGGGCCCGGGCGGGCGCATGCTCGCCACCTCCACTCACTGTCAGGGTCTCCCCAGTCTCTCCCTCAGTGGATCCAGTGTTTCCAGTCACTTCCACATGTCCTCGTCCCATTCCAGTCCAGTCGAGCGTGGCCATTCCGCACGGCCCGTGACCCTCCCTCCCTCTCCTCCAGCAGCTCCAGGTCCCTCGTTCCTCCTGAGGAAGGCGGGGTTACCTGTGGTTTGGGGTACACAGTCCCTCTCCCTCGTGATGCCTTTTGAAAGATGTTTGGCCAGGAGGCAGAGGGGAGGGACGGGCTCAACTCCTGCACGTCCCACTCAGCTGTCCTGCTGCCACGCTGGTCACTGTAGTCACAACTGCAATGACCTTGACATTGTTACGCTTTTTAATTATTGTTAATAGTTAATACAGAAATGAATTCACATTCCCCCCCATAAAAAAAAAATGTAAGTAAATGTCAAACTTTTTTCAAGGTTCTCTCAAGGTTATTTTCAAGATCGAAGCAAATTTCAAGGTTCTTTCCTTTGTTTTAATATATTAGTATAATTACTGTTGTACTCATTGACGGTTCCCAAGAGGACAGACACGACCCGTGACGGCAGAGCAGACTGAGCTACCTGTATCTTGTCCAGGACTCCGGTGCTGTCCATCCTGCTGGCCACGTTGACGGTGTTGCCCCAGATGTCATACTGTGGCTTCTGGGCGCCGATCACACCAGCGATCACGGGGCCGTGGTTCATGCCTGCGGCACAGCAGAACTGTGTCACTGAGGTCTGAACTGCAGCGCTTGTCACAAACACAGAATCTCACCAGGCCATCTAAAATCCTCATCACCAAACTCTCCCCAGCCCACGGAACTCTAAAGCAAGGAAAATGATTCCTCTCACTTTATTATCTCAAAAACATTACAATGTTGGTTTGACTTCCCCCACCCCTTCTGGACCTTGATTCATTCTCATACGTCCATTTATTTCATAATAACAAATTAATTATGCTTCAAGAACCAAACGTTATGATACAATTGTTTTTTTTGCTTCTTTTTTTGGTAATTAGTAAACGTTTGCAGTGTACATACCAACAGGGCAGTTCGAAACCCAAAACATGGAAAAGCAGCTCATACGGGTTATAGTTTTTCTACGCTGCTATATAATCTTAGGCAGGAGATGATAATTATATTATTTTCCAACAGTTTTGTATTCCTTAGAGCCTCGTGTTTGCAGGGGATCCCAGAGCAGACGCTCGCCCCCAGGGAGCAAAGGTGACCCATGGACGGTCTCCACACAAGCTCTGGAAGGCCTGTCAGGTTTGGCTGCTTAGGGTCTTGGCTCCCATTAGCAGCCTTAAGGCTCTGTGCCCATCAGAATGAAGACAACCCAACCTCTGGGGAATAAGCCTCCCCACAAACTCTGATTCTCCAGGGGACTCCACCAAAGGTCGCTCAGGAAATTCACGAATCATTTCTCTTCAGCCCAGCTGGCCGAGCTCTCGCCAAGGCAGGCATGTTGGTGGGTTTCTCCAGTTCCCGGGGTACTTCTTCAGACAATGAGGCGCCTTGGGCCACCACGAAGGTGACAGTTGCTCTGAGTGGCCCCTCTTAGTAATTGTGATTATAAAACCGTGGTCATTACATGTATACACCTAAGGGCAGGTGCACATTGACGCCGGATGGGATACTGAGATGGCATCCGCCACCAGGCGCCAAAGCTTCAAAATTCTGATCAGCTTCTCCAGTCAGGGACAGGTGGGGGTTCATCCCCCGCCCCCCGTGCACGGGCTAGGACGAGTCCTTGTCGCAAGAGCTCAGCTCACACACAGAGACCCAGTTTTACGCAATGGCACGGAGGTGGGGCAGACATACAAAGGGAGATGTGGCGTCGATGGGTCATTTCCCCCGTTCCCACTCCCTCCCAGATCTGGGCCCCCCATCTTGCTGCAGGTGCCTAATCATTTTGATTCTTGAGGGCGTTTCTGAGAGATTTCATTTCCTGCTGCCGAAGTGCTTCGTGTGCTACGGCTTGTTATAAATTTCAGGCAAAGCTTCCTCTTGGCAATGGAGAGGCAGGCAGGAAACTCGGTACAAACACTGTTCCACCAAATTACATTTTCTAAGGTGGGAAAAAAACTCTCCCGTGCTTGCAGAATGCTCAACAAAACTCAACACCTCTGCCTTGGGCACCCCCAATCATTCATTCCAGCTCTGCCACACGGGGCAGAGTGCCCAGGCACCAGCTTGCTGGCTGCCAGCGGGTGACCTCAGCCCCTCTACTTCAGCTTTTCTTCTGGTGGCTCTGAGTCCTGCTCGCCAGCGGCTGGGGGCGGGGAGAACCGGGGTGGTTACTGCCGGCAATGGGGCGATCTCTCCTCCAGTGCAAGCCTGTGCTCAATTTGTGGTTCCCATTAACTGACTCTACAGCTTAACATACAGAAAGGAGGTCAGGAGCGAAGTCGGCTCTTCTTATTTGCAACATCATCTTGTTTTTTTTTTTGAAGGGGTGCATTATCATTCTTCTGAGTTCCTACCGTGAACGGCCACTGGAGGGTGCCATGCACCGAGGCGGAGCAGGGAAGCTGCGCCCTGGGAGAGGGCCAGGGTGTGGGGAAGGCAGATTCCACGGCCAAGTGAAACACTGAGCTGAGGCTTCCTTACAAATAGAGAGGAGCTGGTATGTGGGGAGTGGATGGTTATTATTAGTTACTCAATAATCAGTGTAAAGTCAGCACTCAGCAAATACCTTCGCGGGAGACCCATTCCACTGCTCACAGTAATTTGAAAAACATTGCCCTGGTGGAGACCCAGAACACCGTGCTTGGAATATAAACA
>NW_011888971.1:161429-172234 GCF_000151845.1 Pteropus vampyrus | reverse complement strand
CCCCGACGCCAGACCTACCCACGCGCAGCTTGAAGTCATTGAAGGAGTGCTTGTTGATGGCGGTCAGCTTGGCCCCCAGCGCGAAGGCGAACTCCACCATGGTGCCGATGTGCAGGTACTGCCGCTCGGGCTCCTGAGGGGACAGACACAGCCAGCACGGTGGCGCTCAGAGCGGCCAGCCAGGACCTCTCCCTCCGGCCCCACACCCGGCTCCGCTCCCAGGGGACGCTTGCCGCGGTGACCTGGCAGCGGCGAGAATCAGTCTCAGCTCGAGAATTCATTTCTGTGGCTGAGGACAAGGGGAACCGGCAGCCAGACCCTCCCCTGAGGAGCCTCCTAGTGGCGATTTCTGGGTTAGGACGGCGTCGGCCGCACCAGACGACACCAGGTGCGGCCGACGCCGTCCTAACCCAGAAATTGCCACTAGGAGGCTCCTCAGGGGAGGGTCTGGCTGCCGGTTCCCCTTGGCCCCTCACACCCAGTCTTCCCCTTCTCTGGGGGCCCTGGCTGGGGAGGCCGACCTGCAGGCAGGGCCCCTTCCGTGTCCCCTGGTTTCCTGCTGGACGACCGATGGGAGGGCCAGGGAAAGGGGAGGTAGTGAAGAGAGAGGCTGGGGGTTCATTCTTCCTCTTTGCCACCCCACACCTGCTACAGCCCCGCCCCCCCCCCAAATACACCACTCCCTCCTTATAGCATCTGGGGGATGGCGTGTTATGGGCTGACGTATGTCCCCTCGAACTCATGTTGGCGTCCTAACCCCCCAGTACTGTATTTGGAGAAAGGGTCTTTAAAGAGGTGATAAAGATTAAAATAGGTCATTAGTATGACTAGTCCAGCAGGACAGGTGTCCTTATGTGAAAAGGAAACGAGGCCACAGATAGAGCAGGGAAAAGACCACGCGAAGACTTAGGGAGGTGAAGGCCAGCTGCAAGCCGGGGGCGACCGGCCCAGGCCAGCTGCAAGCCGGGGGCGACCAGCCCAGAAGCGGCCAGCCCTGCCGGAACGCTGACCGGGGATTTCTGGCCTCCAGGACTGTGAGAAAAAGAAACGGCTGTGGTTTAAGTCACCCGTCTGAGTCACTACGGCGGCCCTGGCAGACCAGCACAGGAGATCACGAGTTCCCGCCTCTACCGCCCCTAGTCCCTGGGTGCTTTATCATCCTTGGGGAAATAGTTTTCACACATACGAAGCTGAAAAGAAAGTCTAGGGTTTCCTATGCGGACGAGTAGAAATTTCTATTTCTATTTCCTCTTAATTTTTGTTTACTCTTCCTGTTACTAATTTACATTTACCATTAATTTGTAATATCTATTCTATTTATATTTACTTCTGAAGATTGTCTTTTTAAAACGTCTACTTTGGGTTCTCTTTTAAAAATAGATTCTTTATTAATATAGGTCTACGATTCATAAAGTGCTTTAATTCACGTGTCCTGAAGGTTCCTGCTGCCCCGATATGGAGTCATTGGAGGCACCAAGAGAGTCCGGAGCGCCGCTTGCGGTCAGCCTGCCCGCTGGGATGCAGCGGGACGGACGTCCACCTTAGCCCTGAAACCAACACGGCCTCTTGCCCCAGAGTCTGTCTCCTTCACTGGTCTGTGAATGCCACAAGGGCTGAGACTGTGGTCTAGTAATCTGTGTCTCCTGCTAGGACAGAGTGTCTGGTGCCGGAGAAGCGCCGACACGTGCCAGGCAGCAAGAGGAAATGTCTAGGAGGAGCAGAGAGAATCGTCACGCTTCGGCGGAAGGTCAAAGCCAGGGATGCTCGTCAGGGGAGCATCATCCAGGAGGGATTATGTATGAATCCGATTAAATGGGCGATGGCTCCAAGGGAAGAAAAGGAAACGGAACATCATTGGAGGAGGCCGGGGGCGGGGGGCGGAGGCGCCCTCGGCTGGGACGGGCACCTGGAAGGGCCACTGGAAACGCTCGAGAGAAGAGTAGGAGAAACAGAGCATGGGACATCGAGGGAGTGTCACACCAAAACTTCTGGGACAAGTGTTTCCTTGAGTGTCTAATCTTGGGGATATTCAAGGAGAAGGCGCCTCGTGACCGTCGAGGAGCATCCTCTATGGGGGCGAAGATAAAACCCAAGTCTGAGGGCTTCAGTCTGGACGAGTGAGAAGGAAAACGGAGACAGTGAACATAACCCACTTATACGAGATGATGGGGAGGCGGAGCAAACCAAGGTAGCGGCTAAGGAAGAAGGAAAGAGACGCCAGGATCATTTGATGAATCTGCACAGCATTTTAATCGCATGGCGGAGGGAGGGTGAACGCTGGAGCAGGTGCGGTGGTTCTGTGCTCTGGGGGCGTCCTGTGCACGGAGGGTGCTGAGCAGCACCCTGGCCTCCACCCACCAGGTGCCAGCAGCAGCTCACCTTCAAGATGTGACAACCAGCAACGTCTCTGGACATCGCCAGCTGTCCCCTGGGGGCGAAACTGCTCCCAGGAGAGACCATTGCACGAAATAAAATAAACGTGACTAGAGAGGAGAGACGACATTTCTGGTTCAGACAGGAAAGGTTCTTCCTTTCCTCAGTGAACCGTATCGATCTACGCAAAGACGAACGGACTAGTGCGACTCGAAATCGTGGGAGAAAAACCAAATAATTAAAAAAAAAAATGGAACCACAAAGCAGACTGCCTGCTAGCTTTGGTGCAAATGCAGGGTCATTTCTTAAGGACAGTTCTGCTTTTTGGTCAGAGCCCGCTCATGGTTCTTGTCTCATGACTAAGAGGAGAAGATGATCTGGAGGTTCGTGCAGTCAGTCGGAAAACATCTTGCTTCTTAACGGAGGACAAAACGACAGGCAGAATCCTGTGCAGTGGGAATTAATACTGTCCTAGCAAGGACAGATTGGCCGTGGGAGATGGTTTGCTTTCTACTGAACCGAGGGCAGCAAACCAGCTTCACTCCCTGATAAATCGTCTGACCTGTTTTCCTGCGGTGGGGCTTAAACCGGAGGCTTTACGTGATCTCAGTAATAAATGAAGAGATTGTGTTCTGGGAGCGGGGTTTAAATCCGGCATCCACTCATTTGGGCTTAGTAACCCCTAGAAAAAAATTGTGCTCAGTCTCCAGAAGAGCTCAATTCCTTTCAAAAAGTCCCCATAACTGAGCTTTTGATAAATATTTGATGGTGGTATGAAGCAGCGCTTTCTCCTGTGATCCAAAGAATATCAGTTAAATATCTCCACACATTTAACTGACTTCCAGCCCACGACGAGATGACACGTTTGGTTTTCTGGAACGCATTTTGCAAGCTGTTTTGTTTCAGAAGTTGCACCAGCAAGGAACGCTGCTTAATGTAAACGCCTGTTTATGGAGCTTATCTTATGACTCAAGGCACTGTTTGGTGACGACCACAGTAAATTTTTAGACTAAAACGAACGTGTGCCGCTTCTCCCATTTTCTCGTTCCTTCTTCCCCTCCCTGCATCCATCACCTCGTCACTGAGCACCCTCTCTGTTGGCATCCGTCTGACTCTGACAATTTAGAGCCGCTGTCTAGGGAGCACCTTGCTCTCCACCTGAGACTCCTGAGGGTCATCTGATCAGACCTCACAGTGCTCCGAAGGACACCAGCCCTCTCCAAGGTGAGCTGATGACCCACAGCACAAAGATCAGCCCTGAGAGGTGGCTCAGAACACCTGAGATTCAGGTACCTCTTGGAGAACAGCTCCAGGACTCACGATTTCCCAGTGTTTACTGAGACTCAGGCACGGAATACCATTTCTGGCAAACGGCCCAATGGCTACACCCTCCATGGATCCTTCTAGATTCACTCAGCCTGGGTTAAATTGGACTCTCACTGTTCTCCACATGATCTCACTGTACAGAGAACATATTTTATTAAAATGCCCATTAAGGGATGTCTAGCAAACGTTCCGCCCCCGACATTTTGAACCGTTTCCACGGGGAGGTTAACTAGCACACTGCCCACTATGATAGACCCGTCGTCATGGTTACGAGGGCCTCTGTTCGCACTTGGGGCAGGGCGCGGGGCAGCATCCCACTCCGAGCCGACTGGGCCTGGTTCTCAAAGATATGGATGAGTGAGTGATGCGAGCTCGACGTGTGCACAGCGAAACGCTGGGCCGTGCTGGCTGCCGGACACTCGGGACACTTAACAGCAAGAGCGGCGGCTCGCAGCCATGTAAGTTTGTTTTTAACTCCCACCATGACTCCCCTGAAGGAGTTCCTCTCTCATGCCCGGGTGCAGACGGGAAAGGAGACTCCAGAGAGGTCAGTGCCTCACGGAAGGGGCATGACCGGGCTCTGCAGCCAGCCCGTCCCACCCCAGGGTCCCGCCTCTGCCCTGCGCGGGCGTCTGGAACACGGTGTGGACCTCGCCGTGTGCCTTGTCCGTGGCGCTCTCGGCTCCATTTCCGTGGTAGCGAACCGGGTCCGTCCACTCCGGTTTCTGCTTCCGAATCGCATTCCTTTTCGTAAGCTTCTTACGGGAGAGATTTCAATAAAACAGGCGCAAGCGGCGGACAAACGGGTTAAGTCATTTTCTTTGAGGTTCCTGTCGAGACGATGGTGACAGGTGGGTTGGGTGACAGGTCTCATAGGTATTCAGCTGATGGAGAGCTCCACACGCCTTGTTGACTCGTGGCTCTGGAACTAACCGTCACTCCTGCGGACGACGGAAACTCTACTTGGCTGTCTTAGGGCAAACTGAGACTCGTGTCTAAAACTAGTATTAGTTTATCTCCCACAAGACGGTTCTCATCCTGGACTCTTCTGCTTATGCTCATGGCGTGTTCAGGTTCAGATTCCTCAGCCGGAAGCCTGGGATGCGGGCGGCGTGGCCTTCCTTTCCGCCCCCTGCACCCCAATCTCGCGGTGTCTAGGTCCGTCTCCCACAGACATCATCTCCCATTTGCCTCGTCCTATTTTCCTAGGATCGTTGTTTACACTCTCACTACTACTTGTCTGAAAGTTGCACGTTCACTAAATAACTGCCAGGGCTTTTCAGTCAGAGAAAGTTGGGTTCAGCTCCAGGTTCTACAATCAATAGCTGTGTGGCCTTGGCTGAGTCTCTGAACTTCTCTGGGCCCCGGCTTCCTCGTCTGTGATATGGGGCAGTCACTGCCCGCCTCACAGTGCTGTGGCTACGATGAAACGAAGTGACAAAGGCAGCGCGTTCAGCCCGTGTCCCCGGGGCTCGGGACCTTTCGGGTTCTGTCATGACAGCTTAGGGAAGCATGTCCCTCTGCTCGGTGTGAAAGCGTCCGTCAGCAAGAAACCGTCTTGCGTCCTAGTTCAGCGCTTTTCCCTCTTTCCACGCCTTGCGCGTCCCACGTGGACGTATGGCTTTGACATGACACGCGTGTCTGACGTTTCAAGCGTCTTTGAGATTCTCGGCAGGGGAGAAGAGCGGTTCATTTTCTTTCAGTTTTCAGTTTCCTGTTAGTAGCCTGAAAGTAGGAGGAAATTCGTCTCCACGTACGATACACCGCGACAGCTTTGCTGTCTGTACACGAAGGCGCAGCAATGGGATATCGCTTTTCACCTCAGCGCACGCCCAAACTGTTCTTCGCTTTCTCCAGTAACGGGGAGTATTCGTTTGAAAGCATTAGCTACTACGAAACCGGCAGCAGAGGAGAGCAGAATGGCTCCTCGCTTCTCTCCTGGCCAGCTCTCTGATATGGATTGAATGTGTGTGTGTCCCCCGCAAACTCATACACGGAAGCTGAACCCCCAGGGCGATGGCGTGAGGAGGCGGGGGCTTGGGGGGTGATCAGGTCATGCGGCGGGGTCCTCGTGAACAGGGTTAGTGCCCTCGTGTGAAGCTTGCTTCCTCTCTCTCTGCTCTTCACCGTGTGAGCCCAGCGAGAAGACAACTGTCTGCAAACCAGAAAGAGAGTCCTCGCCAGACGCTGGACCTGCTGCTGCCTGGGTCTTGGACCCCCCAGCCTCTAGAACTAATGAAATAAATGTTTTTCTTTTGTAACCTAGTTGCGGTAATTTTGTTATAGCAACACAAGCTGATGAAGCCACCTCCAATGTTCACGGACACTCCCCACGCACACTCAGCATCGGAACCACTGTTTGCACACGTGCCTCTCCTGGACTGTGAGCTACGGAGCGCGGTTACAGAGGGGCAGTCACCAGCAGGCCTCTGGAACTTGCCACAGCAGGGAAAGAAAAGGCCCGCGGGGTGACCTTCCAGCTGAGGAAAGTCTTGAAGAGCTGAGCCAGGCGGCTCTTGACTTGCGCAGAGCCAGACTTGTTAATGTGAGGCAGTGAGTGAGTTTGCTGTTCACTGCTTCGTCGGTAGCTCGGTTTTGTTGACACACTGGGCGAGGGAGTGTAGGAATCCCATGGGTGGGTCGCATGGAGACTGGGATCCGATTCGGGAGATGGAGGGCACAGAGTAATGGAGAAATGCTAGCGCCGGCCTCAGGGGCGTCTCTGGGGAGAGGCAGCCAGAACCAGATGGAGTAGGAGGTGGTGCCTGTGAACTGCCCACAACCCAAAGCCCTGGGCCTGCTGTCGAGTGTGCTTGGATATGATAGATAAATAAACAAAATAAACTCATTTAAAAATAATTTTGAAATAAAATACATAATTAAACAAAATAATTAAAAAGACAGCAATAATGCAGATGTTTTAAAAAAATTCGACAGGCACCAAGGCTCATATCTTGCGGAGATTAAAAGCTCCCGGCTACCTCCTCCTCCTCCGCCCCTTCCCCTCACTATTTTTCTGACACACAGCTTATTTCTTTCCAAAGTGTCACCGGCAATGGGCATCACTCTATTTGAAATTCTGAACGAAAGCTAGAGCTATGGCTTAGGAAAGCAATACCATAATCAAAGCATGGTTTTGAATGCAAGTTTTCATCTCTGTACTTTCCTTTTGACTTATTAAGTTCTTAATAAAGTTTGAGAAAGATCAAATCCATTTACATAATTGCTAAGACCAGAGACAACGCTAACATTTGGTTAGGCCATGAAGGACGGACCTCCTGTAGAGCAGGGCTGCAGAGCCCACCAGAGGTGGGGACACGAGGCTCCCGAGGGCAGCAGAGGGACGGACGGGCCGTGGAAGTGGTGTGGACTGAGGCAGGCTGGCCAGAGCACGCCAAGTCTCTGGAGAAGCCGCTTCCGTGCTCCCGCAGATGACTTGTCCTCAGGAATGACGATCGGGCTGATAATCCACAATTTTTAAGAGAAGCTGGAAGTAATAGCTTTTCAGCAAAATGCCTTTTCTTTCTAAAAATACTCTACAGGTCAAGAGCAACCTACCTATGACCACGAGTGTGCTGTCGTGACCTGAAGTCTAAAGGCGACGACGAGGAACGAGCGGGGGCTGCAAGCGTGGGGCTCGGGAGGGCCCGAGGTGGCGACAGCAAGCAAAGCACCACCAAGGGGCGCGGTCCGGTTTCTCCCCGTCCCTAACTCCTGACTCCCATCTGCCCACTGTCACAGGGCCTGGGGGCACGGAATCCGGCTTAGAACGCGAGCCCATTCTCAACTTACTATCTCATTTCTTGGCAAATGCCCACCTTCTCTTACCAGTGATGGTTGGTTGTTACACATAATGCAACCAACTGTTGAGTCGCATTATCTTGAAGTTTAAATCTGAACAGATGGTTTCATTTAAAGAACTACAAGTAATGGAAAACAAAGGCAGGAAAGAAGCCCTGCTCTGGCTAGGTGCTGACAGGCTTCTATGCACTTATTTTCTCCGCGGATATGTGTGCTGCTAATGGAAGTAGGAGATGCTGAGTGATTACAAAGGAAAGCTAAATTTCGAAAGGCTTTTATCCAGATAACTTTGCCTCTTTTGGATTTAAGAAAAACACGTTAATCCTTGAGAAACCCAATATATTTTGCAAATTGAATGTCGTTTGTCGCCCACCTAAATATTTGGCTAAGCAATAAACAGAAAGATTTTCATTTATAAAAAATAAGTCAAAAGTTTTTCGCTTATCACTAGAGAAACAAGTAGGTAGGTTATGAAATGCAAAAGTGATAGTCATTTCTTATAAAAATAACTAATATCCACATTAAGATTTATCGAGCATGTTATTTCCCTTTCTAATCAAACACAACGAACGTTCCTTTCGGAAGACTTCTACTGCGCTTCCAAATATTTCTAGGATGACCTTAACGAGATTCTAATTAAATGCTCAAAGCAAAAATAGCTCACATTGAGGAAAAACTCCTTGCATGGATATGATGACATAGCATGTCATTTACGCCCCGAGTCGCTTATACCCGGGCTATCGGAGAGGGCAAGGGAGCGATACACAGGACGGTGTACAAACCTCCGCTGTATTATTATCACGATCGGCATTCCTATCACCACTCTGCCCGCGGAGTGTGGGAAGTGCTTTGCATATGAACGTGACCTTCCCAACTATGATCATCGTTTTATATATAAGGGCACTGAAGTCCCACAGCTGAGCCGTTACAGTACGTCGCACGAGGACGTTAGGCTCTTCCCTAAGGTAGACAGTCATTTGGTAACGATGGCGGCTGGAGAGAAGGCAGGAAGCAGCTCAGGGGGAGGGAGGCGGCAAACTGTGAAGTGGACAGAAGGGGCTGGGGACCTGCGGAAGGCCAGCAAGGAGCTCGGAGGACAGCCCCGGGCCGCTGCTCTGCTCTGCCCCTGCCCCTTCTCTCCAAGACCTCGGGCGAGTTACGCCACAGGCCTACCTCCATTTCTGCATCTGTAAAATGCGCCCGGGGGGAGGGGTTCTCCCAGGCTTGTTAACATGTCAGGGGGAAAGAAGGAGGGGGACCACACTGGGGGTAGCAGCTTTGTAAAACGGAGGGAAGGAAATGAGATGCTTCGTGAGGGGGCGGACACACGCGCAATCCCTCTGTGAACGAAGGTGTGCGATCTGTGAATGGCCCCCTGCTTCGCCCGGCCGGGGGGTCCTCTCATAAACTAAGGTCTGGAGTGAGTGTGATCAGGTCGAGGGCCCTAAGTGGCCACAAGAGGACGTCAGCTGGAGAGGCCGAGGATCAGGGCTGGGCGCAGGGCGAGGAGAGGGAGGCCCGCTCTTTGGGCGCATGACTCAAGGGGGCGCCCAAAGCTCAACAGTCATGAGAAATAATAAATTCCCTAATGTAAAGTCTTAGGAAGTCAGGATGAACTAAAATACTGAAATTATAAATGAAGACTTCAGGGCTGCAGACTGAACCGTGTCCCCTGAACGTCACGTCTGGAAGCCCTGATCCTCTCCTCTCGCAATCTCTCTCTTCCTCTGGGCCACGTGTGGACAGAGGGAGAAGGTGGCCATCTACAAGCCAGGAGCAGAGCTCTCGCCACCAACCGTGCCCCATGGGACCGTGATCTGGGACCACACAGCTCCAGACTGCGAGAAGATAAATTCCTGCTGCTTACGCGCGCCCCTCCCCCCTCTGCCGCCTGCAAAATTTTGTCACAGCAGCAGAGCTGACTAAGGCGGATGGGGTCTGCGAGTGCTGTGCTGGCGTCTTAGGGCCTGAGGCAAAAGGAAAGGTGTGTATCCCGGTATATGTGCCTTTATGTTCTTTTTTAATGGTTAATTTTTCCGAAATATTAAAGGTGTGGAAAAAGTAGACGTTAATTTCTATTAAAGTAAGGAAAGTAAACTTGTAATTAGGTCTACTTTTAGCATGATAAGATATTTAAAATTAAAACAGTGTTGTATATTTGAATGCCTCTACGTTACAATTTTCCAATAGTTTTCCAACGCTTTGATGTTATGGGAATAAATAACCCAACCTTTGAAAATACACAATACCGCGCACACAGGGGACCACGTCTTCCTTTTGGCCTTGGGAGGGAGCTGCTCGGAACCCAAGGTGAGATTCTTTGAAAGTTACCCTCATTGCTTGCTTTTTTTTTTTTTTACTTTTTCTTAATAAAATATAACGGACGTTAAAAATAACAGTTTAAAAGCAACACGTGAGAGCAAACAGACCATACGTTGCCCCGTTCACTCGGGAAAACGCCATGCGAATCCCAAGTCGCACGATTCACGTTCTAGTCTCTGCCCACGAGTGAGAACAGGGAAAGAGGCCTTGCCCGATGGTGTTCGGTGGCGGGCCTGGCGTGAGCGCCCTGCTGTCCCTGGTCCCTCTCCCTCCACCCGCAAGAAGTGGGTGTGGGAGAGGGGGCTGAGCATGTGGGGCGCAGCCCTTTCTCTCTCTGGGGGGCTCCACCCACCATCAGCAAACCTGCTCTGGTCATCTGTGCTGCACCCCTGCCTTTGTCCCGCAGCAAACCCGCCTTGCTCCCTGTTAGGGGCCCCACCGTCCTGAGGGGAAAGGCAGTCTAGTTCATGGGCTCACGAGTTACACAAGCACATCCACACATGCATGTGTACACACACATGTGCGCACACACTCACATACATGTACACACCCATGCACACAGGCACGCATGCATACACATGCAGACACACACACACACATACACACATGCACTCACACCTGCACAAATACACTCACACATATGCATGCACACATGCACACACGCACACACAAACACATGGACAAACACACAGATGCACGTGCACACACATACACACTGAAACAGACAGAAAACTCCTCGAAAATGCTAGCTGGCTCTGATTGAGGATACTCAGCTTTTCCCAAACCACCTTTTCAAGCGAATTTCCATGCAGTCGGCTTGGTTTTCGACGGCACCGTTTTTAACCGGAAGGCCAGGACCCGTCCTCTGATGCGTATTCTAAGCAAACTGCTCTCGCCTCCTACTTTTTGTACGTTTACCTGGCGTCGAGCGGCTGTGGGTTCGTTGGATTTTCCCTTCCCTGTCCACCAGAGAACGTTCAGCG
>NW_011888971.1:156541-161264 GCF_000151845.1 Pteropus vampyrus | reverse complement strand
AAATATTAAAGGTGTGGAAAAAGTAGACGTTAATTTCTATTAAAGTAAGGAAAGTAAACTTGTAATTAGGTCTACTTTTAGCATGATAAGATATTTAAAATTAAAACAGTGTTGTATATTTGAATGCCTCTACGTTACAATTTTCCAATAGTTTTCCAACGCTTTGATGTTATGGGAATAAATAACCCAACCTTTGAAAATACACAATACCGCGCACACAGGGGACCACGTCTTCCTTTTGGCCTTGGGAGGGAGCTGCTCGGAACCCAAGGTGAGATTCTTTGAAAGTTACCCTCATTGCTTGCTTTTTTTTTTTTTTACTTTTTCTTAATAAAATATAACGGACGTTAAAAATAACAGTTTAAAAGCAACACGTGAGAGCAAACAGACCATACGTTGCCCCGTTCACTCGGGAAAACGCCATGCGAATCCCAAGTCGCACGATTCACGTTCTAGTCTCTGTCCACGAGTGAGAACAGGGAAAGAGGCCTTGCCCGATGGTGTTTGGTGGCAGGCCTGGCGTGAGCGCCCTGCTGTCCCTGGTCCCTCTCCCTCCGCCCGCAAGAAGTGGGTGTGGGAGAGGGGGCTGAGCATGTGGAGCGCAGCCCTTTCTCTCTCTGGGGGGCTCCACCCACCATCAGCAAACCTGCTCTGGTCATCTGTGCTGCACCCCTGCCTTTGTCCCGCAGCAAACCCGCCTTGCTCCCTGTTAGGGGTCCCACCGTCCTGAGGGGAAAGGCAGTCTAGTTCATGGGCTCACGAGTTACACAAGCACATCCACACATGCAGGTGTACACGCACATGTGCGCACACACTCACATACATGTACACACCCATGCACACAGGCACGCATGCATACACATGCAGACACATGCACACACATACACACATGCACACACATATGCACACACGCACACACAAACACATGGACAAACACACAGATGCACGTGCACACACATACACACTGAAACAGACAGAAAACTCCTCAAAAATGCTAGCTGGCTCTGATTGAGGATACTCGGCTTTTCCCAAACCACCTTTTCAAGCGAATTTCCATGCAGTCGGCTTGGTTTTTGACGGCACTGTTTTTAACCGGAAGGCCAGGACCCGTCCTCTGATGCGTATTCTAAGCAAACCGCTCTCGCCTCCTACTTTTTGTACGTTTACCTGGCGTCGAGCGGCTGTGGGTTCGTTGGATTTTCCCTTCCCTGTCCACCAGAGAACGTTCAGCGGACAACCCCTCAGAAGCCTCTGGGATTCTCGCCTTTTCTCATAAAAGCTTAATCGCTGAGATTTAGGTTGTGCACACAGTACAGTTGAGGGTCACTGCAAGCCGTTTTGGCTCCAGGATGACCTGTGGGCAGAGCCGAGGCTCACGTGTGCCCTCGTGTGGTCGGCATGTCTGTACCTGGGCGTGCTCCTGGCTGGGCACGGCGCTCAGACCCGTCGCTGCCATGTATGTGCTCCCGATGGTCTTGATCTTTTCAACTCCACTGAATTTTGGCTTGGACAGCAGCTGCAAAGCAATGACAATCTTTTGGTCATTCAGTCGAGGGCTGACCCAAGGCCAAGAGCTTTCTAGAAACACTCTCAACTTCTAGTTCACAGTAACGGGAACTTGAGATGTTTCAACCACCGTTTATTCATTTTTCGACCTTGGGTTTTGTTGGGAAAGGGCTCTTCATGCATTTCACAAAGAGCGTGTCCTTGGAAGGAAATTCAGTGTCATGATTTACTTCCAAATGACATGAATTACTTCTCAAAATCTGCTAGCAAGGGAACCAGGATAAATTATGATGCAAGTGATAATGGCCTCAAATAAATTTCCCGACTGCTTGTTTGAAAGACCTCTTTACAGAAGTATGATTCAGCGAGTGAGGTCTTCCCTGCCATGATGAGGGTGATTTGTGACCAACTATAGTGCTGAGGATGGGTTTCTGGCCTCTGAGCTGTCGAGGTGAGAGGAATAAAGATCCAGAACAGCTCCTCCCATTAGCTCAGATCCTGATATTTCGCGCCCCATTTACAAGCTTCCTCCTCGACTTCTCTCTGAGATCTCTTTAGATCTCAGGTGACACAGAAAAAAGGTAGACATGAGAACAGAAGCTGTAGGCATGAGAAAGAAGGAGTGGAGAGGGCAAGTGAAGGAAACTCTGGAAAGTTCTACACCTGCTCAGGAGGACAATGGTGCCGACCAAAGACTGGGAGCATCTCCCTGTCCCCAACTTGGCACGTCTGCTTTGAGAGAAGTCTCTTTCAAAATGATATGTCAGAGAGTTTAACATAGAGCAAGTCCCTCTGCCACATATACAGGAGCTCGTCCAACCTGAAGGGACCCTGCCACACACCCACTGGGACTGGGGACATTTGTTCTGCTGAGGGGCAGCTGGAGCAAATGCGTCACCATTCTCACTGTGAACCTGTCATCACAGTGGCAATTTCTAGTAGTCATTATCTCACCATGAGTCTTGAGTCAACCTCGTGGTGATAACAGCAGTAGAGAAACGTACAGTTCCCATAAGACGTTTCGTAAGGTTGGCCTGAAACTGTCGTAGTACATCATTTAATCGCTGTATTTCAGAGTTCAATGCAGCATGATGAGTTTATGTTCATGGATGTCCATTTTCCTATATTATGCTTAATATTTATAAGAACGGTATAGCAGCAAAATTCTTAAACCAGAGGTGTGTTTGTTCTTATCAGAAAATAAAACACATTATTCTTTGTGTACGCAGAATACTGAAAATTGAAAAATGACACCTATTTCAAATCGTAAAACACGCATTTTGTCCCTTCTAAAATATATTATTCCGTATTACATATTGCTTTTTCAATAATAAAGCATGTCATCCATGCACAGTTGAAGTTGGTATCTATCTGACAGAGAGCCTGCAGGATGCACTGGCAGACATACCAAGAATCTACTATAATATAAATAGTAAATAAATTATCTTGTATGTAAAAATGGAAGGGCGAGTGTTTTCCTTGCAGTTCAAGCCTTTCGAGAAAATTGGCCAGATTTTGGTAGCTGTTCCTAGCGATCACACCATCTCACAAATAAAACACATTCGTCCATCCAAAACCGTCCAGGACCCAGGCAGGGCAAAGGCTTCCGCTCCAGCCACAGGAAGCCACACCAAAGGACGAGTGTGAGGACACCCCGCGATGAATGACTTCCCACGCGTGGGCCACGGGACCGCGAGCGTGTCCCCCGTGTGGGGCTGGGGCCGCCCGCCCTGCAGACGGAGCTCGCAGCACCTACGTCGTCAAAGTCGGCGATGATCTCGTTGAGGAGCCGCAGGCATTCCAAGCCCTCCTTGTTCACGTCCGACTCCGTGTAGAACTCCTTGAAGTCCGGAATGGAGGCGAACATGACGCAGACACAGGCGTAGGACTGGTGGTATAAATCCTGCGGGCAGAGACGGGGGACGCCTTTTAAAGGGGCATGCTCCCAGGGCGAGTGCTTCTCCATGCGGGATGGGTGGAGCGGCCACCCAGTGACCCACCTCCCCGCCCCACCCCAGCGCCAGGCCCTCGACTGTGGCATTGTCACAGGCGAATGCTTCTAATGAGCTGGAGGCAGGCTCACGGTTCTCAGCATGGCGCTCCATGGCCACCACCAGCTGCTACGAGCTGCCCGTCCACCTAAACCTCTCGGCCACCTCGGCCTTCGACAGTCCACGAGGCCAGAGACGTCTGACTTAGGAAAAAAGTGTCCTTTAAGCAACCGAAGGGAGAGGAAGTGATTTCCAAACCGCTACCTTGTCCTAAAATGACGCCTGATGGCTTCAGTCTTTGGCTGAGGCCTTTAGACATCTCCTCTTTTGTGTCCCGTGAAAGGAGCAGATGAAACTCATCAGGTTACCAGAAAGAACCAGTGAAATGCCTCAGGCGACCTATCGTTTTGTATGCGACACCAACAATAGTTAATGTGGACATCCACTTGTTTTTAAACAGAAAGAGGCTCGTGGTTCTATGTCCAACAGACGTGAACAAAATTACAATGTCCTATAAACAATTTCAAGGTGTTTCCAGTTTTTCCAATATATAGTGAAACCTTCAGGGTAAGTGAACGTTTCGGAAGGAAAGAGTTGCTATGTGGGCACGGGGGCTGGCCCTGGGAGCGAGGGTCTGCCCTCCTGCTGGCCCGGCCCATCAGGAGCCGCGGGCAGCCCGACAAAGGCAGGATGGACAGGCGCCACCGCGGGGCAGCGCGTCACGGGAATTGCCCAGGTCCAGACGTTGCTCCCAACAAGTCAGGCAAACAGGAAGGAAGAGAGAATCCAGGATCCCCCGGTCTGGCCCGGGGAGCCCGCGGAGGGGCGGAGGGGGGTCTCCAGCGCTGTCCTGGCAGCTGGCCAGAAGTAGTCCCACGGGGCCTGGAATGTTCTTTTCCTCTCCCTCACCAGCCTCCATCTGACTGCTAGTTTCTAGCACTTTCTTTTCAGGCTCAGATGTCACCACCTCACTGACGTGGCCTTTGTGGACTCCCCCAGTTACATGGCCAGTGCCTCTGTAGACAGCAGGATGCCGTCCCCTCCTACGGATGAGGTCTCCTCGGTCCTTCTCATCTCTGTATCCGGGCCCGGCACCGGCCAGACCAGAGGGCAGGGACAACATCACAGACATGACGGATTTATAGACTGACCTGATACCTAGACCTATAGACATAAGGACACTTTTACATGGCTAACGAACACAGACGGTTCATTCTTCATACATG
>NW_011888971.1:150064-156491 GCF_000151845.1 Pteropus vampyrus | reverse complement strand
CCCCCGTGTGGGGCTGGGGCCGCCCGCCCTGCAGACGGAGCTCGCAGTACCTACGTCGTCAAAGTCGGCGATGATCTCGTTGAGGAGCCGCAGGCATTCCAAGCCCTCCTTGTTCACGTCCGACTCCGTGTAGAACTCCTTGAAGTCCGGGATGGAGGCGAACATGACGCAGACACAGGCGTAGGACTGGTGGTATAAATCCTGCGGGCAGAGACGGGGGACGCCTTTTAAAGGGGCATGCTCCCAGGGCGAGTGCTTCTCCATGCGGGATGGGTGGAGCGGCCACCCAATGTCCCACCCCTCTGCCCCACCCCAGCACCAGGCCCTCGAATGTGGCATTGTCATAGGCGAACGCTTCTAACGAGCTGGAGGCAGGCTCACGGTTCTCAGCATGGCGCTCCATGGCCACCACCAGCTGCTACGAGCTGCCCGTCCACCTAAACCTCTCGGCCACCTCGGCCTTCGACAGTCCACGAGGCCAGAGACGTCTGACTTAGGAAAAAAGTGTCCTTTAAGCAACCGAAGGGAGAGGAAATGATTTCCAAATCGCTACCTTGTCCTAAAATGACGCCTGATGGCTTCAGTCTTTGGCCGAGGCCAGTCTTTTGTGTCCCCTGAAAGGAGCAGATGAAACTCATCAGGTTACCAGAAAGAACCAGTGAAATGCCTCAGGCGACCTATCATTTTGTATGCGACACCAACAATACTTAATATGGACATCCACTTGTCTTTAAACAGAAAGAGGCTCGTGGTTCTATGTCCAACAGACGTGAACAAAATTACAATGTCCTATAAACAATTTCAAGGTGTTTCCAGTTTTTCCAACATATAGTGAAACCTTCGGGGTAAGTGAACGTTTCGGAAGGAAAGAGTTGCTATGTGGGCACGGGGGCTGGCCCTGGGAGCGAGGGTCTGCCCTCCTGCTGGCCCGACAAAGGCAGGATGGACAGGCGCCACCGCGGGGCAGCGCGTCACGGGAATCGCCCCGCTCCAGGAGGCGTGAGGCGGTTCTGTTGGACACTGCTGTCCTCGGAGTGCAGGGAGGAGCGCCAGCGGCTGGCACTTCCTGCGTGCCGGGCAGGGTGACGGAAGCCACTCTGCGTCAACGCTGTCATGAGCCCTGTCTCCGGGGCACCCAGATGACCCCTTGGCACGGAGTGAGCACCTCAACAGCACCGTGACAGCAAGGTGGCCTCTCAGGAGAACTGTTCTTGCCCCACCGAGGTATCCTAACACACGCAAGCAGGGCAACGGCGAGCCATGGCGGGTCACGACCCCTTCCTGGAAAAGTGGGGCCCGTGCCATTTCCTGTTCCCAGGGCCGGCCACCCTGGCGCGCCTTCTGCTGCTGCCTCACCATCCGCACAACATGTACGGACGGCAGAACCGAGTCTTTCCTTTTCCACTCTGCTCTCAATATGGCGGAGCAAGCTCACTGTGCAGATCTGTTCCTTCTCTCTCTGTTTTCGTGAACTGCCATACCCTGGGAGACAAGCCGTGGCCTGCGTGGAGGCCATGCTCAGGTCCCAGTAATGCCGACTAAGCCCGGGAGGCCAGCTTCTCCCCAACCCCAGGGGGGACCTGGGCGTCAGCCGGCTCAGGCTCACGTGACAGAAAACGACGGGCTGCGACTGGAGCCCACGTCACTGTCCGGCTCTGGGTCTCCTCCTTCTTCTCCACCCTGCTTTCCCGTGGGGTCTGAAGGGGCGACCAGGTCCAGACGTTGCTCCCAACAAGTCAGGCAAACAGGAAGGAAGAGAGAATCCAGGATCCCCCGGTCTGGCCCGGGGAGCCCCCAGAGGGGCGGAGGGGGGTCTACAGCACTGTCCTGGCAGCTGGCCAGATGTAGTTCCACGGGGCCTGGAATGTTCTTTTCCTCTCCCTCCCCAGCCTCCATCTGACTGCTAGTTTCTAGCACTTTCTTTTCAGGCTCAGATGTCACCACCTCACTGATGTGGCCTTTGTGGACTCCCCCAGTTACATGGCCAGTGCCTCTGTAGACAGCAGGATGCCGTCCCCTCCTACGGATAAGGTCGCCTCTGTCCTTCTCATCTCTGTATCCGGGCCCGGCACCGGCCAGACCAGAGGGCAGGGACAACATCACAGACGTGACGGATTTATAGACTGACCTGATACCTAGACCTATAGACATAAGGACACTTTTACATGGCTAACGAACACAGACGGTTCATTCTTCATACATGTAGCGATTTCATTATGTGCAACCAAAGGGTAAACAGGTTGCTGAATAACCTGCTGAATGTAGACAACGCCGGGAGAAGAAACAGAAAACTGAACGGTCTGTGGTCGATCTGTGGACTTGCTCCTTGCTCAGCAAGCTCCGTGTGCTCCCAGGATACTGGACCCCGCCCACCACCTGGCACTTCTTACTGCCCACTTCGCATAAGCTTCAGACGCCGACCGTCCCACGCCTTGAGTATGTTTGCGCTTCAGCATCATCAAGGTCGAGCTTGTGTATTAACGAACCCACCCACCTGTAGCTTTCCCTCTCCCTCACCTGCTGCCCATCCTCATCGAATATTCCCTAAGGGCGGGGCTGCGCCTCGCACACCTCTGAGACTCCACCACACTCAGCACAGGGCTTTGCGCATAGTGGGTACTCAAGGTCGTGTTTCTTAAATTAGTAGAGTTCCACAGCAGATACATCTGCCGACCCTTGTCATTCAGGAATATTAAAGAAATTTTGTACATATCATTTCAGAAACCATTTTGACATTGAAACAACACGCTAGCCTTTCCAGCGCTCGTTAAATATCCATCCCTTTAGACCTTCCATGAAATTCCCGTGTCAGCCTATTCAGACGAATGGATTCAACACTTTGATCTGTTCCTGTGTTGATAACGCCCCAGTTTAATGTCTCTGAAATTCTAAGACCTTTAAAAGGCTCTCAGGGAAGTCGTGAGTGGATGTGTGGGACGCGTGGTTTCCTCCTGCCTCTGGATTCGGGCCTCTGTCGCCTGCTGGTAAGGAAGGCGTCCTCCCACCCCAGAGAGAGTTTAGTGGCCACTTTCGTGATATATTTGGGACCGAGCGCCTCATACGGAACATTCAGAACTTCACTTAACTGGGAAAGAAAAATGAGAAATAACATCGACGTCATGCTAAGGCGTTCAGAAGCGATCCTGGCTCACTAGTCTTAACTGACGTCGGTACGACCGGTCAGCCTCCTCTTGAACATGGACAAATTCAGGCCGATATTGGACTCGATTGAATCCTTAGGCGTTTAGAGGCCATGGGCATCTAGGTCACTGCCCGGAGCGTCCAGCACTCGACCAGCCCGCTGCCCCATCCGGCCATCAGCCCCCTTCGTCTCACCTCGTTCTTCAGGCTCCTGGCCAGGAAGTGCTCAGCCACGTGCGCAGGAAGCACGTTCTCCAGCAGCACGCGGTTCAGGTTCTCCATGGTCTCTATCTCCTCCCGCTCTTTTTTGAACTTGTTCTTCCACAAGAAGTCTAACCTACAGTAATATTCATTCTGTTACAAGAGGACACAGAGGTAAAGAAACAATAGGCATGTTGTTCTGCCAGAGAGGAGACTTTTAAAGAGAAAATAAAAAGAACCAAACCAAACCAAAAAAAAAAAAAAAGAGCCCCCAAACAGAGCTGTCACCTTCCCTACAAAGCCCTCTGTTCCCCCAAACGCCCTCATTCGACCTCTGACACGGGTTTGCAACAGGCAAGTTCAGGACAGCAAAAGCCTCGGAAACAGAGAAGATAGTGAGCCGGCAGTTTGCCCGAAAGGACCTGAACGCTTCCTGCATAGTTATGTTAATCCAAGATGGCTCCGGGTTTTTGTTTTTTGTTTTTTTTGTTTTTGAAAAGAGGAATATTAGAATATAAATAGTGAATAAATGAAAAACGGAAAGCACATTAGAAGAGACAGTGCATTGTTCGATGATTTGCATTTAGAAAATAATAGTGTTCGTTTGTGGCAGTTTGCCTTTAATATTTAAAAATCAGTTTTCCCCTACCGCAAATTATATAATTAAGTATTCACTGAAAAATATGCATTTTTTTCCATTTGGTATTCCACCGTATTGAGAGAACGACATTATATTTAGACAAAAATGCATTTTAATATCATTTAATTAAGATAGTGCCTGGTAATAAAGCATGTATTCACACTTTATAATGTATTAAAATTCAATGTTTTTTTTAAAGCCAGTAATTATTAAAGTTGTGGAACTAGAGAGGCCTGTCAAAGGGTCGCTTTGGTTTGGGCATTGTTTCTTGCCAACTACGATGTAAATAATTTAATACAATGAAACAGACTTGGGTGAATCCTCCTATAGCAGAAGAGCCCCATGGAGAGAGCGTATTTCAACACAGCTAATAAGTTATTTATTCACAAATAAATGTGAAGAAGAACTAAATCTGACAGGGGGTTTGTTTCTTTTATAGTTTGGTTGATTACACTACTGACAGCCAAAAACCACACACGCGCGTGCGCGCACACACACACACACACACACACGCACACACACGAATGGCCTCTCATCAGCAAATGGCAATTAAAAACTTCCCCAGGATGAAACCGAAAGAACTATCATCATTCATCAAGTAGGTTTGATTAAAGTATGTGTGACACACTCAAAAATTATTCCTCATTTTCTGGCGTGGCCTTTATTTTTTATCTCATATAGCCAGACATTTTTTTTTTTAAGATTGTAAGATTTTTAAGATTGTTTATATTAAGATTTCACATTAATGCCACATTTTCCACTCTCTGTATTTACGGTAATCACACTCCGTAGATATTTACTAGAAAAGGCCTCTTGTTCGGAGAGCAGATGATTTATCTGGGCCTTCTGGGGGCTAAATCAGTAGTGTGGCTGGTGTTAAGCGAAACGACATTGAGAAGTCACAGACGCCCGCTCAAGACCAGACATAATGGAGCACAAGCCGAAACATAGGTGCCGAGGAGCTGGAGCCTTTAGTTCTTCCTACAGGGACAGAAGCAGTGGTCCTAGCTGGGGTGCAGGGAGCGTGTGACCCCCCCCCCCCCGCTTGGATCTGAACTTTCACACCCGGTGACATCAGCCTCACTCTGGGCCACTAGACTGCCACTTGCTGGTCTCGTATCTTGCATGGCCCACCTAGAATGCAGGCCCTCGATGGCAGTGTGCTGTGTGAACTCGGGAGATCCTTCAGCTGACCAAGCGTTTCTGCCAGAGACTCGATTTCAGTGCAGAGGGCAGCGCCGTAGCCTTGTCCAGGGCATGTGTTATGTTTTCAGCAAGGTTTCTTAGACACCCGCAGCGATAATTAGTGTAGTAATTTGCTCAGGAAACAAACATGCCACCATCAGTTCAAAAAAGATGGTCATGGGGCAGGGGTGCCATTAGGACAAAGGGGACAACAAAATAAATTGCAAAATGTCTGTGCTATGGTTTACAAAACCATTTAGGAAATAAATAACTCTGAGGACATGAATATTTATAAAACCTAAAACCCTTATTTCAAGTATCGGATGTTTGTTTATAATATACTTGTTTTTCTGGAAGGGTGTGCAGAAACACTACATCTCAGACTTCACGGTTCTTGTTGGCCCGCAAAGCTTGAGACCTTAGGAAATCATTCTCCTGATGATTTCAGACGGGGGGGACAGCCTCCTGGGTCTCCTTGGTGCATCTTTCCTGCTAGTTGTTACAGGACAATTGGGGACATGGTCACTACCGTGGGAAATAATAACTTTTTAGGTCTCTAGATGTACATGTTACTTATAATTACATTAGTGACAAAAAAAGGAATGACACCATGTAAGACTGGCATCAACACTACTGTGTTAAACTGATGCTCAACCATAATATTAATGCTTTTGATTATTTATCTTAAATCAATTAAGGGAGCGACCGATCAACGCGCAGCCACTGGATTCGACACTCATGCAGTAGGATTGAATGTTTATCATCTCAACGATCAATAAAAATTTGGGAGAATTCATTTGATTCTAGGTCCTTAAAAGGTGCTGCTGTGAAGTAATCTGAGTGATCGTTCTAACAGGAGAAAGTGAAGTGCAAAGCATTAGGCACGGAACGGAGAAACAGGTGATGTGGCAGAGGGAACGGCCATGTGGTTTCCTGAAGGATGATCATTTAGGTCAGCGGTCCCCAACCTTCCTGGCACCAGGGACCGGTGCTCCTTTGAGAATCTAACGTCTGAGGATCTGAGATGGAGCCGAGGTGGGGAGGCTGCGCATACAGATGAAGCTTCGCTCGCTCACCTGCCGCTCACCTCCTGCTGTGCGGCCCGGTCCCTAACAGGCCATTGACCCGCACAGGCCACGGCCCGGGGATTGGGGACCCCTGATCTAGGTGATATTCTGCAAGAAAGCTCGATTCTTTCACATCTAAAGCACAGGGTTTCCTGAGGGGGGCTACGCCTTTTCTCTGCATGAGAACAGACAG
>NW_011888971.1:124064-150014 GCF_000151845.1 Pteropus vampyrus | reverse complement strand
TAGCCTTGTCCAGGGCATGTGTTATGTTTTCAGCAAGGTTTCTTAGACACCCGCAGCGATAATTAGTGTAGTAATTTGCTCAGGAAACAAACATGCCACCATCAGTTCAAAAAAGATGGTCATGGGGCAGGGGTGCCATTAGGACAAAGGGGACAACAAAATAAGTTGCAAAATGTCTGTGCTATGGTTTACAAAACCATTTAGGAAATAAATAACTCTGAGGACATGAATATTTATAAAACTTAAAACCCTTATTTCAAGTATCGGATGTTTGTTTATAATATACTTGTTTTTCTAGAAGGGTGTGCAGAAACACTACATCTCAGACTTCACGGTTCTTGTTGGCCCGGAAGGCTTGAGACCTTAGGAAATCATTCTCCTGAAGATTTCAGACGGGGGGGACAGCCTCCTGGGTCTCCGTGGTGCATCTTTCATGCCAGTTGTTACAGGACAATTGGGGACATGGTCACTACCGTGGGAAATAATAACTTTTTAGGTCTCTAGATGTACATGTTACTTATAATTACATTAGTGACAAAAAAAGGAATGACACCATGTAAGACTGGCATCAACACTACTGTGTTAAACTGATGCTCAACCATAATATTAATGCTTTTGATTATTTATCTTAAATCAATTAAGGGAGCGACCGATCAACGTGCAGCCACTGGATTCAACACTCATGCAGTAGGATTGAATGTTTATCATCTCAACGATCAATAAAAATTTGGGAGAATTCATTTGATTCTAGGTCCTTAAAAGGTGCTGCTGTGAAGTAATCTGAGTGATCGTTCTAACAGGAGAAAGTGAAGTGCAAAGCATTAGGCACGGAACGGAGAAACAGGTGATGTGGCAGAGGGAACGGCCATGTGGTTTCCTGAAGGATGATCATTTAGGTCAGCGGTCCCCAACCTTCCTGGCACCAGGGACCGGTGCTCCTTTGAGAATCTAACGTCTGAGGATCTGAGGTGGAGCCGAGGTGGGGAGGCTGCGCATACAGATGAAGCTTCGCTCACTCACCTGCCGCTCACCTCCTGCTGTGCGGCCCGGTCCCTAACAGGCCATTGACCCGCACAGGCCACGGCCCGGGGATTGGGGACCCCTGATCTAGGTGATATTCTGCAAGAAAGCTCGATTCTTTCACATGTAAAGCACAGGGTTTCCTGAGGGGGGCTACGCCTTTTCTCTGCGTGAGAACAGACAGTGGGTCCGTACGGAGAAAACCAAGAATCAAGACGACAAACAAAGCCAGGAAGAAAGAACAGGTCGTGGTACGAGGGGTTAACCGAAACGGTGGACTGTCGAAAATGCCAGCCGAAGAAAGCAGAACCAAGCAGGTGCCGGGGACAGAGGCGGGAGGGCGGCGGGGTGACAGGCATCTCCCAAGTTGTGCAGGGCAGAGCTGCCTGAGGACAGCGGTCAGCTCCAGGGACCAGGCTGAGGGCTGCTCCATGACCTGTGAGGGAAGGTGGCCGCTCATACTGCTCGGGAAGGTAGAACGCGACAGTGTCCCCAGGCCGCTGGGCTGTCAGTCACAGTTCTGGACTCTGCCCTGACCACCGACAGCTTCCTGCTGTTTAACAGTCCAGGGACATGCCTGTAACTTAATTGGCTTTGCACCTGAGCTGGTTATTTCCAAACAAATAAATCACTTTTTGGTTTCACACTCTCCATCAAAGAACTCAACGCAAGCTTTGAGGCAGAGGAAGAATCCTGCCTTAAAAATCCTGCACCCACAGCCTCTGCTGGGAGACCAGCAGGGGAGGGGGCGCCCCAAGGAGGAGCGGTTTCACACGCATCACGAAATAAAATGTTTGAACGGAAAACTATTATTTCTAGAAATGATTGCAAGTGACAGTGAAAGCGTTTATACCTACTTCAAAGAACAAGAAGCATGCTATATATTCTGAAAAGCAAATGAAACCCCAGTCAAGGGGCTGTCAGCTATTGAGGGAATACTTTTTAGGCTTACAAAACCTACACAATGTACTTTGAGATGTAACGGGAAAAATAATTCACATATCTAACATTCACAAAGTTTGCCACTTGTGAAAAAAAGAGAAACCTTTATCCCTTTGTGAATATCTAAGCCCCCACTCTGTGTGCTACTCACTTTTTTCCCACACAAGATGATTCTGATGCTTCAACATTTGTTTGCATGAAATGCACGCCAGCAAAGTATTATTAATACAGTACTTTAGAGAACTGATATTAAAAAAAACCAACAACCAACACAAAAAAAACAGACTTCTTACCTGTCTACCCAGAACGAGCAGGGTGGCGAAGAAGATGAAGAGAGACACCGAGCCCATGGTCTTTAAGTCTTTCCAAATACCTGGTCTATTAAAAAACAAACGGACAGACAAAAACAACACAAAACAACATACACAGGACTTAGAATTTGTGTAGCAACAAACTTCAGAACCTCTAGTGCATTCGTATTTTCCTCCTGCGACACACGCACACATTTCAAATAGATGTTCACACCCAGAGCGCATCAGAACAAAGCAATCCTATTTTGAGAGCTCGATAAAAAAAATCTTCCAAATTAATATAGGTTTCTTTCTTTGTACCAAGCTCCACCAAATCTAAGAGGAAGGAATACCACAGTATTAATAATATTCTCTTTATACTTCTGGGATCCATACAGATAATTTGATATGTGATTTCTCCAGATTTTTAGTTATTATTCTGGGAAAGAGATGGTTTGCTAGAAATTAATAATCATGTGAGGTATAAAAATGAAGTAGGAAACAATTTGTATGAGCTACTCTAACCTGGGAATAATACGCTTTCATATAACTGTCTCCCTCCTTCCCTCCCTCCCTCCCTCCCTTCCTCTCTCTCTCTATCTCAATTTCCCTTCTTTAAGTTTTCAGGGTGAAATCCACTGTGGACTTTCACGTGCATAGGTTGTCCTATCCCTGAGTTATGCAGTAGCGACTACAGAGCTAATAAAATTGAGAAAGTTTCTAACTCTATGACTTGTAATTCAATGACAGTTCTGACCAAAATGTGACCAACTATGCTTCCTTTCATGCCTAAAAATCGGAGTCTGGAGACTTAGATGCCCAAACATGCCCGTAGCCACACACTGATTTACAGCCGGCCCTCATCCTGAGGCTGCATTCTGGCAACTCCAGTTTTGAGTGTCCAAATGAACAAAGGAACCCAACGAACTGAGTGACAGGTAAGGAGGGGTCACTTGGTCAACCAGTCTCTAACCTGAAGGCAAACAGTTACAGTGAGGTGACAACGACGTTTTCATTACTCTCTGGAGAGAAAGCAGTCCGGGCATGTAGACACAAACATAACCCCACATTTGAAAACAAATCGTGTTTTTCTGGCTGAAACGAGCCTCTATCTTTTAAGAAGATAGGACCCCTAGTTTCTGTCGTGTTGGTACCAGGAGACAAACCGGGGTAAAGGCGAGGTCGGTGGACACCTCTCGCCTCGTCGTCTTTGTCCGTCAACGGACACTCACATGCCGGCTGCTGCGCACGCTGCCACAGGGAACGCGGGGCGCAGCTGTCTCCTCGAGGTCCCGATCTCACTTCTTTTGGAGAAACGCCCACAAGCGGGACTGCTGGGCCACATGCTGGTTCTGTTTTTAATTTCCCAAGGAGGCCCACGCCGTCTTCCATGGTGGCCGACGCCCTTCCGCTTCCCACGGAGAGTATGTGAGGGTCCCGTTTCCTCCCCGCTCACTCACACTTGTCACCTCGCCACGATGACGGTTACTCTGACAGGTGTGAGGTGACGCCTCGCTGCGCTGACATCAGCATTTCCCTGACCATTGGCGATGCCTCGCCTTCCCGCGCCCGCGCCCACCACCCACGGGTCCTCGGAACCCGCTGCACCTCTGCTCCCTGTGTGGCAGAATGGTCACGTGTGCTTCCTCCCCGTGCCAGGCTTGATGCCGACGGACCCCTTGGGTTTTCCCAGACAAAACTCGCTCAAGTTCAAGTCCCCACATTTGGCCGCCTTCCACGTGTGCTCGCCAGCCGTCTGCCCAGCGCTCTGTCCGCCGCCCCTGGCACTGCGCCCGGGGAGGCGCGTGGAGCAGAGGGGGTACCTGCGGGCCGGGTGATCCCCGCTTGACGGAAGCCTCGGTGCAGGAAGCGGAACCCCTTTAATGCCCTTCCAGAGTCCACTCTTCCGGAGTGTTCACGCCCCGCGTCGTGAAGCTTCCGAGTCAGCACCCTGGAGGGGTCCAGACAGACGCGCGCGGGCCTCCTCGGGCGCGTCCTCCGCGGCCGGACGCTGCGGGTCGAGTTCGGCTGTGCCTCCTGCCGACTTCGATGCGTCCAAACTTGTGTTTTCCTTCCAACAGTGTGCTGAACCGTCTCCTCTGGAAATCTGGACCCCACGAGGGCCCTCCAGCTCGTCGGTGACTATTTTCCAGCATCTCCCAGACTATGGTGGAGAAGGGCTGGAGCAGGTTCATGGCCACCGCAGGGTCCACAGCCGCGACCGAGGTCTGTACGACCGTCACCTGACACTTAGGGGGGTCAGACTCCTCCGGGGCCCCTTGGCATATGGTGCTGGACCCCACAGCTCCCGCAAAGGCGCCCGTGTCCGTGGACGGATGTGGAGGTTGGGAAGGGAAAAGGGAGAGACGCCTTCTTCTGCCCTGATGCCAATGGCCCTTCTCTTCTGCATTTCTGAATCTCCGCAGCGACACCTCCGGCCTCCTCCTGTAGCTCCCGGCCGGCACGTCCTCTCATTTCCGAAGCTGTACAGACTCGACCAAGATTCCCTGACGAGTCTCCTTTCGGCCTTTTAGAGACACACGATTTACTTATCGCGTGTTTTGTCATTTTTTTTTTTTTTAATTTTTTCCGCCTACAGCACCTGGTCTTCCTAGGTGGTCTCCCATCCAAGTACTAACCAGGCCCGACCCTGCTTAGCTTCCGAGATCGGACAGGGTCGGGGACGTTCAGGGTGGCGTGGCCATAGACTCGTTAACCTTCTCGATAGCAGAGACTATATTTTAGTCAGCTCGGTGTGCTCAGACTCCAGCAATCAGGCCGAGCTTAGCAAGGGTACTCAATAAACATGTTACATGTGTCACGTTATAAATGTGCTATAAAAACAACCGAATGAGTGGGCAAATGACCATGTTGCTTTGAAACCTAAGGGGTTTCATTTCCAGACAGTCCTCCCTCCCCTGGCTGGACACAGAGTCACTGAATCCTATGCAAACTTCCAGAGAAGGTGGCCCCATGCCATCCAAGGACAGGCAGCTCAGAGCCTCAGTCCTTCTCAGAGGGGCAGCCATAAAGGCCAAGCAGGGCATTCTGGGTCTGCAAACAGACCGACACAACAAGGGATGGGCTCCTGCCTAGAAACAGGCCCTGAAGGCAGCTGCAGATCAGCAGAGGCAGAGCTGGCCCCTCACCATGGAGACCACAATGTGCCCTGATTCATATGGCACGGAAGAAGAGAGACTTTAAGGGGGTGCCACCAGCATATCAGCGGGACAGGTACAGTGGGCTGCGTGCAGCTTTAGCCTCGCCGGATGGAGGGCGACGGGAAGTATGTGCTCTATATAGCTATGGGCACAGCCTCTGTGACAGCTCCTTCCACCCCTCATTCCAAAATCAAACAAAACAAAACAAAACAGCTTCAATATTGAGCACCTTCCTGCAGGTGGGTTCAAATCACAGATGTTTTCTTTTTTAGGTTAAATCACAAAATAGTCGGCCGATAGTTGCTTTTTAAAAAATATTATTATTAGTTTCAAGTATACAGTACGTGGGTTAAACATGTATATAGTTTTACGTAAAACGGTCCTCCCGATGGCTCCGTCTCTCCTCTGCCTCTCCGTGCAGCCATTATATTTCCGCTGACTGCCTTCCCTCTCCCGTGCTGCTTTTTATAAAAGAAAAGAAAGCTGAGTGGAATTTGAGGAGTCCTAGGATGACTTGCTTTTTTGTGAAACGAGGCAGCTCCGGTTACCTGCGTCCAGCCCAGTGCTGGCGGGCATCAGCCACAGGGAAACACGCGTGTCCCGTACTGTCTGGACATGGCACACGGTGAGGGGATTGGGAAGGAGGAGAAGCCGAGATGTGAAATTCGAAAGTAATTAATAATCCTTTAATATTAACGTGGATGTGTTATGAGTTCGAATGCAAATTTGGAGCACATTTTTAATCTAGATGAGGGAAGTGTAAAGATGCGGGTGCTTCGGACGCCGTGCTTCGGAAGACGCCCAGACTGCCCTCCCCAGAGGAGGCGGCCTGCACTGCCCCCCGCCTTTCTCTGGAGTGATTAATTCTGCATTCCTTCCTCGAGACTCTCGGTGAGCTCGTCATCCGTCCATCCCAAGCTGGGACATTGTCAAAATAGGTCATGGTATCTTGAATTCTGGCTGTCGGGTTTTCCATGAGACTCGGGAAAGACAAGGCAAGCAGAACAACGGCACGCGGGACGGAAAGTGTGTAACTCACGTGCCTGCCTGAGCGTCCCCGCTGCTGCCTTTGACGCGAAGCTGTTGCTAAGATCCAGAAGTGACGGTTACACAGATGTCTCCATCAGCGACAAGCTCGTGCTTCTGAATGACGCCGGGCACCGGATGTGCCTGCTGCTGACCAGCACACTCGACATGCCGTCCGCAAAGTGTTCTGCTAAGCCGCAGTGACTAAACAGGACTGATTAGTCCACTGGGGTCCTGATTATCTCCTCTCTTCAAGGTCCCCCCCACCGACACACCTCTTTAAAGTGAAAGGCACATTTCTGGATCCATATGAAATGATAACACTCATCCCCTAAGACTTTTCACTTCTGTAAGAAAAAAGCTCACAGGGAAAATGCGACAATGTCTTGCAGACTCTGTCATAAGCATTTGTCACGGGCAGCATCTTCGAGACAAACACAGCTTCCAGCGACATCGACAGCCATCAGCATCACCACGCCATAAAGAGCACTCGATGTCCTCAGCAGCTTTGGCTGAGGCTTCCGGGGACAGTGGCGTGAACTGGAACCGGATCCCTATTGACTGATACAGCAAAATATCTTGTCCTCGTAGAGAAGAAAGGGGACTGTGGTACATGCCAAGGAATTAGAAAACATCCTCTGGACCATCTAAGTACCAGAAACTTCTGAGCTCTTGTCACCATGAGGTGACTTATCAGAATCATAAAATGGCAGGTAAACGTTAAATATTGGGATGTTGCTGGCCTCCATTCTAACAGATTTTTTCCCCCAAATTTTATATGATAATAGTCAATAGCTGCCATGTAAACCCAAACCATTAACACATCTTTTAGAGATGTGTACTCCATTGCAAAGATTAAAACAATCTGTAATTACTATTTGACTGTCAAGTCATTAAGCCAGAAGCTCACGGCAGGTCTACCAGGTGTATTCAAGGCTGAACGAGGGGCCAGTCTGGAGGCCAGATGGGCAGCAAGGACACTGACCGACAGAGCCAAACACATGTCCTAGAAAGAAGACCAGGGCAAGGACCAGGAAACTGGGAGTGAAAAGTGGGGGTGGGAGGCAAAGATTCAGTGACCAGAAATGGGTCGGAAAAGGGGAAAGACCAAGTACGTGACTTCAGTACCACCAACTAGCTCGGTGAGAAAAGGAGGCGCTGCCTGGCACCCCTAAGCCAGTTCCTTCCTCAAGGGGCGCCTTCGGCTTGGCCGAGACTTAGGGATGTCACTCGTGAGGCACCGTCTCAGTGGTTTTGTTCCGTTTTGCTTTTTGAGGATCCTCGTCCTAGTTTCGTGTCTGAAAGAGTAGTGTGAGCGTCAACCAACCAAAGGATGACGAAGCCTTTATCGGTCATCTGACGGGGGAATCTCTTGAATCTCGTAAGAGAAAGAATCCTTGAAATTGATGGGCTCTGGCTCCGGCACGAATCACAGCGTTGCATCAAACACCTATGGAGGCTGGGAAATCCGGAGAGGAGTCTAAACTCCCACTCTTAAGAGTCTCTTATGGGGTTAGTTCTAAACCGACATCAGAGAAAATTTGGTATTATGTTAGTAATATTCATCTTTCGGCAGGAACACTTCTGAGAGTACTGTGGCGGCTTGTGCAGAAATCAGGTCAGCAAGTGCCAGAACCTTGACATCAAGATGGGGGAGTCAGATGCACCTGTTCTGGACAGGATGCTAGCTGATTGCCCTGAGGCTTCTCGAGTCGGCCTCCCTAGCTTTAAGGCTATTATAAAGACAACGCCAGGAGAACAAACACTAAAGATCTTAAATGAAACCAAGGGACTCTGAAAGTAAAAACTCATTTTCGGCAACTGAATTACCACTCGACTGCTGCCGGGGTTCTAATCGCAGATGATGTCTCTCGCTCAGATCCCCCAAAATAAGTCTCTCCCATCAGAAACTTGCTAATCTAATTTCTTCTTGTGCTATGGCTGTTAGCAAATGCAGGAGCTTTAAATTTAATAAAGGGAAATTTAATAGCATTGTCAGCTGCGCGTAAAAATCGGTAATGCTGTATTTACTTAGGGATCCGATACAGGTTCTCTAGATACAGCACAGAAATAGGAAAGCATGTTTGGATGGCGATTTTGAGAATTTATTGGAAAATTAACTTCTAATTTCATTCTCATCCTAGCTAAGGAATCATAAAATTTCCTTAATACAATTATACATTTTTGCAACTCCACGACCATAAGCTTTGTTACAGACTGTTAGGAGGATTTCATGGTACGGAGGATGATGAAAATTAAATTAGGTGAAGAGAATGCATTGCGGTTGTGATCCTGAAGTGTTCTTATTGGTAAGAAACATTTATACAGTGAAGTGCTCACTGCTCTCGACACCAGACCTCTGAAGGAGAAGTCTGCGGCCATGCGTTGTCCACAAAACCATCTTGCTGGAGCATCGAGTCTATGCAAATATTTAAGGCATTTATTTTAGGTTAAAAAATCTGGAAATATTATGCAGGATTATGCAAAATGCTCATAGGAGACCGCTGGGTCCAGAAAGAAACCTAACACTTGATATGAAACACTGTTTTGCTATTACAATGAGAGATGGAGGATAGTGTAATGATTAAAGCTTTCGTCAAGCAGGAAACAAATATTCATTATAATAATGAATAATCTGATCACGAGAAACCCCGTGTAAACCCGAGCGAGTAGCCCGAGAGAAGTGTACGGTCAGAGTGTGGGCCTGAGGCGGGAGGGTAAACGTGGTCACATCTTTCTTGGATGTCACACTTCTCACGGAACAGGGAATCGTCACAGTTGGCTGTAGTGCACCGTCCACACATGGGTATTTCAGGAACTTTTCTGTAAGAAATTTAGCTCTATAACTCGGAAAGATATCCGCATATCTTTCCAGGATTTTTGTGTATGTCGATTTGGTCGTTCTGAACTTGGGGTCCCTTTTGCCTAGCAGGGCACATTCGCCAGTGCCTGGGGGCATTTCTAGTTGTCATGACTGTCGGGGCGACTGGGTCTAGCTTCAAGTTGGGGGAAACCAGGGATGCTGCTGAATATTCTCCATTGCACAGAAGAGCCCCTTCCCCCCCGACAGAAAATTATTCAGCACAGACTATCAATAATGCTGAGGATGAGGAACCTCAGATCCTCCTCATCAGTATAGTATAGATTATAATAAAATTGTCTCTCTAAACGACTTTGCATCTTCTACATAACTGATAATACATATTCTCTGTGCTCCATAATAAAAACACACATCGTCCTTCTGAAACCAGGCTGCAGAGAACTTCTCAGGCAGTGACCGCCAACGACGATGTCGCTGCTAATTCGCACTTACTCAACCTGCACTCACATTATCAACATCCCATGAGAGAACCCACATCTAAGAGAAGGGAGAAGAAGCCGGTTACCTCTCAAACAAGACCTGGCTGTAGCTGTCCAGGACGTGGGCGTGGGTGTGGAGGAAGACGGTGTTGTAGCCCACCAACGCCGCCGTCATGATGGACATTTTCAGCTCGTAATTCACCCGCAGGAACACGGAGCAGGATATCAATCCCAGAATGCAGCTGTAGATAAAGTACTGGAACAGGGGGAAGACAGGTCAGATGAATACCTAGGACCTCTTCTGAGAAATGCCTAAATAGGAATTAAAATCGGGACCACCGCCAAGCTCCCTGGTTAACTCAGAAACTTGTTATGCTATCAGAAGCCTATTTCTGCTCTTCGATCCAGTGGACGCATCTGATTCAGAATAGAATTCCTTATTACGCGGCTTGCTGACCAGCTTACCGCGTTTAATAAAATCATGCACACTGCCAAAGAGAAATAATTCTTAAAAAATCTATATCGAAGACATGTCATTATAAGCCAATGTCATTTGCTTCTTGAAAACGAAACCGTAATGACCTACGCATTTATAGATTAAAAAAATCGTAGTGTACACAATCCTTTTTTGTCCTTTCGATTCTTTAATTCATTAAGAGGATATAAATCATTGTAGGTAGTTCTGTTAAAAGCATAAGAAAGTACAGGCATTTTGTTAAAAGAGAAACCGCACGTCAGGGACTTTCATAAAGCAGAAAAAAAAATTTAAAACTAAAAGCTTCGATTAAGGCAAGTGACAAATATCTCAGAAGTGGACAGGCACCGGAAGGGATGGGAGGAGCCAAGCGTGGGGAAAAGTGGCAGCTGCCATCTTTTTCATTCACAGGAAGTGGCGCAGGCCAGCCGGGCTCAGCACTTTTTCTCTATTTACCATGATGGATGCGTCAAATCAGGATAACCCAGAACTCCATCCTGCTCTAATCACTTTAGGTCAGTGATTACTTTAGGTCAGTGACCCAGTTTGCCTGTGTCACAGAGTCTTGATCTGTAAAACGAGGGCAATAATGTGCTCCTGGTAGGTCACCGAGAGGAAAGAGCAAAGCCCGGAGCCCTGAGCCCTGAGCAACAGGAGGGGCTCTTCATATAAATGGCTGCCATCCTCACTAAGCCTTTGTTTGCTGCATTACGGTGTTTTTATGAACAAGGGGTTATGATATTCTCTTAGCGTTCTTGGAACAGAAACAGCACTCAAACAAGTTTAATGATTTTAATAAAACAGAGATCTGACTGATGTTCGATAAACCCTGTCTTTAAAAAATAGCCCACTTTGCAAGCTACTCCATTTTAGTTTTCATTACATAAAATTGGCCACGGATAACTGCTTATTTTTATCATTCTAGCTCTTTTATTCCCTTGCCTAAGGTCATCCACAATAAGCTGTCTAAAAGGCTACTGATAGTAGCTCGTCAGTCCTGCTCTTGGGGAAGAGTCAGAGAGTGAGCTGCAGTGGTCACACGACGTGCTTCGTCCTCTACACAGAGCCTGTTGTGGTCATAAACCGGGGCTCTTCATAAGATCTGGTTTTTAAAAGGCGTCTGCTGCTAAAATTGTACCGAAACCCATTATAAGAATGAAAGTTATCAACAAGTTCAGCCTAATCAAATGAAAAGCTGCAGAATAAGGAGCCACTGAAATGAATATGTGCATGTGTAATTTTTTGGGAGGAGGGAGGATTGTAAAGATTTTTTTGTAATAACCCTCATCTGAAATATGTGCCAGCCAATACTTAGACAAATACGCCTATGATTTCACATTTTAAAATTCATTCTTAGGCTTTTAAAAAGCTTTCACATTTTAGAAATATCTATGAACACACAAACGTTAATGGGCAGAAGGCTTTTAGTCGATTTTCTATTAAAAAAAAACAAAAAACCCTTTCTAGAATTCTCAAAGGGCACGCGCAAGGTATTCTGGGAATTAATTAAAGGTAGGATGGGCCCTGGAGGATGTGACAGGGGGGCATGAGAATGAGGGAATAAGTCCAGCAGGCCGGCTGGGAGCTCGGGAGTCCGGGCGTCACCGAGGCCACCAGCGAGAGCGGCAGAGTCCAGTCCCTGTGGGCTCCCAGACTGATTTCTTCGGGCGTAATTCCTAGTGACCTTATTTTAATACTTTTTGGATACAGTTCATATAATTAATAGTTAATAGTTGTACTAGCTATGAGTTACATTATTTAAATTAGTAATTCCTATTATTTTAGTTACTAAATAATAGTAACTAAGTAACTTTTTCATGTTCGTTAATATTAACTAAACCAAGTAAATATTAGTCAATATGGTTATTAGCACTTTCGATATAGTTAATCAATGGAATTAGCTTGCGTTTTAACGCCAAGGGGACAGCCTCTGTATCTTGGGTCATTTACTTGAATCTCTTTTGGCCTCAGTTTCCTTACCTGGAAAATGGGAATTCCAATAATAGCCCCTCACAGGGTGGCTTTGTGGGTGCAATGTCATAAATGCCTGGGAGAGCACACAGTGCCTACACAGGAAAGATCCTTTACCATTGATTTTGTTGGGCTTTTTAAAATTACTATTTTTTTCGCTTTAGAAATAATATATCCGATGTTAAAAACATTAGGAAATATACAAAGGACACATATAAAAATAAGGGTTTCTTATCATCCCCCATATCCAACGTGAGGCTATTCATTATTTCCTGTATATCTGTCTAGCCTTTTTTTTTTCTACTTATTGGCATAATCATTTTAGTAAATTGGGATTATACTGTTTGGGATGTTTTCAAATGATACTTTTCAATTAGTAACTTATCACAAATATGCATTTCTATGTCATTAAATATTTTTCTACATCTTTCGTAACGGCCGATTATAACTAAACAAAATTTATTGAAACAATTAATTTATTGTAGCTTTTAGGTTGTTCGCTTTCTTTGACTTCTTCGTTTATTATTGATGTCACACAAACGCTTTCATGAACGCCCTGGTAGCTACTAAGTCTCTGTACCCTTAAAATTGATTTCCAAACTTGGTATCCCAGGGTAAAAAGCATCTGTGCTTTTTGATGACGATTATAAACGACCGTTAAGAAGTCGTGTTCATTTATACCACCACGACAGGGAAGGTGGCAGTCCCCTTCACTTCCTTGTCTGCATCAGGTGTCACAGAATGGGGTTTGAGAGAAATGAGGCATACTGTGTACGCAACCCCAAACCACTTTCCCAGTGTTCCTTCAAGTCTACTAAGGGGGACGCCGGCTGCTCCAAGCTCAGCTGGACTCCTGAACTCGCAAGGTAATGAAGCTGTTCCTGCACAGACAGGGGCCAGGTGAGCACACGGGGCTTACCTGGCAAGGCTCTTAGTGATTCTCTTTCTGAAGAGTTTTTATGGGAACAGCAGTGGACTATTGACTAAGTGTGACTGAGATTTTAGAGTCTACTGTGTATTTTTTCAGAATCTTTTAAAAGGTTGAGTAAATATTACCGTTCCCCATCTTGGGTTGCTAATGATCCGCTTCCTTCGAAAGTGAGATACTGTACAGATGAAATTCAGAATGACCTTACTGCCTTTAGTGGTGCCATGCAGAGAACTGTTCTACTCAAAGATATTGAATGGAGAGATTTAAAACAAAAATGGTTTGCCAGCTCTGCTTTTCTTTCCTATGAAAATGCATCTTTACTCGAAACCTTTGAACTCAAAGGGCCCTGTGAATGTCACAGCTTGGAGGCATTTTTCCTCCACTGGCATGTGGACTGCGTGGGTGCTAACGCTGTCCGTTCAAGGAGGAAGAGCCAGCCACACCGGCAGCTGACATCTTTCTCCAAAGAGTGTGGTTCCACAGGCCCACGTGAGATCACAGCCAATAAAATCTCTCACTTTTCTCTCACGTGTCTCTCACTTTTCATATAACTAATGTCGAAAGATGGTATCTAAACCTCGCTGGGGTTCAGTGCCTAAAATAAAGGCCAGGACCCCTGTGATAAGGAAGGAAACTTATGCCGTCCCTTCTTCCCGAGCCCGAGGGACAATCCTACAACCTCGGTCTGCCTGCCTCTGCGACATTCATGACCTTGAAACAATGCCGGATGACCCAAGTCTCTGTACACAAGGCAGAGAGCTGAAAGGGCGAGATGAGAGAGAGCATCGAAGCCACATATCAAGGGAACGAGTCAGCGAAAGAGGAACGAGGACAGGAAATCTTACCGCCATTGCTGCTGGGGGTCAAAAAATTAGTGGGATGTTTTAAAAGTATACATGTTAGATCACCAATTTCGGTTTCCGAAATAGTTCATTTAGCATTCTTAAAACTGACTATCTGAAACTAAATGGGAATAATCTATGCTACTTTTAGATAATTATTCATAAAAGGCACAAGAGAGTATCGAAATATGTATTTTTTTTGCACAAACAATTCATGGAAGACCAAAGTTATTGAGTAGTACCTAAATGATTGATCTGTTTTCACTTAAAAGACTGATGCACTAGTAAGTTCTGAAATTTCAACCTCGGCCCTTTTGAGCATTGGTCAAAACGAGCCGGTAAGGATTATTTGAGGACGGAATCAGCAGACAACGTTTGTGGCCAAAGGAGAGGCAGAAATGTGCAATGTGGTCCTGTCACCCCAGCGTCAGAGACCTACCAGGAACTCACTGGAACAGTTAGCAAAATCTATAGGTAATGAACCCAGAAATTCAGTGCCATGTAATTAAATGTCGAATGCTGGGATGCATAATATGTAGCAGTGAAGAGAATAAAGACAAGAGTCCTCTGTGAGAGCATCGCTGGTGACATCGTGAGTTTGCACATGTGACCTAAAAGGTACCAGTCGGCTAGGACTTCTCTTCTCCATGACGGGCAATTTTGAACAGGTCAGGACCTGCTCGGGTATTGACACCAAAGGAGAAAAGTGAAGTCTAGAACAGATGAGAAAGTGGACACCACAGCATGAAATGGACCAGTCGCATACAGAAAAACACCAAAAGCAATGATAAGGAACGAAACACTCTTACCGGAAGGAAAAACAGGTTTTGTGCACGCAGAATGGCCGCCTGATTACTCGAGGCAGAAAGACTCGTGTTTGACGTATTGGTGGTGGAAGGGATTGCTTCCTCTGAGTCGCTCAGGAAAAACTGCAAGGAAAATGTTGATTTTTTCAGTGAGTTGGTGCAGGGGACACTGAAGCTGGGAGGTGAGTGCTAAGCCGATCGCTGGGTCCCCCTGCCCAGCAAGCAGGAGCGGGCGGATCTGCCAGCACGTACATCTCGCATGCTGACAGCTTCTTGCTGCCTTTTTGAGGCTTTGAGCATTTCCATCGAATAAGTAGATAACTATTTATTGTTGTGCGACACACTTAACAATGAATTCCGGATTCCGGACTGATGCCGAAGAGCACAGAAGCACCTCTGCTAAATGCTGAATTTAAAATGCACGAAGCACAGGGTAGAGGGAGGGCTCGGTCAGAATTACATTGGAGGCTGACTTCACTACACACACACGCTCAACTCTGTGCCCCGAAATCACAGCCTTTGCAACGCGTTTGCAGGATCTTAACCGTCTTGGTTCAAACATTAAATGAGTCAATGGAGTTTTATGAGTTTTTAAGAAAAAATGAATTTTATGGGCAGAATGCAATAACCGGTATCAACACTTGTATCTATTATTGTGAGTGCTTGGCAGCTCAGGACCACAAGAGATTAAAATTGAGGGGATGCCCTTAGGGCTGCTGGAAAAGGGTGCTAGTTAAAAAGAAAGGTGACTTTGAGAAAATAGATGAGTAGCTCTTATGTAATGGTCACACAGAAGGAAAGGCAGAAATTTTCTCTCTCTCTGTTTCTCTGTCTCTGTCTCCGTCTCCCTCTGTCTCTCTCTTTCCACCTCCTTTCTGAGAAGCTGTAGCACAGTCTGTTTAAGTGATGAAGGATCAGCCACTTTCTATACCATGGCTGAGGGTCCCAGGAGCCTTCAGTAAAGACAAACCAGAGAATGACTCAGGCCAGGTCCCCTTTACTGAAAGAAATTTATCTCGGCCATGAAACGAGCTGTGCTTTCTGCATAGGTCAGCCACACATATTAAGGCTTACGAAGAAAATTTTCCTGTACAGTCCTGTGGTTGCTTTTGTTTGCTTCCTTCTTTTTTTTTAATTTCTTTTGATGGCAGAGGTCTCGTCAAGCACTTAAACTGATTTACTTAGGTAGATAAGGAGGCATTTATTAAGTCTATTCTTGGGAACATTTTTTCTCTCAGATTCTAAGAATGAGACTAGATGTAGTGTTTCTTTTTATTATATCGTTTGATAAAATCAAAGTGCTGATTTAAGAATCAAAGAATTATAGTAGATTTCTTCATTTACTACTAAAAAAATTAGCAAAAATGTCACAACCTCCGGTTGAACTGAAAAAGTTAAGTAAAAAAAAATTAATGGAGTAATAACTTGGCAAATATTGAGCTCCAAAAATGTTACAAATTTAGATTTGACAGACTCAAAGTAAAATAGATTTACTACTAAAGAATGAAGACATGACAAATAGGAGGAGACCATTCAGCTTGGTAGGTTACTAGTCTGAAGCATCTAAGATCTTAAAATTATTGACAAAAACTTCTTGGTTATATCATTTTATAAAGAAAATAAATTCTTGCTACACGATGAGTAGAAACATATCCTGTAAAAACTTTGTCTTGAAGGAGGCTCTATAATAAATATGACGCTTTGAATTTGAAAAATTCTGCTATTTGTATAGCATTTTTAAGTACCCCTACAATCAAGAAACTGTATTCTATGTGGCATCACATCTCAATTTAGAATCAATTCTTCCTTTTCTTAATCACTTTAAAATAAGAAACTCATGTCATCCCCCACATAGCCAAGCAAATACTGGCATTATTTCTCCTTTGTTTTTCTTCCTTCCGAATTAAGCTGCCACAACTTTCTCCACAGATTGAACTTGTAATAATCAGAATTATTTGGGGTCCTCTCCAAACCCATTTTCATATCCTACAATCTTTGTCATGATTGGGAAAATGATGTCCTTATTATCAGGACAAGATACCCTAATAAAGCATGTTCTAGGATATTCAGTATTCTAATGAACATTGTATATTTTTAGCTTTACTACCAAATTTTACATTTTCCAGGCCATTTAAAACATCTCAGAATTATGCTTTTCAAATAGTATTAAATTATGAACACTCGATTTAATATTGTGTCTTGTGCCTGACGACATTGCAGCCCTTGTCATTTGGTTGGAGTTAGAAGCCCGGGTAGACCACCAGCTAACCACGACTCACTCCTTGCCGACGCAGTTACGAAGCCGTGCTAGAGACAGTGTTCCCAGCGAAATGACGTGGGAAATCACATGATGACACGGTCAAAACGTCATAAAAAGTGGCACGGGATTCAAGCTCCCATACGTGACTCTAAAAAGTCAGTCAGAAACTAAAATGGAACAAAACGCCCAGGTCATCGGCTATTTGGCACCCAAAACCCCACAGTTGATGAAAATCTGGGTAACTGTTTTCTTCTACTTTTTATCAGGGTGTTGGTGTCACATGGGTGAATATCGTGTATTTAAAATCGCACGATTTATTTTAAATAAAACTGAGCTGGACATTTTGTCATTTACGTCCGTGTCCTCTGAGCACACCGTTCCTGTCGACCCTATGAGGGCTGTTACGATGTAGGTGTCATCCCGAAGGTGAGTGAGTGACTGGGGAGCCAGCTTCCCGCAGGGCACCTGCTGGTCTCAGTTCCCACGGGCCTGTGTCTGAATCTGCGTCAGCGCCACCTGGTGGTGTGTATGGCCCAGGGGTCGTTACAGTACCCTATGGTTTGGCTGGGGACGTGGACCCTGGGTCCGCCTCATGGAGCCATAACTCAGGACGATGGGGACCCGAGGAGCTGGAGGGCATTTTCTGTAAACCCTCAGATGCCACCAAGTCAGCGCTCTGACGAGTGAGCCCTTCCCTTTCTGTGGTTCATAAGAGACAGCAAAGCTCCACAATTGTTCCCTAGTAATGAAAAATAATTTCCTTTCTGTACCTAGTGCACCTAATGCTTCTTTAAAATAAATATAAGAGGAGCATCTGATGGAAAAGAACCACTAATTTCGGGGCCCCAGATATCAAGGAAAATGCCATTTTTCCTGTGTTGGTGGGGAAAACAGTCCACTGAGCAGTTCTGAGTCCCCCCACTGCCCCCGTCCCCAAGCGCTGACAGAGAAAAAGCAGTCTAGCTGGTCCCCACCCCATGGCCTTGTCGCAGGGGAGGGAGCTCAGTCTTGGGGCGAAGCCTCATTTCCTCTCTTTCTCAAAGATCGTCCATCATAGCTTTATCGTGTCTCCCACATCCCTAACTTGGCAATGAACCCCTTTCTTTGTGAGGAAGGAAAACGATGCAGGAAAACTTCTTCTTTTTTTTTTTTTCCTGGTACCGAAGATATATTTCTTCTCTCCAAAGGGATCTCAATTACTGTAAAAAAAAAAAAAAAAAATCTGCTCCTGAATGCTCAGCTCATCAAACATTTAGACAGTGGCCAAACTGCCCATCAATCATTACTAATTATCCTATGTGAAACACAATTAACTTCCAAATCTGATTTGTTCCCCATTTAGAGATTCTGTCTCTAAAAAATGAGGTGATAAATCCTGGTTTTATAAGGTCAAACTAGACTTTACTAAAATAAATGGCTTCTTTTTTCAAAGGGCTGTGTGCTTACCTGTTCATCACTCAGTCTTTTGTTTAGTAAATGCTGAATGGTCGCTCTTGCCACGGGGGCCCTGTCCTAGGACACGTGCAACAATAAAGACCTGACTCTGCAGCACGTGGACGCCACGCTCCGCGTCTCACTCCCGTGACCTGCACGTGCTGCCAACGGCAAAGGTCGGCTCTCAGGGAGTGTGTTTTAGGGGTCCTGTGCCTGAACGGGTGAACGAGCACAGCTTGAGGGAGAGGAGCCTCAATTATGAGGGCAGCGTGGCCATCGCTCCTCTGCCGTGGAGCTTACTTCTGACCCAGCCGTCTCCTGCAGCTTTCACGTCCCAAACGGCTCTTCGAGCTCGTTGGTCACGCTCCTGAAGAGCTGGCTCTCAGAGCAGGGGACTAATGGACACGCGCGCGGTACCAAGTCAAGCACAAGGCGTGTCTTTTAGAGAACACGCGCGTGATGCTGCAGGCTCTCGCCCTAGCCCTTTGCCTCTCCGTCCCCGCCCTTGGCCCCGTGTTTGCAAGAAGCATAACACGGACAGGGCAGAGAAGTCTCATCCCGATGGCTAGTAACACGCACGCACACAGGCTGCCAGCAAAGTCCCTTTGGGTCTCAGTCGTAAGTCCCTAGTGACACATTCCCCACCCTGAGGCTGCCTCGGCACCGATGACAGTTCTGGGGCCACAGCAAAAGTCTCCCTGGGTCTTCACATAGAGAACCCGGGTCTGGGCCCCTCATGAGCACGTGCCTCTGGCTGACTGATGCTGTGAAGTCCCTTTAAAGCGGGGCGGTTCTCGAGGGAATCACTTGCTGTCCAGATAGGGCGCTGTTCTCTAGCTGATCGCCGGTCAGTTTTGATTAAGCTCTCGTTGGAAATAAATGATTCTCTGGTCTAGGTATGCCTGTCACCAAGATGAGGCCCCAGCCCCTGGAGGGTGGTCTCATCATCCCCGTATAGAAAGGAGGAAAGGCTGGCTTAGTGTCATGCCCTGATTTTACAGAGGAGCAAGAGGCTGCCCACGGCGGTGGAATGCCCATGGTGAACTTGACGCATGAAGGAGACTCCTCATCAGAACACAGACCGAGGGCCAGGTGGGCCTAGGCTTGCCTGCTGAGCCCTCTCCCCGCAGGCACCATAGGTTCTAACTGCCCATAAGGCACACCGCTCTCTGAGTTGACCACTGAGACTATGCAAGGGACACAGGAAGGAGCAGTCATGGTCACATTTCTCACTGGTCTGAGCCGGGGGAGGCTGACATGAGGCTGGGCCTCACGTGTTTTATCTGGGGTGCTCCTAGAGGGAGTTGACATGTGGTCAGGTGAGGTGGAGCGAGCCAGTAGGCCTGTCCTCTAGCTGACCGTATGGGGCGACACGCAGGAATCCACACGCCCACTTCCGGGTCAGGCAGGAAGTGGGAGGAGAACAAGCCTTGGCTTTCTCTGATGCCCCTTCCCAGGCATCCTTAAGACAACCTCTAGGCAGAGTAAGGCACATGAACAGGCCATCCAGCCCTTGCAGCCGGCACCCTGGACCGTCTGCCTTCCAGGTGGCATCGCCCTCACCTGAATCTGCAGGTGTGTCAGGAGGCACCGCATGCTCTAAAGTAGAATGTCCAGGACTGAGCCCAAGTAAACATTCAAAGTCCCTATTACTTCCTCAGCCTTATTTTCTATGACTTCTTAAAACAAATGTCTGCTCTAGTCCTAGGTGACAAATATCTCCCCTCCTTGTCACCTGACGTCCACCGTCTTCTGAGATCCTTCTACCCATCCTTTACAGTTCAGCCCAGCAGGCCCTGCCGTCCCTTCTCCTTGCCACCCCACTACGCGCTTCTACGCGACTCTGGCTTCCTGGCCGTCCGTCTCCAAACTCCACCGTGAATGCCTGGAAGGCAGAGAACGGTCTTTGGGTTCTGACCACTTAGCGATGTCCCAGACATGTATTTATGCTTGATTAATATATATTTTTTGGTTGAAGAAATGCCGTCTCATTTATGACAACTATGTCTTATGATTTAATATTTATGCTCTATCTTCTCGGCCTGATTTTATGCTTCTGGAAGACAAGGACTGTGCATCATGACACGCCGTAGTCCCAACAACCAGTAAAACAATCCACTGCAGGAAGTGTCGTTATGCATTACGGTTGACGATCGAGGTGTCCGAATAATAGTAAGGACGTGTCTCAACGTGCATTGATTACGTCTGTGTCTATTTTTAAGAACATAGCGGTAATGGTCATATCGATAGAGTAAGAGTGACCATTAAATATTTACAAAGTGCTGGTGCCATCCTAAGTGTGGTAGGGACATCCGCTCATTTACCCTAAAATCCACCTTGGCGGAGAAGTGTCAGTTCTCAATTCTGAAAAGTAGAAATGGAAGTTTATCGAAACAGCAGGAAGGCCGGAGCTGAGGTTTGAAGCTAGGGCTGGAAGCGCCAGAGCAGGACAGCTCTGCACGGCACTCTCCTTGATTTGATGGTTCTGCTACTCTTCAGTGGTCATCCTGCTGACATTCGATGTCACTTCTGTCCCCAGGAGCCCCAAGGAGCAAGAAGGTGGGAACTGCTGGGAGGAGCTGCCCCCAGGCTGGTTTGGGCAGAAAGCACAGGTTCTTAGTGATGCTGCTGCTGCGTGGGTGAGGATTTAACTGGCAGTGACTGGTGTCACCACAGGAGCTCTGAGCGAGGTTTAGAAATGGCAGCGAGTCAGATATCAGGAGTGGGGCGTCAACTCACCATGTTGAACACGGCCATGGTCAGGACGATAGCCGTGGTGATGACCGTGAGCGAGATCTGGGGCCACGGGCGGTTCGCGATGACACCCGATGACTTCAAAAGCCACAGGAGGGAGGCGGAGGCCTTTTTGCTGCATTGCTAGGAAGAGGGGGAGAGAAAAAGCAACGCATTGTTATTTTACGCATTCTCTCGGAGTTTCTTAACGGCTATTTAAAACCATGAGACGCTCCAGTGTTATTCACAGATGTAAACCAGTAGCTCTGGGCCCCGCTGGGGGTGCGCGCCGCGTCACAAACCTTGTTAGATTATGTTGGCTCAGTGTTACAAATTAAGAACTAATTAAGTTCCTATGATAAACGTAGGATGTGCTTGTATGTCCTTTCAAATGAAATATGTTTTTAAAAAATCTTCTGGTAGAGGAACATTATGTCAGTTAATTAAACCATTCTGTGGGATGTTTTGGGACTCAGATCATAGCTCCGATGAAGCCATTATCATAAATTCAGCTGGTTTATGTAGAAAACAGATCAATAGGTAGCTAATCAAAAGACTACAACTGTCAAATACTGAGTTAAAATAATGTAAAACTGGTGTGACCTCAATAAAACTCAAATAGAGAATCCTCCTCAGTAGCAGTCATAAACAACACTTTTATTTCTCTACTTCACTTACATTTTCTGCTTCTTTCTTAAAAAATATACGTGTATGCTTTATTCTTTAAAATACAAGCATCGCAATACGTTAAATGTCAATACAACAATTAAGTCAGATTCTATAATATGGCATGAGAGGTGGCTAGGGGGGTAAATAACCAGCCGGGTGAACCGGGATCAAACCCCCACAGCTGTGAGACTTTCTGCAAGTCAATTATCCTCTCTATTCTCCCCAGGTCTTTCTCAGAGCCCGTCTGAGAGCTTGAGCTAGTGCTGTACTGGGCTCCAGGGGTGGGCAGAGGCTGAGTGGCTGGCTGGAGGCAGGAGATGCATTAGGACTGGTTCTGCAGGACAGTTTCTCTGCTAGCAACGGGGAAGGCACCAGATTTGTGCCTTTGGTTTCTTCCCAAGAACGGGGTTTGGATGGGGGTTGGTGGTGGCATTAAATCTTTCATCCAATAAGATGCTTTTTAATGCTCTGAACACACAACATCTTGGAGAGTCATTCGGCTGGAGGACACCCAGCTGAAGGAGCTTATCATCATCACTTAACGCGTGCTACTTCTGATAATATTAATACCTCGGACCCTAATCATATCTTTCTTCTGGAGGAGAAACCTGTGAAAAAGTTTCAAGATCAGAGATTCAAATAGAGTATCTTAGTCATCCAGCTCAGATTCTATTAGGAAATAATGGCATTTGGCTTGATTCTGGTAAATTAAGACAATATGTATTTGCATTCTAACTCACTAGGATTAGTGTTTTTATTTAAGAGAAAATTATTAAAATTTTGTATCTGTACGCAGAAATTATCAATAGATACGATAATGAAAATGTTAAGAGCAGAAAACACACAACTTTACTACTTTAGGAGAAATTTAAACCCAGCTCGGATTCCATATCACAGTCAATTAGGTAAAATATCTAATTATTACACACTTACTACTGAAATTGTGACATTAAAAAATTACTTTGTTTACAATTTTAGAATACTACATGGTGATAATCTTGCCAAATAAGCTTACAAAAATACATTCTATCCCGAGCAGAAGTTGATCGTTTACTGAAACAGATGTGGGTGGCCACACATGTTTTCCTGCTGCTGCAGTGTGCTGGGCAGAATTTCATATTGGTGGCCCTAGAAACTACACACGTGGAAGGGCGCCCTGTTCACCCCTAGGAAGAAAAGCCTTAAAGCGCTTCACTCAAGCCATGTGGGTTTGGCACGCACTGGGTGTAGCACAAGGAATTCCGATGCAGTAGGTTCAATTCATTCGCCCATTGGGTCTTCATGGTTCCCTCCCAGTCGGCCCATGCCAGCGTCTGTCAACGTACCCGTGCCAAACAGTCTCTGTTCCCAAGGTCGGGGAGGCAGGCAGCCTCTCCTATCTCTTTATTCCTGTCATCGAATTGAGGCAAAGTAGATAAGACTGGGCTGAAATACGAAGACTGGTAAACATTGCTGGGGGCAAGGACACAGGAAGAAAAGACGACGGTGAGTGACATGTCCCTGAGCCGCAGTCACAGTGGGGGAAGACGAGGAAGGAGACAATGTGAGGGGGATGGAGGAAACCAATGATGGGCAGGAGACTCACATCTTAAAGGAGAAGGGATCTGAGGGAAACGAGAACGTGGATTCGATTCGAAGCTCTGAACGAAAATCACAACTCGAATCTTGACATGATGATTTACTTCGGTTTATTCGGTTTAGGGGTAAGTATTCAAAAAAAAAAAAAAAAGCCCCTGATGGAAAAATACGTTTATTAAAATTTTTACCAACCTAGCGACACATAAAGGATATCTCAAAGAACATTTCAGCATCTATTCAGAAGATGCTATTCAGACGAAGATGAGAGATGCCTGTGCTGTGCCCGCGTCCGTCACTCTAGCGGCTCTTTGGTTTAATGACTGGCATAATTTCAGCCAAATCAGCTTCCCAATCATCAGTGAGTCTCACTGTGTCCCACGGTCGCCTCTCACGCTGAGCTTAGGGAGGACCTTCTACAATGTTCTCGGCTATTAATGCCACATCCACCCACTGAAAAATACGGAGTTGGCACTAAATACAGTGGGACACATACAAGGAGGAAGATTTACATTTATATAAAAACGCTGTCATGGGGTGGGTGTGGGGACAGTGAGTGAGTGTGGTTTGCATGCAGGGGCACGGGATGCATGTCGGTGTTCGCCCGGCACGGTCATGTGATGCTCCACGTCAGAATGAAACGTCCATGCTCTGTATCCAGACTAAAAAAATTCCTCCCTCCCACCCTCCTCCCTCCTCCTTCTCCTCCTTCTTTTTTTAATGTTTTGCACCGAAAATAACTGGTAGTAGTCTCTCACTCAAGAATTCCTCGTAATTAAATGTAGTCATTATAAAAGCAGATTGCAATCACAATGTCATTAGTTTCCATTTTTAAAATAAAATGAGATGCCAGAAAACAAGTAGATTATGTGAAGTTTTAACAAAATGAAAAACATTCAGAAGAGTTTTATAACTTTTATCACAGTGGCTAAGTAACAAACATTTATTATTATGAAAAACAAACCCATCTTAAAATCTTGCCTGAAACATGATTAAGTTGATCGCGTAAACATGCATTTTTGTGTATTTGGCTAAAAGGACACCTACTTTGGCATTTTAATTGGCCAAAGACTGTCTTTGAATGGTGGCGATAATAACTCATAACCTGTAATGTCACAGAGGCTATCATGTGTGCTTTGATTAATTCATCGTATTTGAGTTTCCTACAGAATGACTTCTTTATTTCAATCAATCATATATTACAAAATAAACCCGTTTCTTTTGTATGTCCTGGGCGGGCCACATTCCTCAGTTATTTGTCCACGGTGGCACTTACAGCCTGTCCACATCACAGTGTCATTGCGGAAACGCTTGTCTCCGGCCACACGGAGAGACAGCCGAGGGCAGTGGCCCCATCACAGAGGCCTTTGCGTTCCCAGGGCCAGCACGGTGTTTGGTAAACAGTAGAAACTCAACAGATACCCACTCGGGACATTCACTATCCTAACGGTGAACGCAAAGAGAAATTCCCAAGGCCAGGAGCAAAGAGGGGCTCAGAGTAGAGGGGCTGAGGCTGGGCTGTTGGCCCAGGAGCATCCTGGGACTGGACACAGGCTGCGACACCTGGGGGTGGGCTTTCAATGCCCACAGGGAAGACGATGCTGCCTTGGGCCTGGAAGAGGTGGGCCTCCGGGTCCGAGACCCCTGACTAAAGGCAGAAGCCTCAGAAGGCTGCTCCCTGCATGCAAAGAAGTTCATCTAGAAGAACTCCACGCACTAGCTCAGGGACATACAGATAAATTTCCAAGAACAAAGCCCAAATCCACGTATGGGTGTTGGGTTTGAAATGATAGGATCTGCTTCATAATGGAACCCCCAAGTCGAGGGGTTATTAATCAGAACAAAGTCCTTGGGGTTCTGGCAGAAGCAAGAGCATCACCACTTATAAATGATACTTGACGTCATGTCCCAGCTGGGCTGGGGGCAGTCCCCACCCAACACGACCTCACAATAGAAAAAAAATTCTGAACTGAGACAACAGACCTTACAAGGAAGAATCAACAGACATAACGAGTAGCACAAGATTTGCAGATATTATATCAATCTTAAATAGCCTATAAAATAAGATGAAAATAACAAAAGATGGATTTGAGTCCATAATGAATGAGCAGTTAAGAGAAAAATACCAGTTCAGGCGTACTTTACAAAGGAGCCACACAGACTCTCTCGCGATGAAAGTGTAGCTACCGAAATGAAAAACTCGGTCGTTATGCCGAAGAGCGTTAAGATGGCTCTGAGGAAATCACCCGAACTGTAGCATAGAAAGATGGAGATGAAAAGTATGAGAGAGACGCCAAGGCACGGAAGACGTAATAAAAAGATTCAACGTACTCGTCATGAAAGTTTGAGATCAAATAGAGTGGAAAGACCAGGAAAGAGGCAAAATACAAGGAGACGTGGGGCAACCACTTTGTGGCCCTGGAGAAACACACGAGCTCTGCGGTCGAGGTGACACCCTGAGTCCCAAATGGGAAAAACGCCACAGGGAGGCGACTGCCCATGACAGACACAGAAC
>NW_011888971.1:105588-123014 GCF_000151845.1 Pteropus vampyrus | reverse complement strand
TATATCAAGAATGAGGCTGGGGAGAATTGGATGAGGCTCTGGGTGAGGCTGTCCTGACTCGCGGTGCGATTCTGACCAAGAGATGCTTGGCAGTGATCACGAGGCAACCTCCGTGCCACGTTGGCTCGTGGCGTGAACACGGACATCCCTGCCTAGTACTTGGCACTCTTCTTGGGTGACCCTCTCTTCACACAGCCTGGCACTCTGGAACCTGCCCCCAACTAATTACAAGGAGCTCTCTTCCTCCCTGGCTGCTTGAGGGTCGGCCGCCATCATGAACGAGATGGTAGCTCTCCAGATCAGGAAGTTCATGACCAACGACAGGCCACTTCCACGGAAACAAATGGTCAGCGACACCTTTAACCCTGGGAAGGCAACGGTACGTAAGACAGAAGCTCGGGGAAAATGCACAAGACCACACCAGATGTCATCTTTGGATTCAGGACCCATTTGAATGGTGGTGAGACAACTAACTTTGGCATGATTTACGATTCTTTGGATTGTGAGAAAAAAAGAAAAAAAAACAAAAAATGAACCCAAACATAGACTTGCTATCCATGGCCTGTATCAGAAGGAAATGGCCTCAAGAAAACAGCAAAATGAACGTGAGAACAGAATGAAGGAAGTTAGGGGGACTGCGAAGGCCACTCAATGCTGGCGCTGGTAAACGAAGAGTTAAAAAAATTGTAAGGATTCTCAGGGTTGACTCCGATTCCGGCTCTATGCCGCTCGCCGTCAGCTGCAGGGTGAGCTACGCAGCATCTGTGCGCTTCGTCGCCTTAGTTCAGAGGGAGCACGTCCTCCAAGGATGCTCGTGAGTACATGAAACGCCCAGCGGAATACGTCGTCATTTTAAATGTAATGTAATATTTGTTATTTGTAGACGGCGACGAGGTCAGAGACAGAACTATTTGTGGAGATCCGGCCCATCGTAAGCCGTTTATATTGATTCTAAAAGATCTTATCCGAGGTCGACAGGGTGAAAGGGATCAAATATGTGGTGATGGAAAGAAGTCTAACTATAGGAGGTGAACGCACAGTGTAAATATATACATGCCTTACTGTTCAAGTGTACAGTTGGAACAGCGGGTATCGTTAACCAACGCCACCATAAAAACAAACAAACAAACAAATAAACAAACGAACGAATGAATGAACGAATATTTCAAATGCTGAAAGATCTTAGCCGAGGGCAGGAAAGGCCTTCTGTCTTATAGTCGTCACACTTGTGAGCCTGCTCCAAAGTCCCATTCCATCCTCAAGAGATCTGCTTACGACTCCTTCTGCATCATTTTTCCTGGAGGGAAATGTCTTCTAAATGAATGGAAATAAAAACTTGCCAAAGCACACGACACTCCAGAGTCCTGAGTCCCTCACCCATAAAACGCAGGGCTGGACGAGGCCGTCTCTGAGTTCTCCTTCGATTCTCGAGTTTACGGTTCTAAAATGCTCTCCAGCATCTGCTGTAGAAAGCTAAGTGCCTCATAAAGGCACTGATGCAGGGGGGCCAAGGAGATGTGACAGGTGAGGACACCAGGACGATAGGCCAGGCAGCCCACAGGCCAGGGGCTTGCTGGAATTTGGAGCAGGGATGCGGTGGCTGTGAGCCGAATTCAGGAGAAGTCGAGGGTGTGTGAGGACAGGGGAGGGACATTTTCTGAGCAGTGGTGCCAGGAGGTCACATTGGGTACAACCCAACAACCCAACATTCCCTCAACAAACAATGCTGAATATTTATCCTGTGTTTTGAGGGTCTTTAAGCACTACAGGGCACAAAACAGGGCTGATGTGAACTCCCCGAGGACCTTTCCATCTGAAAAATGCAAATAAGAATGCCCAATAGGAAGCCTGGCCAGCAGGCACCAGGGAAGCTGCCTGCTGGAGAGGTGGGCTCCACAGAGTTGGTCAGGAAGGTTCGAAGCTTATTTCCAGTGGAGGCCTGTTCGTGTCTAGGAATCGTGGCGCTTATAAGAAGGCCGCCGACTCCCCCTGCTCCACGCACTCACGCATTTGATTACACACAACCCTGTCCCCACGTGACGGCGTCTTGAGAAGGAGATTAGCATGGGCTCTGAGGGCACAGCATCTTGGGCAGACGAGGGAGGCGTGACATGGAGACAGGCGAGTGGACGAAGGAAAGAATCCTGGCAGAAATGATGGGACCGTCCAGTCACGCCGACTTAGCGCATGCTTATGAAACGTGGTCGTGTGATCAGCGCTTTGCTGGACTCGCCAGAGGACTGGCACCTACTATGTGTCTGGAAGGGGAGATGACAGTCACACTCACGAAAAGGGGAGGTCGAACAAGCCGTTATGTAATCGAGTGCCACATGATGCGGAACAAACCCTCAGTCACACGGAGCTCCAAGAAGGACCCAAGAAGGACCCAAGCTCCAAGAAGAGCTGGGCAGTGGGCCAGGTGAGGGGTGGGGAGCAGAGTCTGAAGGCCCTAGGGCAGGGTGGAGGTGGCAGCAGAGGACAGAGACAGGGATGGGCTGGGTAATTAAAATAGCAAAGTCCCTGACATCTTTTTCAGAATGTGTCACTGAAGAAATACCTGTATGAATTTTTTATCAACAAGAAAACTTTCATGTCAATCACTCTTACTTTTTGCCCATTTTGATGCTTCTCTACCTGTTTTTTTTTTTTTTAAACCAAATCCAGCTGTACCGCGAGCTACCAATTTTATTTACCTGTGTCGCACTTTTTGGTGTAATGGAGGGCAGCAAAGGTAAAGCCTGGCAGGAAAACAGCCGCTGGGGTCGCCTGTTCTCAACCTCCTCGTGAATCCTCTTTAATTCTTCAAACGGAGAACTTAATACCAATACATTAGCATTGATACTGCCTTTGGCGTTTAAGTTTTCAGAAAGTTAATGTACGTTACTGGGAAAGGCGTCTGGGATAAGTATTTTTTCATAAACTTAGTATTTAATCCATAAATAAATGCAGATCGTAAGGCAATCTCGTATAATTGGTAGGTTTTCGAGAGAATAGAAAGCACACTTGAAGCCTTCTTAGATTGGCTGTGTGTTAATAAGTTTGATGTTGACAGTTAAAAAACAACCCTTACAGAATTGTCTAAACAGTAAAAAGAAGCTCTTATAGCAACGAGAATTCCTTCTTGAATTTTACCAGCATTCCGTCTGGGCCAAAGACCCAGCTGGCCACTAGGGGGAGACTTGTTCACAGATCCTAAGGATGGATTCAAGTTCAGAACGACCAGCTGCCTTCAAGTCTCCTCTCCCTGAGCACTTTGGCAAAACGCAGGCCTCTTGCAAGGAAGAGGCAGGCGCCAATTCATTTGCAGTCTTAAAATGTTCTCTTTGAGACAAACCAGAGTTAAGAAGAACTTCTGAACATCAGGTACGTGTGGGTGCCGGCCAGGAATGAGGACGCGGGCACTGTGCATTCATTGACAAATATTTTTAAGATTATTCCTACTTATTTTGTATAACAAATTATTGCAACATTAAAATTTTGGGATGCTCATGAACTAGGCTCAAAACCTAGCTGAGAGCGGCCTCTCCTGTTTCGACTCGTCTCTGATGAACAGAACGGAACCCTGATTCGCTTTGGGAACTTCTATCCCACATGGAGCTGGAGCCAGCCAGCAACACTGCTTCAGACTGACAAATGCACAGAGGTTTAATTTCTATATCCAGAACCAGCATCTAAACTACAAGACTGCACAACGATTAGCTTAAATTAAAACACCTATAAGATATATTTTTTATATTGCAATTTACACATGTTCTAAGATTTTACACCTGGCAAGTAGATATAAAATATATATTTGGTTTGAATTTTAATTCCCTGTGCACTAAAAGCTGCTTATTATGCTTACGATCTCAGTTATAAATACTCTGAGAACCTAGAGATGATAAAACACGTTGACAGAAACAAACAGACATAGCTATAGTTTTATGATGTGCCATCCAGCATCTCAAATAATCTTCAAATTAGAGTCTCGTTCGTGCATGAGCTGCCTCAGTTTGCATTCTGGGCTGCTTCACTGAGATCTGTATCACTGGAAATGTAAGGTAATGAGTTCCCTGTTTTAAGTAAGGAGTCGGTTTTCATCCAGTGAGCACAGTTTTCAAAGAAGGTCCATATTTGCAGTACCTACCAAAAGCTGTCCAGCAAAGCAGACGAAAAGGATGAAGGCAAGCGAGAGAGACGCAGCTCCAAAGGAGATCCCGAGAATGGACGTTCTGCCAGGAAACAAAAGGGAACAGGTTAGCGAGCAGAGAGCTGGTTATTCCAGAAAGCCAGCATTAACATCGCAGCTTCGCTGGGACTTAACCAAGCGAGGACTTCGATCCTCACTCATTTTTTGAGAAATGAAAATGAAGCTCAAATAAAACCCAAAAATACGTCCAAAGAAGCACGTCTACAGTCGTGTCCGACTGACTTGTTATGAGTCATTAAAACTGCCCTATAGAGAACAGTTCTTCATCAAAGAAAAACGATCTTTTTATGACTCGCCTATGCTACTGGTACTTCCATGCCTGCACTTGACCTTGTCCGTCTCGGTGTCCTCTTCCCTGCTGTTGATGTCCTGGCAGCTGCTGCATCCAGGGCAGCCTCATAGGATGCTCTCGAAGACCCCACGCCCCATCCTGGCTGCTGTTCGCTTAGGAAACAGGAAGTCCCTATTGTCCCCACTAAAATCCGACCAGATTCAACTTCCTTCAACGTGATGCATCTAAATGCTTCCCAAGGTTCCCTCGAGATTTCACAGCCTACGGCCTTTACATTCCTGCACAAGTCAACAAACACCCAAGCTTTCTGTGATCACGTGAGCAGTGTGCCCATGAGTGTGCCACCGACATGTAGGTATAAGTATTCGTAATAACTGTATGCATTTCTGAGAGGGCCTTTAAAAAATTAAAAGCCTTTAAAAACTTCATATAATCCAAGGGGAGAGGCGTTCGGGGTATCAAAAGAGCCCAACCACAGTGGATAACCAAAGATGAAATTGAAATGGGACGTCAGAGGAGAGCCGGGTGTGTCCCAGACCACGCAGAACCTCAGGCCAACAAGGTTGACACCACAGAGACACCACAGAGCCTGCAGTACCCCAAATGCCGGCAGCTGGGATGGGGAACCAGATGCAAATCAGCAACGAGCTGAAGTTATAGGCCGGGGCCGAGCCTTGAGCCCCAAAACGAGGCGAACAAAGCAACTGAGTGACCGGAGTAACCCCGGATGCTGTCACGGTGGGAAGGTGCCATGCAGCCCACACACTCGGATCCCTACCCCACTCTCAGAGGAACTGCATGCCCAGCGAGGCCTGCACACCTGAGGTCAGACCAACCCTCGAGCCTGACTCAGTGGCATGCTGAATGCTGTGTGATCGCCTGGCCGGGATCCACAGAGCTTTCAAATGCCTGCTGGGTAGTGACATTCGTTCATGTTTTATGAGGGACAAGGAGTCTATGCTGGGAAGACACCGAGATGGTTGGCTAGTCTCACATGCCAGGCCCGCGAGATACTGTAATGACAGGAAGGTGAGGAAGAAGCCACCTGTGTCTAGAAGAGGCCAGTACTGCTTGTCCCCTTATGTCCCCACCTAGGACACCCTTCTCTAGGACATCTCTCTAGTCCTACGTCCCTGGTCAGGTGCCATAGAGGCAGACAGTGCGAACGGAGGGCTCTTGTCTCTCCTGTGACTGAAGAGGGTCACGGTCATTCATCTGCTCCACGTCTGTTTGCCATCTTTCTCATCTGTTTTTATTCTCACGAAACAAGCTCTGATGGGGTTTCTTGGACTCCACGTTTACCTGGTTCCTTTTGGATGTCAAGGTAATGCCAGACTCGTTAGGTTGAATTCAGAAACGTTACTTCTTTTCCTGAGGTCTGAAGCTCTAAATAATAAATGAGTGACCTCTTCCGGAAGGTTTGGTAAATCTCAACCGTAAAACCACCTGACGAGGTAACGGTGATGATAGGATGCTACAAGCTATCACCCATAGAGCATTTCCTAGGTGCCAAGCACTGTTCCCAAGGGCTTTGTGTGTATAGCTCATTGAACTCTCATGATAATCCTCAGTAGGAGTTAGTATCACCACTTCGTTTACCGAAGAGAAACTGAAGCCCAGAGAATCTGAGAGACTTGACGAAAGTTAGACGTCTGTTAAGCGGTGAGGTCGAGGTTTACGCCCACAGCGTTGTATTCCTGACCTGATTCTATTTTCAGAAGCACATTTCTGCCATGTTTACTGGTTCTATTTTTTAAGTCAATTTTGATAATTTTCCTAGAAAATTATCCACTTCATGTATATGTGTGTGTGTAAAATAGTCTACGTAACATTCTCTTAACAATTTTTAAAATCTCCATATTTGAAGTAATTTCTTCTTAAACTTAATGTTATTTTTCTCTTTTTTCTTTAAATCAGACTTTCAAAACTTTACATGTTTGTTGATCTCAAAGAATGAACTTTTGGTTTATTATTAAGGTATATGCTTTCTGATAATTTTCTATATTATTAGTTTCTGATTTAACTTTAAAAGTTCTTTAAAAAACTTATATAGTTCTTTTTCTTGATTGTCATTTATTGGCAGTCTTTTGTATTGTCTAATAAATATATTTAAGGACATAAATATTCCTATAATTACTGTTTTAGCCAAACTCCACAGCTTTGATTTATAGCTACTCATCATTGTTCTTTTCTAAATGGCCTATAATTTCAATTTCCATTTCCTTTTAATACAAGAGTAATTCAGAAGTCTAATTTATAAATTCTACAAAGAGATTATTTTTGGTCTATTCTCCTTATTTCTAATTTCAATAGATCTGATCAGAGATTGTGGTTATCATTTATATTCAGATGATTTATTTTTCTTCTGGGCTGTGATAAATATGTTCTACTTCTATGATGTTTTATGTTTTTCTGAAAATGATATGCATTTTCTTTTTGTTGGCAACAAAACATGTTCTTCCACTATATCTATTCACAGGGCCTGATGGATTAGTCAAGTCCCCAGTGGGCTGACTTAACGGGCTCCATTTGGTCTGTCAATTTTAGAAAGTATTAACATTTTCAAATAGGGTTGCGGGTTTGTCCATATATCTAAACATGTTAATAGTTTCTCTTTATTTGTTTCGAAAAGATGCTGGCGTGTATAAAAACTTAAGATCGCTAACCCTTCTTGGTGACTGTACCATACATTAGCATGTCTTTGTTCATGCCGAACGCCTTCCACTTGACTTCTCGATTGCCAGGCGTCTACATTCCGGCAGCTTCCTTTTCTCCTGTACATTGTTTCCCAGAACAGCTATTTTCCATCCTCTCTTTCCAAGTGCTCTCTTTCCATTTTAGCTAAGTCTCCTATGTGTAGCACAGAGGGGACCTTCGGTTTGTAGCCTCAAAGTTTGAGCCTCTTTCCACGAATAGGGCATTGTTATCCATTCACAATTATGAAATTCGTTTTCTATCTTATTTTCTGACGATGTTTGGTAGAACTCGCTCAGAAATCACCCTGCTGTGAAGTTTTCTTCGTGGGAAGATTTTAAAAATCAAATTTAATAAATGTGATAGAGACATACCCATTGACATTTTCTATTCCATTATGTGTCAGGTGTGGTAGGTTGTCTTTTCAATAAATTTTTGCATTTTATCTAAATTGTAAATCTTGGCCTCAAGTAACTGATAATATTCCATATTTATCCTTTTAATATCTATAGGATCTGTGGCGAATCCCCTTTTATTCTTTATATTATTAGTTTGGCTGTTCGTGATAATCTTTCTCTTTTTCTTTCTTGATCACTTTTGCTAGAAGTTTAGGAATATTTAAATTTTTCAAAGAATCAATTTTTGGCTATACTATTTTTCTGTACTGGTTATTTTCTATCTTCTTTCTTTAGTATTTATCGATTTGCTCATCTTTTCTGGCTTCCTAAGTTGGAAACTGAGGCCACCGATTTTAATCTTCTTTCTGGTATAAGCATTTTAAAGCTGTAATTCCTCTTGAAGTGACTGCTGTAAGCTACATCCCACATATTTTGATATGTTATATTTTGATATGCAAAGATTTTCTAATTTCTCTTGTGATTTCTTTTTTGACTCATACATTATTCAAAAGTATATAATTGACCAATGAAATATATATTGGGGATACTTTTTGATATTCTACTGTTCTTGATTTCTAATTTGATGTTGGTGTAGTTAGCTATAAGACCATAAGATTTTTATCTTTTCAAATTCATTTCAATCTTTTCAAATTTGTGTCGGTGCTTTTATGGTCTAGTATATGTTACAGCTTGGTCAGTATTCCAAGAATACATGTGTGCTGTGACGACTTCTACTGAACATTGTACTGGAGAACCTAGCTAGGGAAATTAGGCAGGAAAATGAAATAAAGGCATCAGATTGGAAAAAAATAAATAAAACTTTCTCTATTTGTAGGTGACATGATTTTATATTTAGAACATGATGTTGCAGCCTCAGATTCAGACCCTGAATGGTTCAAACGTTCACCATCGTGCTCAGCCTGAGGCTGTCCAGTGTTCCAGCCCATGGCACACTGGCCTTCTTGTTCACATGGATGCAGCTGTCACCTCGGGGAACGGGACATACCATGAGGCAAAGTAATGGTCGAAAGCTCTTAATTATAACTGTTTATCTGCCTGTTCTATCAAAATCACGTTCAGGCCCATTAAGCATACCACGATGTTTGTGTAACATAACCAGTTTTAATTAACATTCTGGTCGCAAAGCTGTTTCTTGCTGACACACAAGCATAATTGATTATGCACTCACTGAAAAGCAAACTTGACTCTTCTCTGTCATGCGGCAAGGAAAAAGAATCACACTTTTTAGTAATAATTTTTGACTCTGGCACTTTAATCAAGTATATTGTTACAGTAAATGGAAGAGGCTGATTCTCTCCTTTCTGTTTTTTTTTTTTTCCCAGTCAGTTTATGGCTTAAAGATGGTCCTGACAGGAACGAGGAAGCACACTGACCGAAGCCAGAAGAGATATACATCCTCCTCAAAATGTCTAAGTTACATTAGATATAAACCCTTTCAGTGGGTAAATAACAGGCTCATTCTCTGGAATTCTATTTCATATGATGATGCCTCTCATGCCCCTCCCCCCTCTGTGCTCTCCCTTCTCCTCCCACAAACAAGGTTGCAGATTCTCTCATCAGCACCCTGTGCACATCTGAGCAAGGATGATGAGAACTAAGGGAAGAAAACTTTTCTGTTAAGAATAAGTTAGCATGTAATAATAAAAAGCCCTCCTTTTCTCTATCTCATTTTTAAGTGATAGGTGATAGAACTTCAAAATGAAAAAAATGAAAGGGAATCCAGTAAAAAAAAAAAAAAAAAGAAAGAATCAAAAGATGAAAAGGAAAAAGGAATTTAAATATCCTTTGCCATTACGCGTTACAGCAGCCCTTCTCTCATAATAGATGTTCTGGCCCCTTGAAGGCCCCGTGATGCGGGAGAGGGAGGCAGAAGGGGTCCCATCATGAGCACACACGTCTCTGATGTCCACAGCCGAGCCCTTGGTTCCACAGCCCTCCCCAGCCTTTTCCTACCCCAGGATTCTCCCCCTCTGTAGATGGCAACTGCATATTTCCAGTCGTCCAGGCTGACCCCCATGCCCACCTGCCCCCCCCAAATTTTACAGAACTTTCTCTTACTCTACATCACTCTTCATAAGACCTGTCTACATCACTCTTCATAATATATCCAGAACTTGACCTCTTCCTCTTCCTACCCCCATCCCCTCCAGAACAACAAGAACAACACTTTTGAGCATAACCAGATCATGTCCGCAGCTGAGAACCTTTCTAGGGCCTTCTGTTGTATTCAGAACCAAAGTTCTTCCAGTAGCCCGGAAGGGCCTGCCCCTCCAACAGCGCCTCTCCTCCCATTTCCGGCCACCCTCTCCTGGCTCACTCTGCTCCCGCCACCCCTCGAACGAACACACCTGTGACTCCCATCACTGAGAATGTTCTTCTGCCAGCGTCCGCATTATTCCCATTCCAATTCATTCAGACTTCTACTTCAATGTCGCTGTGTCTATGATGCCTTCTCAGACCACCCTCGTCTGAAATACCACTGTCCCTCACTCTGTGTCCTGCCGTTTAGTTCTTCTTAAAGCTCAGCACCACTGAATTATATATACATTTTTTTTATTACATTATGTGTTCTCCGATAGGATGTAGTAAGTTATATGACAGATGGTACTTTTGGGGGTTACTGCTGTTTCCCATCATCTAACTATGTTTGGCGTATGGTAGCTCAGTAAACAGCTGTTGAATGATTCCACAAATGACTGACTGCATGCATGAATTTCTATTTCCATTACAAACGCTCTGACTATACCCCTGAGTACAAAGTAAAGGTATGTGGTCCTGTTTCACGGAGTGAAAAGAGGCTTAGCTTCCTTTCGATGGTTATTATGCCTCACGTCTTACTATACTAGTGACGCATAGCTGACAAAAAAGTGGTTTTCTTTCCTGGAGAGAGTACTGGTTTTCATGAATTATATTTTTTCATGATATTAGAAATTTTTAGATAAGCGTCTTGTTACACAGACTGAAGACTGAAGATTCCAGCCTCCCTTGCAGCTAGGTTTTGGGACTAGTTTGTGACTACAGACTTGGGTTATAAACCAGCCTCCCTTGCAGCTAGGTTTGTGATCACAGACTTGGGTTATAAACCACAGTGCCATGACGTAGCTTCTGGGAGGTTTCCCCAAGAGATAGCAGTTACGAATGCTTCCTGCTCTCTGCTTCTGGGTCTGTCCCTCTATCCTGTTGCTCAGAAGGTGAACGCTGCCATCTTAGAGAATGAAGGTGGGAGACAAAGACTAAGGAAATCAGAGTGGTGGGCTGGAAGCAGCCAAGGAATCTGAGAGGTGGGGCACCACCCCCAAACTCTGGCCTTCGACCGTGGGAAGGAACTACAGCACTAGCCCTCATTCAAGCTCCTAACTGTGACGCATTTCCTTACTCTCAGATGACCAGAACTCCAAGCTCTACGCTGTTCATGTCGGTAAAAGCCACGTGCTTCCTTCATCTTAGACAGTGAGAAGTCTCTTCCCCCCTTCCTCCCACCCTCCCTCCTTTCTTTCTTCTACCCCCTCCCTCTCTCCTTTCTTTCTTTTGTTCCTTCTTTCTTTTTTGATTTGTCCTAAGATTCCCATCCACTGCATCAAGGTACATAAGGAGTAACTTAATTTCATTGTATACAACGTTTGGGCTCACCAAAGCAAACTTTCTCCACGATAGTTATTTTCCATCATCGGTGTTTAAGAAACCAAGTTTGCTTTCAATGAACATGAATGATTCTACCATTAAACTTTTTCTTATTTATTTATTTTTTTTTAATTTTTGGAGATAAAAACAAAATAAGTGACTCTTTTGAAATAAGTATTAAAGAATTAATGAGTATTAAGTATTAAAATGAGAAATGGAATGAGTATTAAAGAATCTAAGCTGAAATGAAAGTTCTAAGAGATTTAATATTATAATCTGGCTATTAATGTTCCTTAAGTAAAATACCATTATTCTTAATTTAACTTGGGCTAATACAACACATGATATTTAACTAAACTTTATTAGAAAAAAAATCATCCTAATTTTAATAATCGCCCATGTCTGGTTTAACATAATGTATTTAATTTGGCAGACAATATGAATAAAACTATTAAAAATGCAAATGTAATTTTGGTCTTCGAAGGTAGCTCACACTTCTGATAGCTATAGAGCAAGGCAGACAGAAGCGCGAGAACACCTCCCCGAAGAGGAGCCAATAACTTAATTATGTCGATTAAAATTCTGAGACTAGAGCCAGATTAAAAAATATGGGCCAAGTAGGAATGAAGTAAGACCCTATTTCAGAAAAAGACTTTTTCTTATTGGCCCTTTCAAGGTCACACATTCTTCTATTATTAGTTATTCATTCGTTTATTCATTTACTCACTCATTTAATCATTTCTTTCCCTTCTTTCCTCCAAAATCATGGGACAGTATACCACTAAGAAAGCAAACAAAATCAAACTACAATTCAATAAATTAAAAAAAAAAAAGGTATGTCAGCAGAAGTGAGAAGCATCATTATTCCAATAAAATATTTCATAAATATAACAGAATTATTATTTTTAAGTAGATGAGTTCATAAACGAGGCAGAGAAAACACTAGATACACAGAGGGTATTCGAAAGCACAGTGCTGAGAGGTGTTGGCGCTAAATGATCCAGGTGGAACCAGAGGCTGATACATGCCACTGAGTGTGAGATTTAATATTTATACTTGGCAATGCTCCCAGGCATTTCATTAACGGAAAATCGGAATTGGGCTCTTGGATGATATATTAAGAGGCAGAAAGTGCTGTCCCACCAGGAAATAAGAAAAATCAAAACTCTGTCCATCAGCCTGGTAATTTTCAGTGATGTTGACTATCTGTCTAGGGCCATGAGTGAAAAAAGAGTGATCTTTAAAAGGTGAGATACCCATCCTGCTCTGTGCTAAGGGGCTAGTCAAGTTCACATGCCCTAGTTAGTGCAGAAGCCTTCACCTAAGGATTTAACAAAAGTGGTGAATCCCAGAGGTACCTGGTAGAGATACACTGAAAACTATATCACAGCGATGCCCTCACAATTCAGAACCCACGAGGTCACCCGGACCAAAACCAGGAAGAGCCCACTCCAAAGCCTGAACGCGTGGAATCCAGCTCACTCAGTTTCTCTTGTCCATACCACGTCGCTCCTGGGAGACGTGAGTTGGACAGTGACTTATGACAGCCAGATAAGGTGGCAGAGAGTGGACTTCATGAAGGAGAATGTGAAATCAGAACGAATGAGTGGGGGAAGCGTTCCCAGAACAGGTTTTATCCTTTCAATAAACAATTATGTTGTTTATTAGAAACGACAACAACAACGAAAAATCTAGTGACTTTGTCTTTCCTGGGTGAGGTTTATTGGGCTATGCTTCTTAGACTGGACATCAGAGTAATATAGAAATCAAAATCAGAAGGTTAAATTTGTTTAAAACAAATCCGTATAAGGTAACTCAACATGTCCACTTTGAAAATCCAATATTCCTATAACGAAACATGACACACGGGGCCCACACGGCTTCCCAGATTGGCGTTTCGCCCCATCCACTGCCACTGTGGCATGTGGAATGTGACGTAATCCCTCTGTTTGGAAAGGAACAGCTCGCATCCTCAGGCATGACTGGGCCCGTGCGGGGGTGCACCCGGCGAGGGTCCCCACGGGGAGCCACACGTACTTACTTCGGCAACACGAGAATCTGCACAACGAAGATGCAGAAGAAGATGAGGCAAGCGCAGGTCACGTAATACTTGAAGGCCGGCAGCGCCGTGGCTCGGTACTAAGGGGGAAGAAGGAGACTGTGAGTGACAGCTCTGTAAGAGAGCGGCTGGAACACTCGTCCAGCAGCCTAATCGGACCCCGTTCGCGCATCCCGTTTGTCGAGCGTAGACTGCAGCACAGACACACCAGGGACGATGGCTGTTCGTCTCCAGCACCGAGGACCGCCTCCCTCCGAATGCGCTGTGACTTCCAAACACCGTGACTTTTCTGAGTCAAACTGTTCAGAAAGCCATTTAGAGGTAATCGAATCACTCGGCAAGAAGCGAGCACCTGAACAGCAGGGCCCGGTTCCCTCGTGGGTCTGACGCCCACAGTCGTTCGGAGAAAGCAAAGGACTTTTTACAAAATATTTCAGTTTTCGATATTATTGAGGAAACGCAATTTCCTCATTTGATTTACTTATTTTAGCGCTTTATCTTAATGCTGCTCAGAGGTCGGGGAGGGGAATTGACAAGATAGAGGGGACCAGCGGGCTTCGTTCTCAGTCCCCGGTCATTGCGTTGGCTGGTGTGGCTGCTGGAGTCTCCTCCCATTTGTCCAGATCAATTGGCAGTGGCCACACAGCTTTCTGTTCCATCCAGGACGGTGAAGTGACCGGCGTAGCTGCCCACCTGAGACCGGCTCTGCCTGAGTTATGAGGCTAAAAGACAGCCAATGCTCCAGCTGAGGCTGCACTACCTCTCAAAAGAGGATTTTATAATAACATTAAAGGAAATAAGGTTTTTGTGGCAATGCTATTGAAACCTCCTGACAATATTGGTAGGCTGTGTCAGCTTTATCTGCACACACTGTTTCTCAAGTTATAGGAAATTATAGTATGTATTTCTTAGGTTATAGCCACTGGGCTTTTAGTTCGAGATGCTGGACCGCTGGGTGGTGAATTGATATTTCTCTCCCTCTGTGCCTTGCTGCCTTGGACCCATCCTGTAGCTTTGATGAGCGGGCTGGGCGGAGGTGGATAAGAAGTGAGATTAAATTCCAATACTCTCTAAAATTTGCCTCAAAGTTGGCCTCTGCAAATATGTACACATAGGGAATGCAACTAAAGCCGCATTTGTAAACGACAATACCTTCTATTTGCTAGAATTTTTTTTTTTTTTAATTAGTAAATGTTGTGACTTAATAGCCTGGATAATTTATATGCTGATGAAGAAGCTATATCCGTACAATTGCAGAAATGTGATTACATTCTACACATTCAGTGACATCTCTATCTTTTATCTTCTGGGCTTTGTGTAGAGATCTGAGTTGGAATTTCCTTTCAATATTCATAAAGGGAATGAACTTGTATCGGGAAGAGAATACTTTATCATTTATACCATAAGTAACCATTAGTGTCTATTAAAGTCATCCAAGGGTAAATGGTCGAAATAATAATAAAAAATCATATGAAATATCAATTTGGTACACCATCTGTAGTCCATGTATTGACTCAGAAGCAGATAATTGATCTTGACCACTAATTAAAAAGTAAGTTTTTGTGTAACTGCAAAATCCCCACCTGATGAATTTTGTAAGTAATTTTTATATTTGATGTTTTTATTCAGTATTCATGAAACAAGGAATTGAATTTTTCTCAACAGAATTTTAATACCAGTGCTGTGACTGCTGCCATTAATATAGTAGCTTTTGTTCAAACTAGGACTGTCATTATATGGTCGCATAATGGAAATTATTTGTTCTTTTTCTAGATCAACACAAAATAAAAGGCAAATGAAATAAGCTGACCTAGAAGAATCATTCTTTCTGTAATAATTACTTAATTTATTTTAGCAAATCCATGTTAAACTTGATATGTAAAAATAAAATGTCTGATTATTATGTATGCCTGAAATAGCACTTATCTTATGAGCTATATGTGAAAGTATTTAGATATAACAAAACTTAAAAGTCTGGGGGTTTTACTTTTGCAAAACATGTCTTTAATGTAAATCTCACATTTTTGTTAAAAAGTTAAAATGTATAAAGTAATGTAGATTTATCGGGAAGACTTTGTTTAGGTCATGATTCTTTCCTTTAACCCCCTAACTCAGACATGTCCCAGATGTCACTTACGACCAGGATGCTGAGAATGGTGACTAGCCAAAACCAGAAGCTTGGTAACAAGAACTATTGTAAAACAGTTTGGCATGAAAAGGCCATAGGAGAAGCTAGAAAGAGTTCTGATAAAGTTAGAGGCAGTTTAAATGTCACAAGTAAAAAAACGCAAGTATAATTTCATGAAGGAATTTTTTAAAACTAACATTTCAGAAAAAGCAATTGATTTTGAAGAAAAAAAGAGCTTACCTCTTTTTCTAGTATTTTATTGTAGAAAAGCAATGAGATTCTTTGAATGTCTTCAGACTTGAGCCATTGCCTAGAAATATAAAAGACAGACATCATAAAACCAAACTTCCCACCAAATATCTGAAACTACTTTTTCAAAAATAAATAACTTGAATTCTTCTTACTTTATTGTAAATTCTCCAAAATTGAATATTTAAAAAATGTATACTGCCAAATAACTGGATATGGAATCTAGAGACTGATAACAGGGCTGTAAACATAATTTTCCTATTTACACACCACCCTCCTTGGGAAATTTGATGTTACAAACCAACCGTCATACCAAATCGAAACTCAAGTCATCCAAATGAAATAACAGCAATTCTAGTGCATCGGTAAATGTGTTCCCTGACGTTTTACTGAAATCACATGGTAGTGTCATGTCCTGAAGGATATGGTTCATAGAGAAGCACTATTTTTCTTAGCTTGTAGTAAGCAGCGTCTCATGAAATGTCAAACCTATTCAGAGATCCTTCAAGTTCTGGGCAAGAGGATTTGGTTTCTTTCACACTTGCTGAAAAAATTTTTATTTTCCTGGGTTTTTTTTTCTTTCATTTCTTTCAAGTAAAAATCATATTTGAACACAGTTTTTAAAAAACAGGTAAAAATACTAATATAATAAACAGTGAGTTCAGAACGCTTACACTGCATGGTGACGCAAACGTGAACACACACACACACGTAAGTACATATACATTTCTCAGACGCTGAAAAATAAGTCAAAATTATACAGAAGTATGCACTCTTATACACTGATCAACTCTTAGAAATCTGTTGTAAGAAAGTACTTGAAATAGAGAAAGAGCTTAAGGACGAACCTTCTCACTAGAAGGTTGTCTATTATCACAAGCTTAGCAGGTACATTAAGCACACAAGCAAGCAAGCCGGGCACGACTCCTGATACGGTCATGCGTCTGGCAATAAAATAAACACCCATTTTATGAAATCAAGTTAAGTAAGAAAAAATTGAAAACTACGCATTAAGAAAAATATCTAGAAATAAATACCAGTGAGATATATTACCAACTGGTTTGAGTCATTAAACTGAGGAATTTATATTTCTACTTTCTTAATTTTTCTTAAACAAATTTTTATAATTATAAAATATAATAACCTGAATCATATATGGAAATACATGTATATATGCATACATATGTACATATCTACAAGTATATATAACCATATGTCTACATCTATATTTATATCTATGCTTATATGTCCACATATAGAGTATATATGTTAGAATATTAGAGATGAAATTATTTTTACATATATCTCCCCCAAATGTTACATCTGTTCAAACAATTATCAATTCACATGAAATCCTTAATGTACTACTTTCCAACCCACTGGCCATCTGTCTTCGGATCTGGACTCCCCAAGATAAGTGTGGGAGGGAGAAAAGATGCAGGCCTTTGAGGATCTAGGAGAAAAGGCCAAGCGAACTGTCCCACTTTGCCCAGTAATTGGCAAGAACAGCCACTTCCCGATTTCAGATTAGGGTCGCTAAATGTACACTGACGTTTCGCATTAAGACTAATGACAGGTTAACTCTGGAGACCAGCACGTCTGAGGAGGGCCATCCCCAGGTCTGAATGGACAGTGTGGAAGAGTCTCACGAGCACACACCGCGATGAACTTGAACACCCACAAGACTAAACTATGGACAGCGCTCTTTCAGCTGAGGCACGGAAGCTAGAAACGGGCTCTAGAATGATCACCATTAAAAGCGAGAACTATGGCAA
>NW_011888971.1:101928-104388 GCF_000151845.1 Pteropus vampyrus | reverse complement strand
CCAGCACGTCTGAGAAGGGCCATCCCCAGGTCTGAACGGACAATGTGGAAGAGTCTCACGAGCACACACCGCGATAAACTTGAACACCCACAAGACTAAACTATGGACAGCGCTCTTTCAGCTGAGGCACGGAAGCTAGAAACGGGCTCTAGAATGATCACCATTAAAAGCGAGAACTATGGCAATGCCTCGATTCGAGGGTTTAATCTTCAAGGGTCAGGGAAATAAACATTTTTAGTATTTCTTATTACCATGCTAGCTGCAGAAATATGTTATTGTTCTGTTTTACGAGACCAGTTGGAAGAATCAAAGGTTGGTTAATATAAAAAGAGATAGAAAATAAAATTCAAGATCCATTTAAACTCTATTCATTTTTGGAACTCTACTTGTATGAATATCAACTATGACTAATGTACACAAGTAACTTATTAAAATCACTTGTTCTTTTTTGAGGAAAAAAATCTAATTTAAAAATATTCCTGGATAATAAAATTTTGAAAATAAAATAAGAGTGAAATTTATAAAGTGGAAATCAAATGAACTCCTCATTAATTCGCAGTACCTCCATATTTCCAGTCTAGGTTTCGGGGGCTCTAGGTGGGTGTAAATTCAACGTGCCAGCATATCTGAATCGCAACTATAGTTCGACCATTGTGTATAAATGCAATCACACACACACACCTCACATACACACATGCGTACACTCGTGTGATTCTTTCATAAGCCCTGTAAATATTCAAAGCAAATACTTAAAGGAACAATCTAGAAGAAGTACACATTTTGCAAAGACGTGCACCTTAATTGTCGAGACAGCATTTTAGGTGAAAATCATTTACATTTTTCAAGAATCGCCGTTCATGAAAAAAATAAAATAGTCCGGTTTCCATAAGGATAGAAACTTTGCCACAAAAGCTCTTCATTTGGACCTACTGATATTTTCACTACGATTTAATTCAACAAACTGATTGAATGCGTGATGGGTGCCAGGCACCACGGAGAGTCATCTAGCTTCTGCCCTCTGTGAGTTCAACCATGACAAATGCGCCTAAGGGGGCGTCAAAGGCTGATGAATATCATCATTCTGTCCAGGCCACGAAGGCCACCGCCTTCTTTATTTATTTTTTTATCCGCATCTCTTGGACCATTTAAAACTATAATGACAATTCATAGACCGAATGGACACATTCACAGAATTCACAGGCTTCACAGACTGATACGGACCACACACACAAAAAAAACTGGTCTTATTCCTATCGCTCTCATGAATTCAGATTCTAATGCTCAAAACCCTTCTTCCACATCTGAGAACATGTCCTCTGATCTTGAAGGGCGATCAATGCATTTTCAGGGGACAGTGTGAAGTAACACGACTTAAAGGTTTGGCTACATGAAGTCCCGTTGCTCTTCGATGTTACTTACTGAATACATTTTCTATAACTTTCCTCACCATGTTTACGCCTCATGTTGTTCATCAGTGACTTACTTGGAGAGTACTGATTAGGTAGCAAATAACCATCTTTTCGAATAATAGGGTTTGAAATAAGAGACAAACGATAATCGAAGATGAAGACGCACTCACTTTTGGGCATTAATTCCATCAATTGCTTGAATCATCCTTTCATTCAGTTCTTCTTCAAACCTTTTCTTTTGTGACTTGGTTCTGTATGAAAAAGGAAATATAACAGCGTAAGAATCTTATTGCTAAACTAAATATTAAGCCCATATTTTTTTTCGATGATGCTAAAACCTCCGTTTAATTTTGTTCATCGAGTAAAAAAAGGAAAAAAAGGAAACGGGTCTATGAACAGCCTTTTCTCTGTTAACAGCGGCCGCTCGGGGATGGAGAGAACTGACTCGTTTTTGGTGCAGTAAATCACGGCCTTACCATTCACTTAGAGTGAAATTTTATTAGGCAATCGAAAGCAACACTGACAGATAGGTATTTGGTGCTTGAGATAAAAGAACTTTCTGTCCTCGGAGGCGCATTAGCCCTTGACTTTTTGCCTTTATAAACTTTGTTTTATGACAGAACACACTGGCTTTGGAAAGTCCCCTGCAAAAAAATTCAGTTCGGTTGACAAAATAGTTATTCCGTGGTCATGTTTTCACTGGTCTGTTTTCAAGAATTTGCAGTACTCTAATATTATTTTTAGACATATCAAAGCTCGATTGCATGTGTTTAAATATTCCCCAGTGTCTGAAAGCACTGTTCACAGAAAAGCCCACTTATATTTGCAGACCACTCACTTGGTCTGGAAGCAAATAATCTTCAGCCGTAATGCGCTCTGTAAATAAATTATGCCAAAATAATAATGAGTCCCACAAGGCTAATTTGACAATTAGCATGAGAATGATGTCAGGGAGAAAACCGAACTAATATCTGCTTTTAAAAATTAAATACCTACTTCAAAGAGTAAAAGAACAGGCTGATGCTCGCCAAACGGGACTGACTCAGCTTGC
>NW_011888971.1:89820-100473 GCF_000151845.1 Pteropus vampyrus | reverse complement strand
GAGACAGCATTTTAGGTGAAAATCATTTACATTTTTCAAGAATCGCCGTTCATGAAAAAAATAAAATAGTCCGGTTTCCATAAGGATAGAAACTTTGCCACAAAAGCTCTTCATTTGGACCTACTGATATTTTCACTACGATTTAATTCAACAAACTGATTGAATGCGTGATGGGTGCCAGGCACCACGGAGAGTCATCTAGCTTCTGCCCTCTGTGAGTTCAACCATGACAAATGCGCCTAAGGGGGCGTCAAAGGCTGATGAATATCATCATTCTGTCCAGGCCACGAAGGCCACCGCCTTCTTTATTTATTTTTTTATCCGCATCTCTTGGACCATTTAAAACTATAATGACAATTCATAGACTGAATGGACACATTCACAGAATTCACAGGCTTCACAGACTGATACGGACCACACACACAAAAAAAACTGGTCTTATTCCTATCGCTCTCATGAATTCAGATTCTAATGCTCAAAACCCTTCTTCCACATCTGAGAACATGTCCTCTGATCTTGAAGGGCGATCAATGCATTTTCAGGGGACAGTGTGAAGTAACACGACTTAAAGGTTTGGCTACATGAAGTCCCGTTGCTCTTCGATGTTACTTACTGAATACATTTTCTATAACTTTCCTCACCATGTTTACGCCTCATGTTGTTCATCAGTGACTTACTTGGAGAGTACTGATTAGGTAGCAAATAACCATCTTTTCGAATAATAGGGTTTGAAATAAGAGACAAACGATAATCGAAGATGAAGACGCACTCACTTTTGGGCATTAATTCCATCAATTGCTTGAATCATCCTTTCATTCAGTTCTTCTTCAAACCTTTTCTTTTGTGACTTGGTTCTGTATGAAAAAGGAAATATAACAGCGTAAGAATCTTATTGCTAAACTAAATATTAAGCCCATATTTTTTTTCGATGATGCTAAAACCTCCGTTTAATTTTGTTCATCGAGTAAAAAAAGGAAAAAAAGGAAACGGGTCTATGAACAGCCTTTTCTCTGTTAACAGCGGCCGCTCGGGGATGGAGAGAACTGACTCGTTTTTGGTGCAGTAAATCACGGCCTTACCATTCACTTAGAGTGAAATTTTATTAGGCAATCGAAAGCAACACTGACAGATAGGTATTTGGTGCTTGAGATAAAAGAACTTTCTGTCCTCGGAGGCGCATTAGCCCTTGACTTTTTGCCTTTATAAACTTTGTTTTATGACAGAACACACTGGCTTTGGAAAGTCCCCTGCAAAAAAATTCAGTTCGGTTGACAAAATAGTTATTCCGTGGTCATGTTTTCACTGGTCTGTTTTCAAGAATTTGCAGTACTCTAATATTATTTTTAGACATATCAAAGCTCGATTGCATGTGTTTAAATATTCCCCAGTGTCTGAAAGCACTGTTCACAGAAAAGCCCACTTATATTTGCAGACCACTCACTTGGTCTGGAAGCAAATAATCTTCAGCCGTAATGCGCTCTGTAAATAAATTATGCCAAAATAATAATGAGTCCCACAAGGCTAATTTGACAATTAGCATGAGAATGATGTCAGGGAGAAAACCGAACTAATATCTGCTTTTAAAAATTAAATACCTACTTCAAAGAGTAAAAGAACAGGCTGATGCTCGCCAAACGGGACTGACTCAGCTTGCACCTGAGCCCAGGGGACAGCAAGTCACCTAGTCCACTGTGCAGTGAGCATGTGGCTTCTCTGTGTCCTGGATGGTTAATGTGCTGATTGAATAGATGTTCTAGTCTAGAATAAAAATAACACTTTTCCGAGTTCGGAATTGCCGCTAGATATAGACAGGAAGAGCATTGCATATCTGATGTCACATTGATCGGTAATTCCATCTCATAGAGTCATCGTTAATACGATGATGGGCATCGCGGGTCCATCATCATCTATGGCTTTGTGTGTTCAAGTTCTGCCTTCTTTAAACAGGCCAAGGGCAGTTTCGGTTCAAAAACAGAATGATATTAAGTGATCCACTTACAGATACAGAACCAACTGAATTAACAGGAGTTAACATGCCAGATTCCAAGCCGATCGAAGAAGGCTGATTAATTTTTATCCTTCTTTTGAAAAAAGCCAGGAACCTTAGCAATCGTCTAGTCTGGTTCATTCTCATTTACAGGTGGGGAGCTACCTCTATTTTGGACCCTTCTTCATCTTATTTTTAATCTGCTCTTGACTCGATTTGAGTTTCTTAACTTCAATTTGGTGGCTTCCTTTTTTTGCAAAGTCTCAAGTCTGAGAACAAACAGTGGTAGGCAGCTCGAGCTCACGGGAAAACAGAATCCTTCAGTGTTATGGGGGCTGACAATGGATTTGCCTTTGTGAATCGGTTTTAGAATCAGCTTGGACAATGTCTGCAAAGCGCTGCCAACAGTAAAGACGGCCCACGAAGTAGCCGATAAATGCACATCACTTCGCATCCTTTGTATCCATTAATGATCTGGACAGTGATTCTTAACATGTAGACAGCTTGCTTGTCTCTGTAGCTTTGTGACCTCAGCGATGAAGACGATAGGACACCTTTGGGGTAGATAATCTATGCACCAGCAGCTCTTAATCTGCCAACTGGCGTTCTGTTTCTCGGCCGTCCAGCATTGCCGACTTCCCCTCGTTCCTGCCTCTGGTCCCGCTGCTGGGCCTCGCCACTGCTGGCTGCCCCTAGTCCCTCTTTCTTTTCAGTTCCTCTCCATTCTTTCTCCTGAGCTCCTGCTTCAACCTGTCTTAGACCCACACCTGGTTTATTATATTTAAACAGGCATGAAAAAGACCGTGTATTATCTCAAATGATGCTTCAATAGCATGTGACGCCAACTCATGGCCAGGCTGGAGGGTTAGAGAGGTTTTATGATGTTGGCCACGTGACAAAGCCAGGACATGTGAGAGAGGCCCAGGTGAAGCTGACTCAAAAGTTGAGCTCTCCCCATGAGGCCTTGGGGCCACCAGAGATCAACCACAATGGATAAAAGGGAATGGGAATAGAAGAGGCTCTTCGTGAGGCAGGCAGGCAGGGCAGGAGAGCGGCTAGAACGTGGGCTTTGGCATTGCGGGGCCAGGGCGCGAATCCTGGCCTCACCTCCACTGGCTACATGACTCTGGGCATTCTCTTAGCCCCTCGTGATTCAGCTTCTTCCCTTCTAAAAGCATAATGGTCATGGCGTCTGGCCAGGAGGAATGCTGTAAGGATGAAGTTCGATTTCCACATGCCTAGTACAGATACCAATAAAAGCTTATGCTCTTCCAGACGGCACTGGTCCCAGAAGACACTGCCCACATAATTTTGGTGATCCACAAGGCATGTCACAATGGGATTTCAGCACACAGACTCTCAAAGCAAAATTTCAGGGGAGAGCAGGTAGATAAGAGAAGAGATACCAAGAATAAAATCAAAGGATGTCCACGACGCTTCCGTGCACAGCTGCTTGCAGACGTGCTAGCATCTTACTGGCCACAAGAGTTGTGCCTTCTCACGTATATTATGGAGTATATTATGGAGTCTGTAATATTATTCCTAAAATTAGCTCAAGTTCCCATTAATACATTTGTCACTTAAAACATAACGCCTCCATAGCTCAAGAATCCAATTGTCCTTATAACACAGGTCGATGAATGTTACATTTCTATGTTAAAATTTCAAAATTTTACACAAAATGCAAAGTAGAGGTCATTACAACAGATAAAGTCACCTAGAGAGATTCTAGAATAATGTGCATTCTTTGCTATGTTTTGCAGGTAACGATCTAGCTAATTGAATTTATTTTTTGCTTGGCTAGAAAGCATTTTCTATAAGAATAAACCCACCTCTCTGTGGGGGAAAGAAAGGCTGACTTAAGTTTTAGATCTTTCATGAATTATGCTAATGTCTTCAATACAATGTACTTGATTCCCGAACCAAAGCTGACGTGCAGCTCCGACCCCAGAAGCAAGAGGAACATAGAGAGGAAAGAGATCAGAACCTGTGAGTCCACTGTGGCTGGCAACAGAGGACCTGGGGACATTTGTGGGAAGCAATTTTTTCTTTTTCGAGAGGGTTGGACAGCCCTTCTTTTCACTATAGAAAGGCTGGAGTTATATTGCTTTTATCTCCGAGATTCGACACACACACAAAATAATTTTAAGCAACATACTCATTTTAAGAAATTCAACTTTTTACCACACACTAATATTAAAAAGAGTCATTTTAAGAAAAGAATTTCAAGTTCCAAAGTGATTACCAGGTGGTGTTTTCCTTTCCCTCTCTTAATTCTAATAGGATGACAGTAATAATCCTATTTTTAGAAGCTGAGAGCAATTTAATAGGGCTTTTCACAAGTAGCTGCTCTTTTAGAAGAAGTAGCCTTCAAAATAACTATAATTGGTGATAATTGCTTTCAGAAATAAATGGAAAATAAGCCTTTAAAACTTAGAAAGTGGAACATATACCATACCTTAAGGTGCGATTTTGAAAGTTATGCTGACCCATTGGTACATCCTATTAAAAACAAAAAGAGGTTATTAGTTGCCAAATACATACTTTGAAAATCATGTTGCAATGATAATTATAACATATGTCTTCTTTTATCATGAAAAGTATCATTAGGTAACAAATAATTACCCATGCGGAGAAAAATAGCTTAATTATCAATGTAAAAAGATTAAAAATTCAGTTTATAGTTAGAATGTTGGTGTCGTCTATAAATTCTGGATGCTGGGAGGACCAGGATGGTTGTCTGTACTTTTAAAATACATCCTGATATTCAAAGCTACGATTTCAAACAACGGCCTGCAGAAAATCATTTATTAGCGTTGTTGTAGACAGCTTACGATCATGTGAAAATGTAGTTTGGCATCGGACAAATATTTAAAAAGTGCTTTAAAATATGATCATATGCACAAAATCTACAGTCGATCCTTTTCACTGAACTGGGCTGTTAAGAAATGGTACCATTGGTTAAGTATGCGAAATCGTGAATCATTGATCAGAAAGAAGAAATCAATACATGAGTGCTGGGAGTTCGTGAAATGAGAAGGACACACTGGTCAGGGTTTGCAGTGGGGGACTCACTGCCAAATGCTCAACCACAGACCAAAAAACCTCAAGATCCCCTTTTCTACATTATTAGTGAAAATTAAAAACTGGAACAAAGTGGTTGCAAAGAAACTTTTCTTTTTGCTGCTTTATCTCCAAGCTTAAGATTAGAAAATACGGCTAGCCTAGGGAAAGGCAAGGCATTTTTTTTTTTGAAAGGAATAACTGAACTCCAAGTTTTATTACATAAAATAAAATAATGCATGATTCGCCAGCTCTATCAATGTTGAATCAAGAGCCAATGGAGCTCTGAGAGAGAATTAGATAAAATAGATCACTTCTGGCAATGACAACTGTTCGACCCTGGAATGCATTATGAAGAATGACGACGGGCTCTTTCTGACAGCCAGGGGCATGGCTATGTCACATCTTAGGGGCTCCACGTGTTACTCAAACCCTGGGGATTTTCTTAAGATATTCTTTCTGTCTTGCTGCTGAGGCGGTCCTTACATTCTGCACCTGTGACCGGTGAGGCCAGCCAGGTAAGACAATTGAGTTTGTTCTCAGAGGTCCTCTGCCTTTCACAAACTCCAAGTGCTAGACAGGTGCAACTGTCATGAAGGGGTCACCTTCACTAACATGACAACGGTTACGGCCAAGCCGAAATCCTTCCTGTGGCCCCTGTCGAGATAATAAGGGGGACTGCTAGGTGCTTGGGACGACAAAGGCCGATGAGAAATAACCAGGACAACATCAATGACACACCTGAAAATACCTTTTTCACGGGTATACATAAGAAACAGCACGGAAAATCACGTTCTAATATTTATATATGATTCTTATTTCTTGAAAACCAATCATCCAACCATCCAACTGCTGGTATACAACAAATCTCAGTGAGAAATATGCTTATTAGCTATTAGCGTTAATAATTAATGCAGTGTTGAGACAAACTTATCCAAATTATTATTTTTTTATAAGAGTGATAGAAGCATCGACTTTCACTGACAACCGAACACTAGCATCCTGCAAAGCCTTTCCCCTAACAGCCCTGCGTTCTGGAAGGCCCCAGGTGCCCAAGGGCCCCTCCTGCGACCTCTTCTCTTCTTGATTAATTCCATCCTGCTCCGTGGCTTCCAGCATCACCTACGACCTGACCACTCTCGCATCCACACCTCCGGCTCGGCCTCTTCCCCGAGTGCCAGGTCTGCGCACCCAGCCGCCAACTTCCTAGCTGCACTCAGATGTCTAAAAGGCATATTGATTTAAAGATGCCCATTAGCAAAGTCTTGACTTTTTTCCATCTACAAATGCCCCCCTGGGTTTGTCATCGCAGTTAATGGCATCGGCGCTCCTTCAGCTGTGCAGCCGAAAAAAGTGTGGATTCCTCTTGATCCTCGTACTCACGCGTACCCATTCCGTCACCAAGTCCCAATCGCTCTACATTCAAATTAGACCCTGAACGTGCTTCTCGCTGTTTCCACTGCTAAGATCTTGGCATGAGTGGGCACCATTCGCACTTGGACTCCACCCCTCGTGCTTCTCTGTTCCAGGCTCTTAATCATCTCCTGCCCTCGCCTTGCCTAAGACCATCTAATGACGTCCCGCTACACCTGGACTGAATTAAACACAGTTACCTTACTGTGCCTCACCTCGATGACTTCCCTTCGCTCACTGTTGGTGACACTACAGCCGCACCAGCACCCTCCTCTCTGCCACACTCACCTGCACCTTAGAACCACCAAATTCATTGTTCTGTCGCTTCCTTTTCCAACTTCCTTCTCTTCCTCTCTGAGACCCCGACCTCCCCCCGCTCCACTGCCGTACTCAGAGCGGCCGCATCATTCACTCCCAGAGATATCACGCCGCTTGACCCTCGTCGTGGTCCTCGGCAGCACCTCAAACGCTCCCGTTCCTTTGTTTATGTCCTACTTACGTCCCCTTCTCCCCCACAGAAGACACACCCCTCTAGGACGCGTCCCGCTCTCCCTCGCTGCCTGATGGGTCATGGTCTCCTGTCAAGTCACATTTAGTTTTCAGTTGAGAAAAGAACAAGAGAAGTCGACAAGAGAGACATTAGGAAGCCGAACAGGAATGCAGAGCCGCACCTGTCGGGCTGGGGCGTATCATGGCGACATGCTGGGAGCTTTGGGACACAGGAAGACTGAAAATGTTCTCTTGTACCTGAAAAGCTGGTATGGTATGTTCCTTCTTATCGGCCAATGAGAATTACGTAACAGTTCATTTTCCTTTTTCGCCCCAACTCTATTCCTAACGCAGTTAATGCATTCCACGTGAAATTTTACTCAGAAACTGTGCTACAATCCAACAATGCCATTGGGATGATTCTAAGTGCTGAATTATATTTACTTTTCTCTCCTCCTATGGGGCGTTGAACTTTCTCTCTGCATTTTAGCCATGTTATCAAAAACATCCCTGTTGAAGGGAGCTTTGGGACTTTATGCCCCATTGGAAGGTGGGGTGACATGAATAAGGAACTGCGACAGCAGAAGGTACGTGGCTGCCCCTGCGGCCGGACGTCTGGGTGATGGAGAGGGTCTTAGCGAGGCTGGGGGAACTCCAAGGACACCAGGCCTTCATCGATCCCTACTTCATGGTAGAAAAAGCAAAATCAAACCTCAGCTGACAACAGCTCAGGTGTATGCAGCTGCTACTGTTAGTTGTAACTAACAGTCGTGACTTAGAAAGTTACAACGCCCGGCCCACTAGGTTAAAACCTCCAGCAGTGCGGGGCTGGCGACGGCCCAGGCCCAGGTGGCCGTGAGTAAGGGGCCACAGTGAGGAGCAAGGGGTAAGCTTGCTGCCCTACGGATGGACGTTATTTGGGCAGGCGACGCTTGGGTGTGGGGAGCCGGCTTTCGGCCGGCCGCAGGTGCCGCGGGGCCCCCCGCTCAGCGCACCATGGTGCTGATCTTGCCGTTCTCCGTGGTCATGCTGTCTCTGTGGTGCAGGTGCGCAAAGGGCTTGGCCGCCCCCCACGACTCCAGGTACCGGGTCATGCGCACGGACGCCCTCATCTTGGCTCCATCGAGGGCGTGGCGAGGTCTGAAGAGGTGCTGGGGACTCCGTCGTTCTCCCTTGGGGCAGGAAACAAAGCGTTACCTTTGCGTGCTGCAGATGCACACCTGCTCCTCCCCGCTCCGCCCCTTCTAGAGGCTTCTCTGGACCCAGCGGATTCCTCCAGCATCACCCCCTGGCTCTCTATGGCTCTCGCTGCATCCCCCAGTGCTATAAGCCGAGCGATTTTTTTTTCCAGACAGCAAAAGTCTGGAAAAAATAGCCATTTTAATGCGAAGTTTTATAAAGTAAATTCTAAACATACATGTTGATCTGTTTTAACTTTTTTCAATGGTCGTGTTTCTCTGCAGTGACGGGAGTAGTGACTGGAGCTGCTTTCTGAGGCTAAACCACCTGAACGCCATGTTCTTCCTACTCATTTATTTTTTTTTTCCTTTTCCCCACAGCATGTCCCTGTCACCCCACGGTTTTTCCTTCTTGTCACCTATCTGACTGCGGATTAATTGTCAAGCGAGCTGGACGTTCGTTTCCAACGGCGAACCTGGGGTTTCAGGGAGGCTGCCCTGAGGCCACCCGCTTGGTCCTGTTGATTTTGCGGTATCGGTTTTGACAGTTCTGGGGGACCCGTTTCCTGCCCACATTTGCACGGTCCACCGGCCGTATGATTGGGAGAAGTTATGTAACCCCTCAGAGCTTTGGTGTCCTGATCTGTAATTAGCAATCATGCTCGTTTGGCAGGAATTTGAGAAAGGCCAAGAGGGATGAGAATGCTAAGGGCCTGGCCCTGGCTGCCCCGCGGTGTGGACAGGAGGAGTCAGCCCCTTCCTGGGGACGGGGGACAGTCTCCCAGGTCACAGAGGTCTCTGCTGCATGGACGTTAGACACAGGTCCGCACACACGAGGCCTCGTGCAAAGGCACGTGAGATATTTAGCTGTTACTCTTTTCGAAATGTCTCCTTTTCCTTTTTCTTGTATGTTCATCTTATTTCGCCTTATTAAGTTTTTATCATCTGAAATCCTACGCAAAATATTTTCTCTTTATTCAATTTCCCAACTGCCAGGCTGGGCCCGTGAACTAACACATGCATTGACTGACATACGCCACCTTGTTATACAGAGCGATCATTTTAATGGTTTCTTTAATAAATTTAAATTCATTATTATAAAAGACGTTCCATAATTAAAATGCTACATGGATTAAAGTGATTCTAGAGGCAAAGATTAGCAAAGAATGACGCTGATTCTTAACTAAAAACATCTATACAGTAATTTGACTCTGCCCTTTAATCACAGAAGTCGTAGGCTAATTACAGGTTCGCTACAATACTGACCTTGGGGTTGATCACGAAGTAGGTCTTCACCAGGTGCTGCTTTAAGTACGGGTCCCTGATGTCGCCGTCCCCTTCTTCCACTTTATAAGCCCCGTTCAAGTGCTCCAGGGTGACAGAGGAAATGTGGACGCGTCTGAAATTCCATTTGAAAACGACGAGTAAGATGTATAAAGGTATATGAAGGTCGATTTCCTGTTTATTTGTGATTTCAGAAATAACTCTTCTCCCCCCAAATGAGGGAAAGGCTCTACGTTCTTGATAAAATGAACGGTGATTAACGTTTGTATTCTATTAACTCGTGCTTTAGAAAGACGCCTCCAGAGGTCATGAGCTACTTTTATTTGAAGCTTCTCGGTACTCATAAAAACCCGACCATGGGCGTAGAGAAAAATAGCGAATACGGATTGATTGTATCAGATTTGGGCGTGTCAGGATATTTTTTGAAATGCACGCCAAAGGCATTTTAGGAGGTGTGCTGGTCTGTATTAAAGTATGGGTTTTCTTTCTCAGAGTTTGCTCTCATGATTCTCCAAATTATAGCACTTGCCCCCAAATTCTCTCGTCTAAACTATGCTCTTCTAACCAGAGATGGGTGCCCCAATTTGCTCATTTTCATAGTACTGGTTTCAGAGGTCACCAATAATAAGAGAAATGCTCTAATTATTATTGAGAGAAGTATCTTCACCGCAGTATAAAACACTTTTGACTCGTGCTTCTGCTCGTAACTTTGCAAATAAGTAAAAGTCTGTAATTTAAGATCCGATATTCAGTCTTTGACCATGGGTCTCAAGGGGGATGGGACTGAGACTCGACAGGTCATGTTTATCTGAGAAGTGTCAGGTGTCATTGGGCATAAGTGACACGCTACTAGCAGAGGCAACAGAAGTCATCTGACACAGAGCAGTCGGTTATTAACCCGCCAAACTGTCATCTCTAACCCCGTAGCCAACTTAAAGGTAGTAACCCAGAGTCCTTACCCGGGAACCCCTCCGGCTTCCATGTGATTGGCCAAGGTGACGTCATGGGACCACACATCGTACTGCCACTTCTGCAGACCAATCACGCCGCAGAGGACATTCCCGGAATGCACCCCCACGCGCATGTTGATGTCGACTCCTGTAGCATCTCTCACTTTCCTAAAGACAAAAAAAGTTACATCGCCGTCCGGAAACGGCCTCTTCCTCCTTTACCTCTTGGCAGATTTTCAGGGTGTTTTTTTTGTTCAGAATCTCTCAGGCTGGTGGAAATATTATCACA
>NW_011888971.1:72074-89770 GCF_000151845.1 Pteropus vampyrus | reverse complement strand
GGAAACGGCCTCTTCCTCCTTTACCTCTTGGCAGATTTTCAGGGTGTTTTTTTGTTCAGAATCTCTCAGACTGTTGGAAATAGTATCACAATCGTCCTGTCGCAGAAGGTGACTGCTTTGAGCCAAGAGCAAGGTTTTCCTTTCCAGTTACTCCCAGACTGGCCCTGGGCTCCAATGCTCTGGTTAGTAAAGCCACATCAGACCTGACCATGGTGACGAGGCAGCATTTTGGCTGTAGCTTTTGCTTTTCCAATCGATGTGTATCAAGCACCTGTCATGTGCTGACACCTGCTCTGAATTTTCTTACTAAAATCACGGGATGCTGCCTTGTATTGTCATAAAGGGTCTCAGATGCCACCTGCAATTCTAGCGCTTAGCACAGTGTATGTCCCCAATGGATGTTTTCTGCTGATAAGATATAGCTTATTTGTGAGCTTAATAATGACTTTAAACTGAATAGGAACTTTCAAAAAATAACCACGAGATTAAAGGTTTTCAATTGTGCATACTCTTTAATAAAAAAATAAAGAAATCTTTAAAAAGCTTTAATAATGCATAAGGTGTCACCAAAAAAAAAAACCCAAAACCCTAATGATTGAAAGGGCAATATTTATGTTATATATATTCTATCACAATAAAAAATGTAACAGGAAAAATATTACTGACAACTGGTGGCACACTAGCAGATCAAAATTAAGGATTCTTTTTCCTAGAAGGTCTTCAACATGTTGGAATAATGTACACATAACAGAACTGGAAAATAGTTGATTCAAAAGCAGAAATCGAGCTACTGTCAAAGGTGGATTATTTAATCCAATATGTTATTGACACACAAAATAAGTAAATTTGTCCTTCATAAAATCTTTCCCACATTTATTTGAAAAGGAAATCAAGAGAAAATGATTTCTCCCAATAGAATCCATTTCACCCCAACTTTGGAACCGACACCGAACTTGCATCCAGGGGTGGGTTATAAATTTAAGAAAATCTATTAGTTCTACTAATAAGATTCATTTACATATAGACCCACAGTGTTGGGAATAGTTAATTACTTTTAAAATAAGCAAACAATATTTCTCATGTCTCAGAGAAGGCCAATGATTTATTTATGTGAAGAAGCAAGTAGGACACGGTTATTTCCCACATGATGTGTCTTGTGTGGGAAGCTGAGGCCACACTGATCCCCTCCCCATCATCTTGAATCTTTGATTTCATTTCATTCATTTGTCTCCCATTCCCTGAGCTGCGCAGTGGCCTGTAGCAATTGCTACTGAGCTAGAGATTCTGAAACACTTCGGTCTCCTGGGCTCAGCTGAGGCTGTGGGCGCTTCGTTTTTCTTCCCTGGACACCACCTTCTAGCCTATTTTTAGCACATGACGAACATACACAATGAGTTAAACACAGTTTGACTTGTTGCTTTCTCACTTAAAGCCCCACCTACTCTAACCCTCAGACAAGGAAATAGAACATCTACTATTTAATTCCTATCTTCTTTAGACAAAAAATATGCAGAGGATAGGGTAAAATCAGTTGACTAAAATAGACAATCAAAATATCCCATAAACTAAAATCTTTCAATCGTATAATCGACAAAGAAGCAGTATTATCATTTATAAGAATGTTCTGGCTTCTGCGAAGGGCATTCCTAACGAAGAATTCATCATGGTGCTGGCAATAAAAATTAACTTTGAATCTGATACTTTCACCCTGTCCTTGTCAACTGTAGTGATGACATTGTTTTACATAAGCAAACCTCTACAATTACGATGAAAGAAACTCCAGCTACAATACAGGAAACTTATACTACGGATATAAACTGAAACCTGCTTCACAGAGCTGAACATTTTTGACTAGATGAAGTAATTTTAGACTAGATTTTTATATTAATTGCTGCCTGGTGGTAAAAATTACTCTTTTTTTTTATTATTTGTGTATAGTCGTATTATTTGTTAGAAATCATAGAAATCATGAGCGACGCTAAGAATGCAGACTTTTTCCTTAAGATCAGAGAAGACATTTACGTTTTTAACAATCGCTTTTGAAAAAAAAAAAACCCTGTCCTTTTCCATAGATTTTGAACTCAGTTCTGCAAAAAACAAACAAACAAACAAAACAAACAAACAAACAAACAAAAAAACCCAAAACCTAAGGCTAATAATAATAATACAAAACACTTAGAAATCTTACTTTGGATGGAGTTACTCACATGCCAACAAATGGCACTCTGCACACTTCTATCTAAATGTGCAATAATGTATTTAATGTCAGTAGACAGAGAAATAGGAGTAGCTGCAAGTGAGAATCATAACTCTAAGTTGTAACCAGCTAAAGAAGATCTTACTCAGCATTACACTTACTTTATGGCTTCGCACATATCCAGCCCCATTTTCACACAGTTCTTGGCGTGGTTAGGGAGGGAGATTGGGAGTCCAGACACGCAGTAATAGCAGTCTCCTAAAATTTTTATTCTCATGCATTCATTCTCCTGGAAGAAGACATCACAGAATTCAGGTACATTGGGCACTGGCACTGACACGATGATTTAAATTGATGGGATATCTTCAAGTGCTAGTTCTACTGAACAGGAACAGGGTTTGCGGCGAGAGAAGTGACAACTAGTTGGGGTTTCCTTCACTACTCGACAGGAATGAGCAAGCCTCCCCCACATTTGCCAAAGCAGAATAAGGGAAAGGGGGAGGATGGGAAGCAGAATTGTACTTCATATCAGCAGAGAAGTATAGAGATAGGATCATTTTTTTTTTTTTTAGTCCAAACATTCCCAAACATCGAAGATGACACGAAACATTCAATGTAGAGCAGAATCTTCTGGGGCAGAAAATGATGCCCCAAACTCGGTAGAAATTAGTGTCTTATGTCATTCCTTACTATGCTCATGATTTTCTTCATTTAAAGATTCTTACCTGCAGACTTGGAGCTTCTGATAAGCATCTCCACAATATGAAGCACCATTATTGCCAAGTAATTGAAAACATTCTGATCTTAGGTTAAATTATGTTGATATAAAGTTAGACTAACTCATTATTTTCCTTGGCTGGGTTGTATTTATAATATGGAGATTAACTTCATATGCATCAATCCTACATTCATTTCTCACCTTTCCAACTAGCTTATAGACTCTACACTAATGTAAAAAAAGGAACCAAAGAAATACCGAACACAGATCTTTCTCTTTCTTAACACACCAACACAGGCTTATGTATAAACTGAGCAACTCTGAACACAAGATTTCTTTGCTCGTAAGCGTGTGTTAGGTTTACAGACAATCTTGCATATTTCTTTCCTTCTCTGATCAAGAGCGTGCATGGATTCTTGTTTATCTACGGCACTATAGACTATGTGCTAGTAATTCCTGATAACTGTATCATCGGTAATAAAAAGTCTATCAGGCGCTTTTTGATAGGGCTTCCCTCTCAGAATTCCTAGATAGACATTCTAAATCTAGAATCTAGACAACAGCAATATTAATAGTGAATTCTTGGCACCGTTATCGTAGATTAGTTGACCGCATGTTCTGGATTCTCTATTCTGTTCCATTGGTCTGTGTGTCTGTTTTTATGCCAGTATCATCCCATTTTGATTGCTGTAGCTTTGTGATATATTTTGAAATGAGGAAGTGTGCTGCCATCTCTGTTTTAGTTGCTCAAAATTCCTTTGGCTATTTGAGGTCCTTTACGTTTCTTTATAAATATTCGAATTGTTTTTCCTACTTCTGTAAAAAAAAAAGAAAAAGGCCACTGGAATTTTGATAAGGATTGCATTGCATCTGTAGATGGCTTTGGGTGGTATGGACATTTGAACATGGCGACTTCTTCCAACCCATGAACATGGGGTGTCTTTCTACTTATTTGTGTCTTCTTAGATTTCTTTGATCAATGTTTTATGGTTTTCAGTATACATGTCATTCACCTATTTGGTTAAGTTCATGCCTAAGCATTTTATTCTTTCTGATGCTAATGCAAATGGGATCGTTTTCTTGATTTCCCTTTTAGATACTTCATTGTTAGTGTACAGAAATACAATTAATTTGTATACATTGATTTTGTATCCTGAAACTTTACCAAATTCATTTATTTGTTATAACAGGTTTTTGTGGCTTCTTTAGGGTTCTCTACATATAAAGTCACATCAACAGCAAACAGGTAATTTTACTTCTTCCGTTCCGATTTTGATTCCTTCTATTTCTTTTTCTTGCCTGTTTTCTGCCACCGACTTCCGGTACTACGTCGAACACAAGTGGTGAGAGCGCGCATCCTCGCATTGCTCCCCTCTCAGGGAAAACGCTTCCCGTTTTTCACGTTCGAGAATAACATTAGCAATGGCTTAATTGTGTTGAGGTAAGTTTCTTCTGTATCTTATTAGTTAGGCGTTTTTATCATGAAAGGGTGATTAATTTTGTCCAATCTTTTTCTGCATCTGTTGAGATGATTATGTGATTTTTAGCCTTCACTCTGTTAAATGTGGTAGACACCTTGATCTGCAGGTGTTGAACCAGCCTTGCAGCCCAGGGGTAAATCTCACTTGGTTGTGGTATACATTTTTTTCTAAATGTGCTGTCAAACTCCATCTGCTAAGTGAAATAAGCCTACACAGAAGGACAAATGCTACATGATAACACTTATATGAGGAATCTAAAATAGCCAAACTCAGGGAAGAAGAGAGTAGAATGGGTACCAGGGTCTGCGCGGGGCCGTGGGAGAAATGGGGAGATGTTGGTCAAAGGGGACAAAGTTTCAGTTATGCGAGGTGACAACGTCCGAGAGCTCGACTGTACAACACACGGTGTGTGGTGAACGACGCTGGATTCAATACTTAAAAACTTGCTAAGAAAGGAGATCTTATGTTAAGTGCTTTAATCATAAAATAATAAAATATAAATAAATAAGTAAATAAATGGGCCAGAGGGAGCTTTTACAGGTGATGGATATGCTTATGGCATAGATTGTGGCGATGGTTTCAAAAGTACATACTTACTTCCAAACTCATTAAGTTGTAGACATTAAATATAATTTTCTGTATGTCATTATACTTCAATGAAGTGGTTCAAAGATTTCAAAAAAAAAAAAAAGAAAAATAACAGTCAATGGGCGATGATTTCCCGTCCCTCAGCATAAAGTTGTGTGCTTTACACCGTGTTCGCTCAGTGGACCGAGCTGTCCACGTGCTTGCGATGCTCTCCAACGCCATGTTGCATAACTGTGAGGCACGCACTGATGCCCAGAGCGGCTGCCTCTGTGACCCACAACCCTGGGCCGGACATTCCTTTGTGACAATGACCAGAGAAGAGCAGGAGTCACACTGAGTACCTCTGTTATGGGTAATGAACTGCGCCCTCCCCAGATTCATATGCTGAAGTCCTGACCCCTGGTACCTGTGAATGTGACCTTATTTGACAACAGGGTTGGTGCAGGCGTAATTAGTTAAGATGAGGTCAGCGGGATCAGGGTGGGCCCCTAATCCAATATGGCCGGTGTCCTTATAGAAGGAGGAAATTTGGACACTGAGACTCGCATACAGAAATGCCATGTGAACACTGGAGCTTTGTGGTTATCTGCCAGGACCGGGCTGTTTCTTCCTAACGTGACCAGGAGGTCCAACAAACATGACTTGTTTTTAACTCAAATTTTCAAGACATTATGTTTCAACCATTCTTTTTCTAAAATTGAGCATCCGGAAAATGCAACCTTCTCCTTTAGTTTGGTAAAGGGAGGAAGGAGACCTATACTCTTACTGATTCCCCAGATGCCCAGTGAGAGCTGTCAGGGCCAGTCACTTGGGAAGGAACTTAGCCCGAGAGTGCCTCGGAAAACATCCCCGAGCCAGATTTATTCCTGAGAGGCTCAGCTAGAACGTTCTGTATTGTTTAAAAGTGAGATGAATCTTTTAGTGGAGTGAGTTTGGGACCAACCCTTCCATATATAAATAATACACTTTAATAAGCATAATAATAAGTATTTTTTGTTGGGAACGACTCAGAGCAAGAATTAAGCTGACTGGAAATGTTTTATGAGAAGTCGAGGGCTAGCAAGGAAGAAAAATTTTTTTTTTTCAATATTCCCACTAGAAACCCTAACTGTTCCAATAAGTGAGAAAGGTTAATGTGCTTTTAGATCACTTGTCATTTCCTCTCTGTGAAGCTTCCCATAAATGAGCATATGAATGGCAAATACCAAACTTAATTTCTGCTCAAGTGGCACAAGGGTCAAGGGCTAAACACGAGACAATAATAAAGAAAGGGCCTAAGGAGAAGGTATGCATCCCATGGGGGGCCTCTTCCAGGATGCTGCTGAAGGATGCGAATACAGGGTAGTTTCAACCAGAATGAAGAAATCGTGTTCCCAACTTCTCGACCATGAAACGCCTCAAAAGAGGACCTCAGAACAGCAGAGACGTGTGCAAATTAAATCCCTCACCTTATTCCATGCGTGCTAAATTACACACAAAAAGAAGTTTTAAAAACATGCTAGGTGAAAACATGCTAGTTACGTGCTCTGGCATTTCTCATCTCTGATTTAAGATCGAGACTTATCGGGGATGAATGGCGAAACACTCCAGCAAGCTGACAGACGCCATTCCTACAGGATGTGTTTCATGGAATGGTAAAAGGTTGATAAGGGACCAGAGAAAAAGTAAGTCGGAATTTTATATATCTTCAGAATCAAAGGGAATCATTAATACTCACCTTTGCAATTTGATCGAATTTCCCAAAGAGTTCATTCAGCATGTGGACCAGCTCTCCTGGGGAGCAGTCACTGGCCAGCCGGGTGAACCCCACAATGTCAGCGTACAAGATACTGTGGGAATGAACAAAGGAGGATGGTATTTGCAAGTTTATATTCATTAAAAAGTAATGATCGTTTTTTCCATTAATACAGTATAATTTTTTTATATTTCATATTTCTATTTTACAGTAAAAATGTGATTTCCCTGGATAGGGAATACACAAAACCCTCTGCTAAACTTTCCAATTCAAATTCTTTTGATGCTGAATTTTTATTAAAGTGGGAGAAGAGAAAGTCACATGATGAGCTTTTTCCGTTCGAGCCCATTCTTACGGGTCACCTTCCCTCTCGGGGCCAGATACCCGCTCCCTCTCTAGTTTACGTGAGAATCATCCTGACAGCCCATTACACCATCGTAATCAACACTTCTGTTTGAAGTGTTGCATGGGTTTGTATTACAAGAATTCCTAAAGTAGGAGAAGCAAAACAATAGAAGCCAAATCCTGTTTTTATTGATTCAAGAAAAAGTTGGAATAACAATCTCTTTAAAAGCAGACTACTTAAAAGAAAAGGTTCTGAATTCCTTCCTACCTGCCAGGATAAAGCAGACCAGGCACATCTTCCTAAAGCTCAGAGTTTAGTTGGGGTGATGGGGTAAATAAATGAGGGCACCAAACAATGTCCGATTACAATGACAGTAAGTGCTACAAAGGAAAGCAGCAGAGAACGGTGTGGGTGGCAGGGGCTGATCAGATGAGGAGGGGGACTCCAGGAGAGTTACTTTTAGAAAATGACAGCGCAGCTTCCCTTCGTGGGAAGTACCTGCTAGGGAGGCCGACCAAAACCACCTTCTGAGTGAGGACGACTCGTTCAAGTCTGGTGGTGCTGAGTTCAATGGCGGCGTCTGCGGAACACCTCAGAGGAAGGTGCCCATTAGGCAGGCGAGAATGGGAAACGCTGGTTGCGTTCTGTGTCTCAGCACCACGTGGATGGTGATTAAATCTTGGGAGGAAGCTGCAGAGAGCAGAGAGGAGCAAGGAGACAGCCCTCGACATACTCATCTACAGGAGAGGCTAGACACAGGGAAGAGAAAACTCGGGGGCCTGTAAGAAGAACACAAGAGAAGACCGAGCGGTGGGGGAATTCTGTAAGTACAAGGTCCAGGTTGACAGGCCAAGCGCACCTGAGCGACCATTGAGACGAGGATGCAGAAGTAAGTCATACACAGATTTGGGAACAAGACAGGTGGTGGTGAATTTAGCGAGAATGAGTTCTGTGACATGGGGGAGGTGACAGCTAGAGAATGGGGACGCGAGGAAAAACAGAAAATAAGGGAGACGAGTCAGAGAGTGTGGAACGGTCTCCGGAATGTCTGGGCTCCAAAAGAGAGGAAGGTCGTTTCAGATTCGGATGGTGGCATTGGGTTAAGAGAAGCGTCTTCGTTTTCAAACATGTGATGGGTTTGCAAATGTTTCGGCTCTAGTGGGAGGAAGGCAGAGGAAGACCGTGAAGATTTGGGAAGCCAAATCTATGGTCCATAAATCCATCTTTTCCTCCCTGATCTCTCCTCCTCTTGCTTATTATTATTATTGTTATCATCATCATCATCATCATTATCATCATCATCATTAAATAGTAAAGCGATAGTAAATATGATTAGTAGAGAATAAGCATTTCATTGAATGAATGGTCAAAGCAGAACTAAAAGTTAGCAACTGATCTTTTTGGTACCATCTACAAAACTAATAATTCTCAGAAACCCTCAGGAATCGACTAGACTATCTGTGTTACCTGTGCATCATGGCTGCTTCTTTGCTTATACCTGTCCTGTTCCAGGATGAAAAAGCCACCTTTTCATATTTCTTTTAAAAATAATTGATAATCGACAATAAATAAACAAACAAACAAATAAATATAATTGGTACCCCATGCTGTTTAAGGTTTTACATTTCTAAGTTTTAAGTATTTAAGTTACTTTAGGATTCCAAATATATTTCATGAATTTACATTTAATTCAATACTGCAAACATATTCTAGACAATTGGCGAGGGAAGTTACGGTGGTTGAAGCTGCTTCACCAGTCCCTTGCCTGAGATACTGTGACAGTCAGCTGCCAAGGTGGCCCCAGGGCCCTCCTCTCCTGTTGCTCACACCCTGGGCTGTCCCCTCCCTCAAAGGATGTCCCCTCCTGACCTGTATAACCAACAAGATACTGCAGAGATGACTGACTAAGGACTAACCGGCTAAGCTGCTCCCGGATTCTGACCCACAGAAACTGTAAGAAAACGTTTATCGTTTTAAGCCACTACATTTTAGGGTGATCTGTTGTACAAACACTGGTAACTAATAGCACGGGAAGTCTGAAGTTGGCGGTGTCTCATCATTTTTGTAGGTCTATTTGTTCCTGCAATGTGCCACAGCTACTAACGGCTATTCTGTGACCCTAATTAGATATAGCTGCATTTATCTACATGTGTTTTGCATACGCAATAAGTGACTTAAAAACTCTTCCTGATATGGGAGGAGTATTGTCACACACGTAAGGCTAGAAAGGGCCATTTCTAGTATCATACACTTTGTCAGATACTGTGAATGTTTTTTCTTTAGGGAAAAAGGGCCATTTCTAGTATCATACACTTTGTCAGATACTGTGAATGTTTTTTCTTTAGGGAAAAATACAGGTAAAACTTCAAAACCTGCGTGAATGTTCTTTAATTTTTATCTGTCCCCACAAATGGCAAAACTTATTTTTTAAATTTTACTCCCGATTCTTCACTTAGCCAATGGTACTTCTATAGCACCATTCAATATACAACTTTTTTCTAATACCTCCTTCTGAGTAGGCATTTAGTATTTTACTTTAGGTCTCTGAGTGCTCGGACAATGTCTGCCAGTAGCTCTGACCACCTTTTCCAAAATCTGGTGTCAAAATGATACTTGTCTTAGCAATGGATTTATGTTGCAATTAAATTTGTTTCTTCTTAATGAACTTCAAAAATCCTTGACCTGAAGCACCCAGACCAGAAGGCAGCATTATGCATCGGAAAGAGTCTGGACTTGGGGGCAGACGGGCCGGTTCCATCTCTAGTCGATGCTAAACACATTTTAGGTGTTTGTGGTTGTCGTCCTTGAACTATTGAGCAGGGGGTGGGGACCCCGACACCTAAAGAATTCACATCAGGACACATGCACGGGAACAAGGGGCCTCGACATCCTCTTTCCTGGTCACAATCCCAGGAGATGCCACGTCCGTTCTCCAGTACTGTCACCTCAGGAGTGGCCCACCGGGGAGGAGACGTGACTGTGCCAGGCTCAGACAGCAGTCCCTTTCACTGTACGCGGACCCAGGGGCATGTCAGTCCCCTGCGCCGTTACTCACTAGTTGGCCTTACCCCAGACACCCTTCATTCCTGATGGACAGCAGGCGATCCTGCTTCCCTGGAAACTGCCAGCTCCTGGGGCCTGCCAGCCAAGCCCATCAGGAGGAATCGTCCTTGTGCTGAGAGCTCACTGGCCCTGGCCCTGATCTCACTGCAACGCTGAGTGTCCTGGGCTCCGGGGACACCAGGAGCCCAGACCATGGAGTCCCTGGAATCAGGACCCCGCTGTCCATTTCTCTCCCTTTTGTGCCTGACAGTCAGCCATGGAGAGCAGGGCCAGGAGGGATGACTCAGTCCCCAAAGCAGCGGACCCTATTTTGTCATCTTAACGTGAAGGCCCCAAAAGGCAGCACCTGGGCGGGTGGAGAGGTCGATACTCTACGTGCAAGGGGTCACCAGTGACAAGGGAGACACGGCATTACCGGACGCGGGCTCCCACTTAAAATGTCCCCAGTCCAGACTTGCTGAGGTTCAAGAACGGAGCAGCGTACCTGACGTTGGTGTGTCGCTTGACGTACAGGTTGTGGAAGTTGTTCGTGTTTTCCATGTGGCCGGCTTTGGGGCCCTGCAGCCTCTGGATGATCTCAGCTTTCATCTCCATGGCTATGTGGGCCGGCAGCAGCGAGAGCAGGAGCCGCTCCTGAAACAGGGCGAGGGAGAGAGAGACGTTTCTAGTAACGAAGGCGACATCCGGGCAATGCTCGAAATCGTCACTGATTGGTAGCGGGGCCAATTTGAGGGCTGCTCCCGACAAGTTAAAATACAGATTCTAGAAGTACATATTAAAAAAATCAAATCTTCTGAGGTCAGAGCATGTTTTTATATCATTTGTTGAGTTCTAAGCCTGTAAGGAAGGCAAAGTAATTTTCACAAGATATTATTTTTCCATTTTGATTTTAAAGTAGGGAAGCAGAAATAATATTAGAAGGCCAGAAACCGGCGGTCAGTTTAAGACAGGAAACACTCATTTTCGCCTGTTTGTTCGCATGAGAGATAAAGTACAAGCTTTATTGCGCTTTCGAAAGTCAACCAATATTCTACGTCTCCTAAATAAGATAAATATTTTCAAATATTTCATCTCCTCTGATGAACATTCGCTCCCCTTCAGTGATTCCAAACTGTTATAAAGAGAGTCGAGGTGATTAGCTTCTGTGAATGTCATCTATAAAAACTGCAGGTAGAACACAATGAAATGCTATGAGCTTTTCTCGTATTCCAGTAAATGCAGTACACAGCAGCATGTAACATTACGCTTACTTTAACATGCACTTATTTCAGCTAGAGTAGTACTTTTCTATTCTCTTCAAGAAAAATATGCAATTTTTTTTTGAGGAAAAGAATCACAGAAGGGCAACTTTGAACGTTTATATTCATCCTAGGGTATTTTAACCGCCGATCTGTTGCAGAGAACAATGTGTTCTTCAAGTATTGTGGAGTGAGGATTGGTATTCAGTGCTGACAAACAAACATTTGTTGAATGACACATTTCTCCATCCTCCACATTTTTTCTCTTTTTCCTTTCCTTTCCTTTATTTTTCTTTTCTTTTCTTTTCTTTTTTTTTTTGTGGACAAAGTAGTGAGACTCTAGGGGCAGAGGCGAAAAGGGCTTTCTTCCAGGGCTCACAGGGCCAAGTGTCCATCTCCTGCCTCCCCTCCACCCTCCGAAGCACACAGCACTTTGGTGGCCACTGGGAGCTTCCATTGAGGAAGCAGAGGGTGGTCCAGGAGTGCATCTTCGTGAAGATGGGATGGCTCTCGGCACAGCCCACCCCAGCATGCTCCGGGGAAAGACAGGCGCAAAGTCAACAGGCGACCGGGTGTGAGCCTGTGGGGGGTCCTCAGTTCTCCATGAATTGGCATCGCTGTGTGTCGATCATTTGTCCGTTCATTCATTCATTCATTCTTTCATCCGTTCAGCTATTCTGAAAACATTCATCATTGCCCATTAAATACCAGGCCCCTTGAAAACACTAACGGTAAATGCAAAGATGAATGAGGCAGCGTTCCTGATCCCATGCTGCTTGCAGTCCAGCAGGGAGCCGGCCCGCAGTGCACTTGCTGTCACATAGGCCAGAAGGACAGGATGGCGTTTGGAGGAAGCCACATGCCTGGCTGGGACTCTGGGAAAAGAGAAGGACGACTATCGTCCAGGAGCATCTGCTATGTGCCAGGTGCACCCAGGAGCTCTATTCATGTCAACCAGTTGAATCAAATCAACAACTCTATCTGATTCGTATTATTACCAACCTCCTTGTAATAGAAGCGAAAGGGGTACTTCAGTCGTGCACTGGGCACGACCGCTTGCCGTAAGTGCTGATGCTGACGCGCCAAATTTTATTGGTACTTAAGAAATGAAGAAAATATTTTTTACTTCATAATCATCTCCCTTTTTGTTCAAATCTTGACGTTTCGATTTAAATTAACAAACGAAATGGATAAATCAAGCTTTTACTAAATTAAATGTCCATATATACATCTAGGGAAATATAAATTGTCCTCAATTGTATAAAATAATGAGGATAATGTCTTACGTGGTCTAAAATATAACAGAAATGAAACGCACAGTGACATTCACGCAAAAGATGAAATGGGAGTAAATCAAGTTAAAACGTTCTGAGGTCCTAGAATTGAGTGGGAAGTGGCAAAATATATCAATTTATATTAGACTGTGGTAAGTCCAGAATGGATGCGATTTCCACATTAGAAACACAAAGAGTGAAAGAACATATGACTAACAAGCTAGCAGTGAACATGGGGAAGAGATCGTCAGTTATTCCAAAGCAAGACAACAAAGAAGAATCAAAGAAAAATGTAAATAGAAAATAAATCATGAAATGACAGCTACTAGCCAACTCTATCGGGAATTACATTCAATGATGTTGAAAATCTAAACAGAGGAGCAAAGTGTGGAATGGCCATCAGCCGCAGCCAGGAGGCCTGCCTGGCTGTACCCTGGGACGGGAACAGATGGGGACGTGTCGCTCTGAGATGCCATGAAATCTCTGTCATAATCAAAGCAAGCAGACACTAACTATAAACTTATTGACCTCTAAACTAGTGAAAAGGAATGTTAGCATGTGGAATATAACAGCTTATGGATTTGGACCTAAGATATTTAGAAATCCCAGTGGAATCGGTGTGTCCGTAGAGATGTCTGATGATCAGCTTAATTAGATTAAAAAAAACAGTTTTGTACTCGTTCTGATGGGTGGTGGATGAGTCCAGGGCTAAGGGAAAATAAGATGTACCAGGCCGCATCACGCGGTGGGCACAGTTCTGCATGGTTATCTCACGACGATGCCCCGTGTGTGCCCCCAGACTCAGCGCACTCTGCCGCATTTAAAGCAACCAGTAGACGTCCCCGTTTATACTGGTTTCTAGTCACACTTCCTGTAGCCGGGGTTGTCAGTGACCACCCGTAGTCCCTCTGCCTTCCTCCGAGGTCTCCTGCAACCTGTTTATTTCCACAGTTTGCTTACAACATGGAAGCAAATGATGGATAAATACCCCAGCTTCTACATCCACACCCCTCACGGGCAGATCTGAGCATGTACCACACACCCTCAGAGGGGCTCCCGCAGGACTGAGCCCCTGTTGCCACCAGCGGCCCGTTTCCATTAGCTGACCTGTCCCTCCCTTCCTCTTCTCCCTGAAATCATTGCCCATCCACGTGACTATACCCAGAGTCTTGTCTTCGAGTCTGCTTGGGATAAATGTAGACATTTCTAAGCTTCTTCTGTCCTTCTCGTGCATTCTGTAATAAGAATATGCTAAGTCCCAAATCACAGAGCCAGCCTTTTTTTAAAGATAGATTTCATGAACAAAAAGAAGAACTGAATATAAACTCTCTTTCCTAGCCATAGCTTAATTTAATGTCCAAATGTACATTATGATGTTTTAAACCAAAACATAGATGGATGACTGGCTTTTTTAAGGTAGTTTGAAAAATACATGTCGAATAAACTAAAGTTTTCTTTTTCAAAAGTGTTAACGAAACCATGCGAATTGAGATTAGAATAAAGATTTGGTAATGACCAACCAGTCAAATAAAGGAACCCAAAGTTTGCCACCGTCATGCAATTCTGGAACCTCTGGTGGCCCACAAGACCTCTGACTCACGAACAGAGTACTTCCTTCCGGGTCTGTGCATGTCCCTGGGCGATCACAGCATTGGACGATGGGGTGAGCCTCGAATAAAAGCTCTGTACTCGAATGTGGTGAATCAAGACACTTTAAATTTGTCCGTCTTCCCTAATGAGATGCTATACACTAAAAGCAAAGCCGAATAATATGGCACGTGTAATAAATTTCAATTCAATTCAGAATCCTACAAGGTTAATAGTTCCATTAATATTTCAGATTTGTTAATTTAGCCGTGTGCCCTGCAAAAGTATCCGAAAGCAACACACAAACTTAAGTGCTTAACATACTGGATATTACCTAACTGCATTATCTGTCCAAGTACATTGGACAGATTCCTTAAGGAGACTTTTGGAAAATCAGTTGTCATTAGACTGATGGGTATATACTGTTGCTTCTTTCTCTTGCTAGAAAAGATTGTCTTACTACAGAGAATTTGGCTAATTCTGGCATATTCAAAGGTCATCTGATGAAGAACGTGGCCTTGGTTTGAAGGTTTCATTTCAATGCATCCCTTTATTAATAAACCTCGAATTATTATTCATTAGCAATAATTTTTTCCCCTAGAACTTGTTCTTTTAAATTGTGCCTCGTAGAAGAGCTACAGAATTAGTACACTTCAGTGCACTATCGATCAAAGTTCAGCACGCTCTGAGCTCAGAAGCATTTCCAACATCATAAAACAGAGCGGCAGATATTTATGCTATTTCTGTGATTTTTTCGGTTGATAGGGAAATCCAATTTAAGCCTAGAAGACTTCTGCTTACATTTTGAGTTAAGATCTAGTAATGCATATTCTACTCTGTCCCTTCAATGCACCATGCATGTAATAAATATTTAAAGCTGCTTTACTTTTCAAAAGGGAGTTGGCAGTGGCAAGCGCCTTTCATAAGAATTTAACATTGTTTTCTCCTTCAAAATTCTTATTTTCATTTAGTTCTTATTTTAAATGCAATCCAATTATATGAAGATGCCAAACCGATGTCATGAACAGAAGGGATATTGTTCGAAATGTTTTTCCAAGTGCCCACTAGACACTAGCTTTCAGGATGGACAGACGCCAGGTCCCTGGGCAGCCACAGGGTCAACTGTGATGTTGAGGAGAGGGACGACGTCCTCCGATACTGTCCTGCAGTACAGAAGGGCCAGGTGTCCATGTGGAATCAAAGCCTGAAACACTGCACTTGGAAAACACCCGCCAGGCATGTGAAGAGATGTCAACTCCTTTTCCTGCACCCAGACCACGTCTGCAGGTGTCAGAGAACAAGCATCTTCACGGGTGCCAACTGCCACCACCAGCGTGTCCCCACAGTTAGGTTCTAGTGACAATGGCCCCTGCTGCTGATCCTCGTTAGAACATTTAGTGTGTTTCTCGTAGGTCCCTCCTTTGAAATTATGCTTCAGTCGACCAAACGGAACACACCGAACACTCTTGTTATTTGAAAAGCTTGCTTCATCTTTCTTTGACGTCTACAGAAAATTCAGCCGTCATCGTCACATATGATAGAAAGTAGCAGCACTTTGTAGTAGAAACAGCACGGAAGTGGGGGGAAAACGTGGTTCCCGCCCGCTCTCTGTCACTGTCTGGAAAGCCTCGATCGAGTCCCTCCAGCCTTCAAGTCCCAGTTTGGTTGTGTGAAAACTACGTCTATGGACCGCGGAGAATTGAAGGTTTCCATGTCCCTGTAAATCCCTAGCATTTCATGAAACCATAAGAGGCGCTTTTTAGATTTTCCCTCTCATTCTTTTGGAGCCAGTTAGTGACACGCAGAGGAAGAAACCCAAGTGCTCAAATCCCAGCACAGAGCCAGGACTGCAGAAAGGGCAGCGGGCACGGACAGATCCTGACAAAGAAGACGGGGCGGACGCTGAGGTTGTCCGGCGCTGGAAGGGTGACTTCCGTGAGTGGGAGGAGGATGAGGGAGAAAGCGCCCCGAGTTCTGAGGCGCCGTATCAACAGCTAGTGTTCACATGTGGAGGGAACGTCAGCCTGTTCACTTTCCGGTCTAAGGAAACTAGACTGCTTCGTGCAGAAAACCAACATGCATTTCGACCAGTCACCGTTCCTTTTTACAAAACAGTAAGTCCTTTTGTTGCATGCATATATTGCTTTCTCCTTTTACAAACCCTGGTCATGTACGATTTCATTTCAATTCAAAAATTTTTGGCAAAAAACGAACAAACAAAAACAACAGGTACAGATGTGGCTCAGAGGGGGTCGAGTGAGGTGGCGGTCATGAGGGAGTCAAGACCGGATAGAACAGTGTCTTCACACTTCCCAGCCAGTGATGATGGCTCTTCCCATTCATGCTGATTTATAAACTCAATAGGGTGACTGGGACACTTTTAGGGAGCATGTCATTAATATAAAGTGGAAAGGATAAAATTGTCACTCATATTCGATGACTCTCCGGGTAAGAGAAGTTAGAGAATGAAGGGCTAATCAAGTCCAATTACAGATTATGTCCACGGTCACAGATGACGGTAACGGACGCTTCTAAACTTTCTCGTTGGGGAGTGTGGTCCTTTTTCCTAACTGCGCTGAACTTGGAGATTCAGCCCCAGAGTAAAACTGCTTGTGGGGTGAGCCTCCGAGAGCCTACGCTGCTGACAGCCTTTGGCTCCTTCCCACCTGTCCCCCCGAACCCCTAGCGAGGGTACTCCTGGCCAACAACCGGGGCGCCGAGCAAACGGCAGCCGATGTCAGAGGCCTTCTCCGAGAAGGGAGTGAACTGAGGCGCTTTCTAGAGAAAACTGGATGGCATTTCCCTCACGAATACATCATTAATATAAAGTGATATAAAGTGATATTAATATAAACCGAGTCCTGAACTGGGCACTTGTATCTGCCGTGCCCGGGAAGCTGAGTGGCTGACCTGGAAATTGATTCAAGGACCCTCCAGCACTGAGGTGGTGTCCAGATCTCCACTTATTGGGCCCTGACAAATAAAGTACCCCGACGCCAGCCTCCGGAGAAAAGTCTCCAAGGACACGACCCTCCAGATGGCACCCTTTCAACTCTGTGCCTGCCCTCAAAAACTAATTGTCCCCTTGGGCAGCAATGTGGTTGATAGGGAGGCAGGTACCCACCATTTCTGCATGACAGCCACTTTTCAGGGAAAAAATAATGAATGAGAAAAGAATCCCACTAATTCTTATTCTGCTCATCAGGCAATGTCCTGAGTGTCCTCAGCTAAAAATTAAAGATGCAAGCGGCAAACTGTACAGCAAAGGCATCACAGTAAAGAGCTCGAGGGCCATCGCATTCCTAGAATTTTACGAAAAGTAACTCAGATGAGATGACCATGGTTCACGCTCCAGCATAAAGGGCTTTTCTGCCGCAGTTTGCTGGATCGAAAACTTGTTACGCACCTGATCTGTGTTTATATTGCAGACACACTATTTTTCAAGCTTTACCTCTGTGTTTAGAAAAAT
>NW_011888971.1:61741-64869 GCF_000151845.1 Pteropus vampyrus | reverse complement strand
CAGTTAGTGACACGCAGAGGAAGAAACCCAAGTGCTCAAATCCCAGCACAGAGCCAGGACTGCAGAAAGGGCAGCGGGCACGGACAGATCCTGACAAAGAAGACGGGGCGGACGCTGAGGTTGTCCGGCGCTGGAAGGGTGACTTCCGTGAGTGGGAGGAGGATGAGGGAGAAAGCGCCCCGAGTTCTGAGGCGCCGTATCAACAGCTAGTGTTCGCATGTGGAGGGAACGTCAGCCTGTTCACTTTCCGGTCTAAGGAAACTAGACTGCTTCGTGCAGAAAACCAACATGCATTTCGACCAGTCACCGTTCCTTTTTACAAAACAGTAAGTCCTTTTGTTGCATGCATATATTGCTTTCTCCTTTTACAAACCCTGGTCATGTACGATTTCATTTCAATTCAAAAATTTTTGGCAAAAAACGAACAAACAAAAACAACAGGTACAGATGTGGCTCAGAGGGGGTCGAGTGAGGTGGCGGTCATGAGGGAGTCAAGACCGGATAGAACAGTGTCTTCACACTTCCCAGCCAGTGATGATGGCTCTTCCCATTCATGCTGATTTATAAACTCAATAGGGTGACTGGGACACTTTTAGGGAGCATGTCATTAATATAAAGTGGAAAGGATAAAATTGTCACTCATATTCGATGACTCTCCGGGTAAGAGAAGTTAGAGAATGAAGGGCTAATCAAGTCCAATTACAGATTATGTCCACGGTCACAGATGACGGTAACGGACGCTTCTAAACTTTCTCGTTGGGGAGTGTGGTCCTTTTTCCTAACTGCGCTGAACTTGGAGATTCAGCCCCAGAGTAAAACTGCTTGTGGGGTGAGCCTCCGAGAGCCTACACTGCTGACAGCCTTTGGCTCCTTCCCACCTGTCCCCCCGAACCCCTAGCGAGGGTACTCCTGGCCAACAACCGGGGCGCCGAGCAAACGGCAGCCGATGTCAGAGGCCTTCTCCGAGAAGGGAGGGAACTGAGGCGCTTTCTAGAGAAAACTGGATGGCATTTCCCTCACGAATACATCATTAATATAAAGTGATATAAAGTGATATTAATATAAACCGAGTCCTGAACTGGGCACTTGTATCTGCCGTGCCCGGGAAGCTGAGTGGCTGACCTGGAAATTGATTCAAGGACCCTCCAGCACTGAGGTGGTATCCAGATCTCCACTTATTGGGCCCTGACAAATAAAGTACCCCGACGCCAGCCTCCAGAGGAAAGTCTCCAAGGACATGACCCTCCAGATGGCACCCTTTCAACTCTGTGCCTGCCCTCAAAAACTAATTGTCCCCTTGGGCAGCAATGTGGTTGGTTGATAGGGAGGCACGTACCCACCATTTCTGCATGACAGCCACTTTTCAGGGAAAAAATAATGAACGAGAAAAGAATCCCACTAATTCTTATTCTGCTCATCAGACAATGTCCTGAGTGTCCTCAGCTAAAAATTAAAGATGCAAGCGGCAAACTGTACAGCAAAGGCATCACAGTAAAGAGCTCAAGGGCCATCGCATTCCTAGAATTTTACGAAAAGTAACTCAGATGAGATGACCATGGTTCACGCTCCAGCATAAAGGGCTTTTCTGCCGCAGTTTGCTGGATCGAAAACTTGTTACGCACCTGATCTGTGTTTATATTGCAGACACACTATTTTTCAAGCTTTACCTCTGTGTTTAGAAAAATGCCTTCTAAGTCATCAGACTGCAGATCTTCTTCTGAAGATCCGCCCAGCTGAGATTCACTAATAGTAATGTCTCTGAGAGAATCACATCGAACATTAGATAAAAACACTGACTCTTTCTTGTTCAGGACTCATACGCACGGCTCCCCAACAACAACAACAACAACAACAACAACAACAAAATCATGGCTTGGAGCTTCTGTAATTAAAAAAAAAGTTTCTAATAGATTTTATTACAAGTTACATGTGATGATAACTCAAGTTTAATCATACACGTAATGTGGCAGGAAACCTTGATTTGGTGTATTTCCGAACCCATTTTTTTATCCTGAGCACATAAGTTCTTAAGACTTGTCGAAATTTTAAGTCCGGGGGAAGCGAAGCGGCAGGCTGCGGGCTGAGCTCAGTGGCGTGCGGAGAAGACACACGTGTGTCGGTGTCGGTGCCGGTGCCGGTGCCGGCTAGAAGAATTCAAACACCTGTAGTTGGATCGTGCACTAAAGCTTGCCACAGCCCTCACCATTCCCTAGTGTCCTGCAACTTCACTGTTCACATTTGCCTCATCTGCCCGTCCTCTAAAACAGGGGTCCCCAACTCCCAGGCAGCAGAATGGTATCGGTCCCTGGCCTGTTAGGAACTGGGCCGCACAGCAGGAGGTGAGCACCGGGTGAGTGAGCGAAGCTTCATCTGTATGTGCAGCCGCTCCCCAGCGCCAGCATCACCGCCTCAGCTCCGCCTCAGCTCCGCCTCAGATCCTCAGGTGTTAGATTCTCCTAGGAGCAGGTATCAGAAAGGTTGGGGACCGCTGCTCTACATCATCACTTCTCACCCTCGGCACCACTGGCCTTCGGGGCCAGATATTTCTTTGTTGTGGGAGGCCGTCCTGGGCATTGCAGAATGTTCAGCAGCATCTACCCAGTGACTCTGACTAGACTTTGTAGCTTCTACCCAGGAGACGCCAGGAGAACCCCTACTCCCAGCTGTGACAACCCAAACACCGCCAGGCATTGCCAGTGCTCCCTGGGGGTAAAATCCCCGGGCTGGAACTCGCTGCTCTAAAGATCAGACTCCTCCGACCCGACCACTTTCCCCTAGTGCCTTCCCCTTCCCCTACTTCCCCCCTTCCTGCCCTGGACCCCGAAGTCTGTCACTTTAATCACTTTCTCGGCCCCGCCCTTGCAGAGCGGAGGAGCACAGCCCGCTCCAGCGTCCCCGGGAAGTACGCCACGACTGCTGCCCAGAGGTCATCGCGAGGCTACTGTCACCTCTCAGGGACACTGGGGCACACGCCCACTTAAAAGGGTCCTCTCACTACAGAAGAAGAAGCGAGAGTGGATATTGGGGACGACACGAAGGCAGCATTTTGCAAAAGGAAACCTTCATCTTCCCTCCCAGAGCCGTCTGCCCTCCAGAGGACCTAACCCCAGTGAAAGGCTGACCGTCCT
>NW_011888971.1:48619-61066 GCF_000151845.1 Pteropus vampyrus | reverse complement strand
GCTGTGACAACCCAAACACCGCCAGGCATTGCCAGTGCTCCCTGGGGGTAAAATCCCCGGGCTGGAACTCGCTGCTCTAAAGATCAGACTCCTCCAACCCGACCACTTTCCCCTAGTGCCTTCCCCTTCCCCTACTTCCCCGCTTCCTACCCTGGACCCCGAAGTCTGTCACTTTAATCACTTTCTCGTCCCCGCCCTTGCAGAGCGGAGGAGCACAGCCCCCTCCAGCGTCCCCGGGAAGTACGCCACGACTTCTGTGCCCGTGCCGCTGCCCAGAGGTCATCGCGAGGCCACTGTCACCTCTCAGGGACGCTGGGGCGCACGCCCACTTAAAAGGGTCCTCTTACTACAGAAGAAGAAGCGAGAGTGGATGTTGGGGACAACACAAAGGCAGCATTTTGCAAAAGGAAACCTTCATCTTCCCTCCCAGAGCCGTCTGCCCTCCAGAGGACCTAACCCCAGTGAAAGGCTGACCGTCCTCCAGCTGCCCAGCAGACACCCGCCCGTGCCCATCACCATGCGCCCAGGGAAGCAGCTCTTCCTGTCCTGCCCCTTCCCTCAACCTACGGCGACATCGTCGGCCTCCTCTGCCTCCCGTCTGAGGGCGGACGCTTCCTCACTGCACCTCCTCCCTCTTGTCCTCATCTCGCGCCCCTTCTCTTCCGTAGCGGAGGTCTCTCTAAAGCACGAAGCCGCCACGTCAGGTCAGCCCAGCTCCGAATGCTTCTGCTGACAAACCCCAAGCCCTCCAGTGTGCTGCAGAGTACGCTGTGCCCCCGTGAACCCCACGTCCTTTGCTTCCCTCTCTTCTCTCTGCCCAGCCGGTGGCCCGGCCCCTCTGACCCATGTGCAGCCCCGGCCTGGCACCACACGCACCTGCCCCCCAGAGAGCACGCTGCCTGAGGACCTGGACCGCTGGCCCCATCCATCACGCCCACCCAGAGCCCCATCCATCACGCCCACCCACAGCCCCATCCATCACGCCCACCCACAGCAGTGTTCTTGTCCAAGGCCAGCCCTGCCAATTCTGCAAACATCTCATCACGAACTGCTCCGTCTATCACCTGGTCCTTGAGAGCTGTGTCCTGCAGACCCTTCCCGCCCCCAGAGGCACCACTGTTCACCCTCAAACTCTCCTGAAACCACGTGTTTATCATCCCGCTCAAGGTCGTGGGTGTCAGTGGGCCCGGGCTGCGCCTTCTTCAGTGTGATATTCTCAGGACTGAACACAGAGCCTGACGCACAGAAGATGCTCGATCGACGTTTGTCTGATGGTTGCAGGAAGGAACGCATGAACGTGTGACTGATGCCTCCTTACACTCCGAATGAGATTCCCACTGGGCAGCTCACCACGAAGCCTGGTTTTTCAGTGATGGCCGGCGCGGGAACGTCCCGGCCTCAGCTCTGTCGCTCATCCAATGGACTGTGGGTAAGCCACGTGACTTCTTTGCCCTCCCGTGTTCTCCTTGTAGCCTGAGAGGCGTTTGAGTAGCTTTCTGCTGTCTCTACCGTTTTTAGGTTCCCTCTACTCTGTAAGGTGTCGGGAGGAAACGGGAAGCCATCCTTGCGTGTGGCAGCAGAAACGGAATACGTCTAAAGAACTTGGGGGGTAGTTTTTAAAACCCTGTGATTGAAGAAATGATGGCAGAAAGTATATAATAAATACCCGTACGTATTCTACATGTGTGTGACGTATGCGTGTATGTGTATCTACAGCTACAGAGATCTATGTACCTGGAGACGTAGATGTACAGAGAGAGGAGGGTCTTTCAGCAGGCACGCGTGCTCAGATTCCTAGGGCCATTGTGGAGAACGAAAGTCATTTGCATTCTCACACACTGTTCCGCATGGTGCTCTGGCATCTGTGGTTCTAGGGCTGCACTGCCCTCCCCATCCCTCGCAGGTGCAAACCCCAGGGCTCAGGTAAACTATGCTGGCTCCAGCGCTCGGCGTGACGGGAGGTGCGTGGCCCGGAACGCAGCATGGAGGAGCTGATGGAAGATGAATAACTTATGAACTGCAGCCCTCCCACAGGGAAGAGAGGGCGCGTTTTCTGCCAGGAAACAGACAGCGAGAGCAGCGTGGGAATGAGCGTCGGGGCTGAGGAGATGCTACGTTACACAGAACGTACTTATCGATTAACGGGAATGACTGTGTCAGCCTATGTAAGCTTGGGCGATCCTCAACTTTGTCATGCCGATCAAAATATTCGTCAAACAGTAAGCAGATTTTTAAGACACTAAGTTGACGCGTGCAAGGATGATGTCTGATAAAATACTGAGTTCAATGCGATGATTTTTAGGGGAAGTAGCATGTTATTCTCACCAGCTCATGGGCTCATGTTGACTGGAGCTCAGGCCTGGCTTGGATGGGAATGCGTTTTAGTTTTCTACTGCAGCAAAATGCATCACCCCTAAACTAGCGCTTTAGGGCACCGACACATTTTTTTTTTCTCATGATTCCATGAATCGGTTGGGCAGTTCCTTTGCTGGTTTTGCTGTGGGCCAGTCACAATGACTGCGTTCCACTGGAAGGCTGGCCTGGCTCCAAGGCCCAGCATGGCCTCACGTACTCGTCTGTCTGGCAGTTGCTGCTGGCAGGTGGCTAGACCTTGGTTCTCATCCACGTGGCCACTTGCCTTCATTAGGCTGGACTGGCCTCCTAATGGTGGCCTCGGGGTGGCAGTCCCAGAATACAAGGAGGCACCTTCAGGGCCTCGTGAGGCCTGGGCTCCAGAACTCACACAGCTTCGCTTCCCCATTTCTACCAGTCAGAGTGAGAAACAAGCCCTCCCAGATTCTACGGATGCAGATCAGATGGCAAACGCTTCCAACAATCATGGCTCCTTAGGCATGGTGGATCCAAGGCTTAAACCATTTCCACAGGCCGTGGAGGCTCGGGGCCTCTCCGTGAGGGCCCCCCAGTGCCCAAGGTCAAGTCAAGTCCCACCTGTCTTAGATTCCGACTTGGCTTTCTGTGAATTCACCTCATATTCAGCTCTACGCACAATTTATATTTCTTCTCATCCTCATGCAAACACTTGCTCCAGGCTGGACTTACGTAGGATGAGACGTAGGAGGACCAGTTTTCGGTGAGAAAATGGGGCGAATGCTACTTCATTCTTTACTACTAGACTCACATTTTGGCTTCTACCTCAGATAATTCTTAGAGATGCCTTAAAAAACACGACAGACATGGAAATTAAGGAGCTATCTACAAATGCCATGAGCCACTTTCAAGTTGAGACTGCTTTAGACATAAATTCATGTAAATTAGTTCAGAAAAAGTAGGGTTTTTATAATATTTAACTTTTTTCCTCAAGAAAATAAAGGTCAACTAAAATTGGTTAGGATCGAGGCGATTTCTTTAAAAAAAATAATTTTGAAAAGAGAGGAGAAATTTAATGAAATAACAATGAAATATGTTTCGTGATTCACTCTTATGTGACCCATTGAAATATCTGGGAATTATCTGTTCTCCGTTTGTGATTTCACTAAAATATTTTTCTGGTAGTTGATAAAAACATACCATACTATATACCACACTCGCCAAAGCAAGATGTTCTTTGCATATGATATATGCAATTATAATAGAGCAGAAGGTCCTTAAAAGAAGCATCCAAACTTCAATTCAATTGATGGACCTCATGATTCTTACTCAACGTGGATGTGAAATTCACATAAAAAAAGATGCCTGATGCTCAGTCATCCTGTATTCAATACTGTGAAACCACAGAATAAAAAAAAAATCATGTTTTATAGTACCGTGCATTTTAAAAAATGAAACAGAATTATTTACTAACTTTTGAAATAATTATTTCAAAGAAAATTACAATAACAATCGTATTTACAGCTGTTCTGTCGTAGTTGAAGGCTTCTATCCATAAAACCATGTGCTTGTAATCCGCTCCCAACGTCAGCATGATGTCAACATTAACAATGTCACTTATCTAGCGAGCTCGCTGATCCCTCCCACTACTGTAAAAAAAAACCACTTCAAACATTTCCACCACGTTCATCATCGGATCCAGTCCCACCTCCAACTTTCCACCATTCCACTCATAAATTCCGGAGAGTTGGATGTGCGATTCTCTCTGCACGCTCTCTTTGGCTGCGTTTCGTGTTTCGTTTGTTGTCCCTCCTTTTGAAACTGGCTCTTGCCCCTCTTCCTAAGGGACTAGGAAAAGCTCCTCCCCCGCGGGGCTGCTGTGGTAAAAGGGATGAGTTTCCCAGAGGGTTCGGAGCAGTGCCGGCCCACAGAACGCCGTGTGCATTGGCCTTGACGGTGGGGAAATCTCCTTTGATTAGTTCAAGCCCCTGCGCATGGCTCTTTCCTGTGAATTAGCACTGGTTTCATAGTCAGTGATGCCCACTTGTCATGAATTGTTCTCTAAGACTTTCACTTACGTTGGGTACCCCAGTTACAGTCAAAATTACTTTAGGGAGAGGGAGCAGCAGGTAGAGATAATGCGTTTTATTTACATATCCTTTGCAAGTCCACGTATTTGTTAAACTTACTAAACGGTCAGTAATTACGGTTCTGTGTGTGGATGACTGTAAGTACGCAAGTAAAACAGGGGGCCAAATTTATGTGTCACATGAAAACTACAGGGCAGAACTTCCCTCCCTAACGAAATGGCCAGTATTTATCAAAAGCAATGAAGAAAATCCACTGACTACAGCAACAACACACAAAAAGGGCATGGTCCTGATGGTCCTGTATCACGAACTCCACAAAGCTAAAGCCAAGAAGAGAATGGACGGTTCCAGAACTGAGTGCGACGTGGGGTGCGCTTGGCTCTCAACCCTGCCCCACTTCCGAGCGGTCTCACGGAGGAGGCAGAGTCCCGAGGATTCTTAGCCATCCCCACAAACCCGAGACAGGCCCACTAGGGAGGAATCCTCACCCCGACGGACGGATGGCGGAGGCCACCACGTGGTGGAGGTAGCGGGAGAACCAGGCACTTTAAAGCCTTCTCTTCCTAGATCCCAAATAAGTTAGGGAAAAGACCCGCCACCACAAGTGACACTGGAGGGGAGGAGACTGGGGATCGACTCCGTGCCGCAGTCGGGGCGGCTGGGGACAGATGCGCTGAGACCTGGGCACCGCCGTTTGGAGCCCTGGGGAGCGTTCCCCCCTCCCCCCCGTGTCACCCAGCGCAGGAGAGATGAGGAGCACAAACTTAGGGTGCTCCGGTGCCGGGGCTGTGCGTTACGGCGGCAGGGGGGTGGCCCCGGATGCGTTCACGGGTACAGGGACAGGTCTCGGTGGACAGCGAGCACCTCGCAGGATGGCCTCCCCGCTGCCGCCCTTCACGGCTTCTCCTGTGGGCCTCTCTGAGGCCTCTGACCACCGCGGGCCATCAGGGCCATGGCTTCATTGATTCTTCCTGTCCTGCTTGTCACCTTGGCGCTGGGCTTCGGTCCACTCTGTGGGCAGAGGGCAGGGGGGCTGAGCACCCCGCAGGGCACAGGCCAGTCCCCGCTGCGAGGAAGGTCCAGCTCTGAGTGGTGACAGCGCCCAGGCTGGGAACACTGACTCCAGGCGCCCATGCCAGTGCCTGTCGGGTACACTGCGCGTGCTTAAGAATGTGCTAGAACAATTCGGTCAATAAAACCACACTACGCTTCTTGTCCTGGGAAGCACTGGAACTCACGAGCCTTGAAGAATCGCCCCGCGTTCAGAAGACAAGCATGTGTGGCCTATTTTTGTGCTGAGCAAACAAGGGACTCGCCAGCCTCTGCGTCCGCTGTGCCTGCGCAGGCCTCGGGGCGGACGGTAAAAACGGAGACGGCCAGGCTGCGGAGGTGGGCTCGTCACGGCGGGCGGATGACACCGCACGAGCTTGCGAGGGCTGCAGGGACCTGCAGGGACGAAGCGCCGCCGGCGAGGTGGCTTCAGCAACAGCAGTGCATTGCCCACCGTTCCGGTGGCTGCAGTCGAGGGGTCCGCGGGGCCGGTGTCCTCGGAGACCTCCCTCCCCGGCTCGCGCGGATGGCTGTCTTCTCCGTGTGTCACCCCACGGCCTCGTCTCTGTGTGCATCTGTGTCCTAAGCTCTTCCAAGGACGCCGGTCCCATTGGATTAGGGCCCACCCTGACCTCATTTTAATTTAAACATAGTCACATTCTGAGGTACTGAGGGTCCGAGTTTCAACATCTGAATTTGGGGAACGAAATCCAGCCCCTAGCAGAACCTTCTTCTGTAGGACAGAGGAGGAGGAGGGCGTCGGCACACAGGCCCCCGTGTGGCCGCTGGGGATGCAGGAGCCGACAGCAGGCAGTCCCCTGCTCAGTCCCCTGCTCAGTCCCCTGCTCTGTCTTGCTCAGACTTGTCCCCACTGCCCTCCTCTGCCAATGCCTCGCTTGTTCGAATGTTCTCGAGGCTCCTGAAGTATTCTCCTAACTCTTTCCCAACTGTCCTGCCCCAACACTGCGGCCTTCTCTGGGTCCTTGTCACCCAGCTCCCCTAGACTACGCAGCAGGAGGGAGTGGCTGTGGGGCAGCTTCTGAGGCTTGCCACTCGCAAAGAGCTGCTCCCTCCGTGGCTCTGTGGGATTCTGGCATCGCGTAGCCTCACAGGAAGGAGCCGCAGTGACACATCGGGAGGACATGACACAGCCTCGCTCCACCGAGCACACTCTCTGTTCAGGGCCAGAAATAAACAGCGCGGGCTTTTGCGCTATGCCACGTCTGTCGCGGCCGCTCAGCTCTGCCATCGGAGTGGGACAGCAGCCACGGACAAGGAGCGAACGGACGAGCGTGGCTGCGTGCCGACACTGCCGACACTGCATTTGTGGGGACTGATTTTCATTTCATATCATTTCCCCGGGTCATGAAATATTGTCTTTCTTTGGATTTTTCAAAGAAATGACTTAACAATGTAAAAAGCATTCTTAGCTCCGGAGGCTTTACCAAAACAGAACGGTGTACCAGATCTGTCCCTCGGGCTGCAGCTGAGTCACTCCCAGAGTAAGTGCCGAGGAACATCACTCCGAAAGGCAGACACGTTAGAGCTGTCACCACAACTGAAGTGAGGACAAAAAGGCGCCTCCCTGCCCCAGAGGGCACCGCTGGTAGCATTTGCATAATCTCCCTCTCCTCAGCCCCGGGACCTGACAATAAAAGCCATAAAATGAATCTTCTTGAAAAACAATACCTTCCAAGCCATCACTGAGTTCTCAGCTGAGGAAGAGAAGGCAGCAGCCCAGAGCTCGGGCTTGGACGGTGACAAGCCAGGGAGCAAACCCCAGCTACCCCTCAAAACCCCACCCCACCTCATATCTTGATGGTACTGACTTATGTGGGGGTCCGGCCACATCCTGGGTTTCAGTGGCTGGTGGCCGTGGAGGTGGCCATCCTGCATCATAATTCAGGGTGACGATGGGGCAGCAAGATCGGTGCACATACACCAGAAGGTCGAGATTCGAGCCCACGCTGGCCACCACTGGGATGAGACATCAGGCCACCTCCTCAGCCCTCGCTCACCTCCCCCTGGAATGGGGGGCGGGACTGAACCATGCCACCCTTCCTTGCTGTGGAAGCTGGTGGAGTCGTAGCTCTATGACACTTATTTTTAGATACAGCAAAAAAAAAAAAAAAAGTCAACTTGAGTTTAGCTGCAAACAAAGTATCTCATTTCCTCACTCAATAGCTAATACTCCAGCAGCCAGAATTCAGAGCACACGTTGCTTGATTTACAGTGGCAACCAGTAATTTGTGCGAGAAAGACTTAATTTAGAAGAACGTACATGCCATTTTTTTTCATATCCAAGTAAGAGTTACAATTAGTTTGATTCATATGCTGTCACGAACGTCTCCACTGCGTCCACAGTGAACAATACCAAGTTTTTCAGGCAGCTTTTTGACAGAGAGAAGTATTTCTCAGTTGCGTAATTAATACTAAACATAAATCCTTCTCCATTTTCTTCGTGAAGATCCCAGACTCACTCGGGCATCACCTTCTGTGAGTGGATCATTAAGCAGCAAAACCACAGAATATGCCCCTTTGTGCTGAGTTTTGCTCTGCAGCATTTCACCTTTGGGAAATTTCCAGAATAAGTAGCAGCGAAAGGTGCAAAATAACTAACGCGATTTTTAAAACGCTTCCACTTTCTCTCCCGGTTTCACCTACTTCTTAACTTGCAACAAATGCTCAAATGATATTGTTCCGTCAAAAACCAGATGAATCAAAACGTTTCCAACGTTTGAGGAGATACAAGACTGAGTTAAAAGTAAGAATGGATGGGTTATTCATAACGGAAGGATCGAAATGGTAATGATTACTTCATTTCCAGCTGCAAAATGTCTCCTTTGCTTTTATCATGCATCTGTCTTACCTGAAAGTTAAATCATGAAAATCAACTACGGACTGATTTCATCAGGAAAAAATAAAGAATTACCCACTTTTCAAATCTTAGAGAACTTATTACATGGGATACAAGAGAGTAGATGAAGGATAAAAGGGAGTTCATTTTAGAGCACCTGAGGGTGTGTATCTGTTCCATATACCGTTGGGAAACATTCTTGGTATATAAAGCAGACTTTTGTTTTCTATGATAACGATAAACGACAGTATAATAGTATCGGTCTTCAGTAAAACCATTCAGTCCATGGATATTTTGTTACACAATGACTACATCGATGTTTCTTTTGAAAAACGTTATCACATGTCTCCCACATAATACGCTCTCATTAAACGTTAGAAAAAATTCATGTTATTTTGAGACCCCAGCTTAGTCCCACCTATTTGGGTTTCCAGCAACCTCTTAAGTTGGATGAACGGAGACAGAAATGTTTAGAGAAGCGGCTGATGAAGGAAGGTGGAATGGGGGACCACCATCTTTCCTATGAAACGAAGGAGATGCAGCCTTCATGGAGATGGCTGCGGCCCCAGGACGGGAGCCCACAGCTTCCCCGGGTCCCCGCGACACCCCCCAGCCCGCCCTATCTCGTAGTGTACAAGGCCTAGGTTTAGGTTAAGCGTGCCGCGTTTTTCATGTACTAGGCACTGAGTTCGAATAAATAAATTAAAACCCAGGACATTTGGTAAATGAAAACATAATCGCAGCAGCCTCGCCTGTCTCAGGAGGTTATGATGCATCATGCGCTGTCTGCGTTCCGTGGTCACCCTCCCAGGAAGCTCGTGCGCTAGGAGCGTCATCATGGAACGTGACCCAAGTTCACGAGGCCTGGAGGTGGCCGTGCTTTCGCATCGCGGGGGCCCGACTTGCCCACATCCCTTATTCCTTGGGCTCCTCCCATGTTTGTTCCCTCTAATTCTCTTGCATGAGACGAGAAGTATCCATTAAGAAGTATCACAAACTATTTCAAGGGATTCTCACAAAAACCTCGGGACACTATTTCCTATCACCAGACCCATGCCGTCCCCTCCTCTGCCTCCTAGTCCCGGGTGCAGTTCGATTCGGAAACCAGATATGTCTTGACATGTTTCAGGAAGCTAGTGAAGCACGGATGGATTCTGGGCTGCTCCAGAATCAGTAACGACTGAGCAAGTCCTGGAAAAACGTCACATCTCTCGTCACAGTTCACATCTTGGGTAACAATTTCAAAGCATGTGGCTTCTTCCAGGGTGAAGCTGATCTCAGATAACTGGAGAATAAAATAAGGGCTCTGACCAATGAAATCCCCAGGTGTAATACAACGTCGTATTCTTTCTACAAATAAAAATACTTTTGTTTGCTAGATCATTATTTTTGAATATATGCTTATTGTGTATTAGTCAAGTTTCTCCAGAGACAACAGAACCAATAGGACATATGTGGCTATGTCTACAACTTTATAGATCTCTGTATCTACATCAATCTATCATCCTTCTATCACCTATTATCCATCTATCTATCTATCTATCTATCTATCTATCTATCTATCTATCTATCTATCTATCTATCATCTATCTATCTATCTATCTATCTATCTATCTATCTATCTATCTATCTATCTATCATCTATCATTAGTCCATTATCTATCTATCTATCTATCTATCTATCTATCTATCTATCTATCATCTAACTTTGTATCATCTATCTAATCTATCTACCTACTTACCTACCTACCTATCATCTTTATTTTAAGGAGTTTCACCGAACGAATGTGGGAGCTGTCAGGTCTTAATTCTGCAACGTGGGCCAGCAGGCTGGAGACACAGGGAAGAAATGACGTTGCAACTTGAGTCTGAAGGCCACCCACTGGGAGGATTCCCTCTTGCTCAGAAACCTGTCTTCTTTCTCAAGGCCGTCAATTGATGGCATGTAGCTCACCCACATTATAGAGATTAACCTGCTTTACTCTGAGTCTACTGATTTAAATGTTAATCTCTCAAAAATGGCAAAATCTAGACTGGTATTTAACCAAACATCTGGGTATCGTGTTCTAGCCAAGTCGACACATAAAATTAACTATCACACCATGGTTTTAGACAGCTTAAATAATTAAATACTTGTATGATAGGAAAAGTATCTAATCTCATCTTTATGAACTTTTCATTAGAGCTGTTTGTGTAGAAATCTATGGTGATTACATATTTAATTTTTCCTGTCTTTTTCTCCAGAGAATTAGCATAATCATTGAAAATGGAACAGATGGGTGGCCACAAGCAAAGAGGAGGGCATCAATCTAGGGAAGTCAGACCAACCCAGGGCTTCGTCCTGCATCCCTGGTGTCATCTGTAACTGACCTGTCCCACATCTACCTGTTCAGCTCTTAGGACATCTTACTTCTTGTGGAGGGAGGGTGGTTAAGTGAGCCATGGCTTTACTTTTAACATCCTTTACACCTATGAAACACTTTCGTTTTAATGAGTTTGGCTAGTCAAAGGTAATAAAAGTTTCGTTAGTGGAAGGTAATAGTACACAAAATTATTGCACATCTAAGACCATTATTTTATAGCTCTGCCCCTATCAGTATAGAATGGATTCATTCCAATCAAGACAATGGCTTCTCTCCTCTTGAAAAAGACTTAGGCAAGCTATTTTATTACTTCAGAAGAGAATATTATTGTTTTAAAAGGATTAAGAGAAGTTAATGAATCACAGAGTAAATATTGAGAAACAGTAGAGTCTTTCGGAGTTTGGAAGCAGATGAACAATTACCAAGAACACTGCATTCTCCTGTGCTGGGATCTGGTTAGGACTTGTGTTTCTGGATGGTTTGACAGTGGATCACATGGTCCTTGCCAAAAAATTTCATACACATTGGAACCCGAAGGTGGAACACCGCGGGGAGGGGGCTGAGGCGTCGCCTTCCCAGCCACGTACAGCATCCGCGCTGCCACGCCGCATTCCACGTGAGTCTGCGCTTCTCCTCATGAGGGAAATGCAAAGCCTAGGAGTCTGAGATTTAAACTTCTCTGCTTGACAACTTGCGAGACAGTTTATTTGCCTGCGTGCACCAAACAGTTCTTTTATTTATCCTGGCATTAGTCTTTTCTTCCTTTCTCCATACATTTCTCGTTTTTTTTTTTTTTTATAACACATAGTCAAAGTTTTTGTTACAGTTATGTAAAAGGATCTAACTAGGCTTATACAAAACAAATATGTACCTCTATGCAAAGAGCTATAAAAATACCTCTATCCTTACTAGTTTAAAAGAAAAACACGTTATATAAAAAACCCTTTAATGTCTTTTTTTTTTTGCACTATTTTTAAAAAATTATATTGAATGTCGAATGGAATTTTTTTTTTTAAATCCATCTATCTCTTGATATACACTTGATTATCTCATCAAACACCAGTACTGCTCCAGCTCATGTGGATGAAGAGCCGCCTGCCACACAAGTCCTGCCCTTAGGCATTCTCGATCTGCAGGGAGGAGCTTGGATGTAAACCAGGTCCTAGGAATGTGCTTCGCTTCGCTGGCTGTGCTATCGGGGTCAAGTTCCCAGGTAGAAATGAGACACTGGAGGGAATGTAACCAGGAAACCTGACCCGCAGTGGGAGAGGATGGGACAGGGAGCCAGGAGGGGCAGGTGAGCCAGAGCTGAGACTCGGACGTTGGGGGAAAGGGAAGGGCAGGTAGATGTGGACCACGGGGCAAAAATCCCGGTCCCTATACGCGGCCGTGCGACCTTGGACTTCGCATGTCGGAATCTCAGCTTTGTCATGGGCGATGTCAGACGGTTTTATCCGCCTCACCCGTTTCGCTGAAGTTACCGATAACAACATGAAATGTTTCTGGCATGACGTGGGCACTAAATAAACGCAATTGCCATCCTTCCGGACAGCCTAGAGAATAGCATCTTAATGTGTAGGCGGCACACGGGCGCATGGGGAGGTGGCTCCTCTCTCTCCCGGAACGTGGAATAAGTGATACGATACTTTCCTCAAACACGATACTTCCCCAAATCAAATACAAAGAGCCCCAAGCATCCATCTTGAAGGGTGACGTGTCAGAGCCCCGCGGACGGCAGCAAACACGGGGCTGACGGCAA
>NW_011888971.1:39952-48569 GCF_000151845.1 Pteropus vampyrus | reverse complement strand
TTTTTTTTTTGCACTATTTTTAAAAAATTATATTGAATGTCGAATGGAATTTTTTTTTTTAAATCCATCTATCTCTTGATATACACTTGATTATCTCATCAAACACCAGTACTGCTCCAGCTCATGTGGATGAAGAGCCGCCTGCCACACAAGTCCTGCCCTTAGGCATTCTCGATCTGCAGGGAGGAGCTTGGATGTAAACCAGGTCCTAGGAATGTGCTTCGCTTCGCTGGCTGTGCTATCGGGGTCAAGTTCCCAGGTAGAAATGAGACACTGGAGGGAATGTAACCAGGAAACCTGACCCGCAGTGGGAGAGGATGGGACAGGGAGCCAGGAGGGGCAGGTGAGCCAGAGCTGAGACTCGGACGTTGGGGGAAAGGGAAGGGCAGGTAGATGTGGACCACGGGGCAAAAATCCCGGTCCCTATACGCGGCCGTGCGACCTTGGACTTCGCATGTCGGAATCTCAGCTTTGTCATGGGCGATGTCAGACGGTTTTATCCGCCTCACCCGTTTCGCTGAAGTTACCGATAACAACATGAAATGTTTCTGGCATGACGTGGGCACTAAATAAACGCAATTGCCATCCTTCCGGACAGCCTAGAGAATAGCATCTTAATGTGTAGGCGGCACACGGGCGCATGGGGAGGTGGCTCCTCTCTCTCCCGGAACGTGGAATAAGTGATACGATACTTTCCTCAAACACGATACTTCCCCAAATCAAATACAAAGAGCCCCAAGCATCCATCTTGAAGGGTGACGTGTCAGAGCCCCGCGGACGGCAGCAAACACGGGGCTGACGGCAAAGGGGAGCAGAAGGGAGAAGGAACCGGGCAGGCGAGCGTGGCGATCTCTGTCTGTTTAGCGGAAGGCCAGGCGGGCTCGGGACCACAGTGCCCACAGTGTGACCACGGGGGTCTCTCTATAATAGGAGCTAGAGGCAGCAAAGGAGCACTGGTGACCCAGCCATGACAGCCAGCCCTCTGCCCGCCCGTCCTGACCCCTGCTCCTGGGACGTAATTCACATACGAACGTCACCAGCCTCCGGCACACGGAGCTGACCTGACCTGTGAATACGTGGATCTTGTTTAGGCGACAGTGGGGTCTCTCAATGTTTACTCATCTGTCCGCTGCTGTTGAGGTGCACGTGCGTCTCCTCACAGGAGTGGAACGCATGCTTTGGGTGCTGACAAATCACCCAAAGGATGCCCTGGCTGCGAGAGAAAGGCGTGGCCACTGCATGGGACACTCGTCTGATGGACATTCAGATGGATGCCTAGGACATCCAGGGGACACCCGTGATCGCACAGTGCATTTCGCCGCAGCAGAAGACGGGGAGGGAGAGGTGGCGGGGCAGAATGTCTGGGCGCAGAGTGTCTCGTGTCAACTGCTTAAAAAGAGCGTGCCTTTTCTTATCGTCCGTCTTTGACAGTAAAAGTCTTATTAGAGAGCAGAAAATTGTCCTTTACAATCGAAGCTGAATTTTAAAAATGAGTTTTCAATACAGCAGTGAGGCCAAAAAAAAAAAAAAAACCTCACCTGTTTTTCAGATTGAACAATTTGTGGCTATGTCCCTCAGGGTATTTTGCCCCATTTTTTTTGTCATTAAGTGTTTTTATGAGAAGCTTTATGAAAAGATTCTTTTCAAATGCTCATAAAACCTCAATTTTAATGGTTTCCATAAACAGACACTGCTAGTGTTACCTTGAAAAAACATCTCTGCTTTACGGGGCTTTGGCACACTGAACCCAGAAGCTTCCGGCTTGAGCTCAACAGAACGGCTGGCTGCATCAGGCCTCAGAGGCCACGTGGAGGCCTCTCCTGAGACTCGCCCGTAGGAAATCACTTTCTAGCCCAACATGCCGAGTGCCTCCGGCTGCCCACCTCGCCCCAGCCAGTCCCAGCTGGGACTAGAGAAATCCCAGACCACACAGAGCACTGACCGCCTTCCAAGAGGAACTTGGGATACGCAAACCGCATGGAGGGTGTGCCGGGTCTCTTGACAGAATCCTGACCTACAGCGTTCGGCCGCCCTGGGTGTTCCCGCCCTCGGCCTCAGGTCAGGCTCTGCCTCGCGGAGGGCTCCCCTGGTCTTCCAGAAGAACCGGTATTCAAGAATCAGGACCGCTGCAGTGGCCAGACGTAAGTGAGCCCCACTCCGGGCCCTTCCTAAGGACCCCAAGGGAACGCCCTCACTTTGTCCCCCCACACGGGTGCTCCATCGGCCCAGCGACACGGAGGCCATGGACATCTTCAGAGGTCCTCAGTCTGAAGCCGCAGCCCTGAGGTGTCCTGGTGTTTACCGGGGCCTCAGCATCCGGTGGGAAGCTCTAAATGTGAGGCATCACGATGGCAGACGCCAAGGGACATGAGCCAGCTCTCACGTCAGCGAGAACGGTGACAGTGCTGGGGGCCTCGGAGAAAGTGCCCGGGCGGTGGGCTGGTGCTGGCGGATAGAATTTTCTTTACTTTTTGTGGCTGAAGCTGTATCAGTCCAGAAGTGATGTCCGTAACTCTGTCTACCATAGTCATTTAATAGATGTGTATCAGTGGTGGTATTAATAATTCCTCTAGTGATCAGAAAACCGAGAGAGTAAAAGATTGACATAGTCACAGACTAACTCTTCCAGATTACTCGGTTAGGCCCCTAACATCTACTTAACCCAGCGCGGCACAGTAATAGCCTAAAGACTGGCCACAGTTTGCTAATTCAAACTGAATACGTGTGTGTGTTGTCGTTGCCCTAAATTTCACTGCAAACCTGAGGAATCCAGGTCCACATGGAGGCCACCCGTCAAACAGATGGGCGGGAGGGCCATCCGCCACCTTGCTCCTGATGTTCCTTCTTTGCTGGGCTCCTGACCGCGCGACCGAGGATGGCCGAGTACTCAGGACTTTCTCGTCCTCTCGTTGCCTTCTAAGGAGGCCTTATCCAAAAACATTCTCTCCCAGACGATTCCTTACTCAGACCCGACAACCAGAAACACTGTCCGTTAGGGCGATCTGAAGGTGAGGCCGTCCGGGTTAGTGGCAGCTTTGGGAAGACAAATCCAACCAGAGCGGCTCTTAGAGATAAAGGAATAGCATTCTGGGCAAAGCTCTTCTAGACCTAACGCAAATTGTGTTCCAAATCGTGTGAAATGCCACTAAAACAACCATGGTCCCGGAACGATAAATTGGAAATGGAACAGAAAGCACTACAGCTGTGTGCAGCGCTGCCAGCTCCATGGCTGGGCACCAGGACGCACGAGGGCATCTGTGTGCTGGGAGGGCCGGGGAGGGAGAGGCCAGGCTTCTTGCAGGCTGGTGGCGGCTACGTCATGCTAGGGGGGTGGTAGGGGGGCAGCAGCTGGAGGAGAAGCTTCAGCTCTGTTTCTTCCTGTGCCAAGGGCCCCTTGCTTCCAGAATACGGAACGTTTGCTTGACTGGGCCATGATGCTACCCCGGCCTAAGGAGTTCTATGATCCTTTAGACCCCAGCACGGCCTCCCTAAAATCTGCGATCTTTTTCTTTCGATTCCAGTGTATGTGTGTGCTGGGCCGACAACGTTTATGTTACCACGTGACTGATGGTTACTCTTCTGAGGCGGTGTGTGGGAGACTGAATCGTGGCTTTCCTACGACGTCTACATCCTAATCCCAGGACCCGTGAAAAGGGACTTCGCAGATGTGATTAAGATAAGCGTTTTGAGATGAGAGGATTGTCTTTGATTATCCAGTTGGCCCCACTATAATCATAAGGACTCTGACAGGAGGTAGACAAAGTCAAAGAGAGAACAGGTGATATTGTGATAGAAGGAGAGAGAGAGATTGGAAGATGGTTTGCTGCTGGCTTTGAAGATGGGATGGAGCCATGAGCCAAGGATTGTGGGCAGCCTGGAGAGCTACTTTCGAAATGAATGTCTAGGTCCACGATGCCCCAGGGTGCCACGTAAGTAAACCAAAACTTAGATAACTTCCCAGTCACCGTAAATGCTCCATCTGACCACAAAAACAGTCTATCCAGTCAGCCTCTCCCCAAACACCAAGCCGTCTCTGGGCTCTTTAGTTACTTCCTTGTTCCTTCTCGCCCCAGCCAATCAGATGTTTTCTGTTTTTCTTTTTCTTGTTCTTTATCCTATAAGATCTTCCTGTGTCCCCCATCCCCCAGTTTGCAATTCTCCCGTTGGAGACTGTCTGCTTCAGGAAGTCTAAATAAAGTTTGTGTCGCCTAAATTATCTTCTTCTACGATGTTTTTGACACTAGGAAAGTCAAGGAAACAGATTCTCCTCTATAGCTCCTCCAGAAGGCATAAGTCCTGCCAACTCATTTCAGACCTCTGCTCTTCAAAACTCTAAGAGTATAAGTTTGTGTTGTTTTGATCCATAAAGTTTGTAGCAATTTGTAACAGCAGCAACAAAGAACTAATACGCTATGTCCAACACGAGACCCGCTATGTCCAACACGAGACCGTGGGAACAGTGGACCCCGGGCTTCTTGGAAAGGAAACCGATGGGTGTAGATAGAGACTTCGCTCCGGGGGTCGGGGTGGGGTGGTGGCAGGGCCAGTGGACACGGGTGAGCACGTGAGCAGGTTTCCTCAGCCCACGGAGCTGCTCTTTGGTCCTTGTCACCAGGCTACATCAGTCAGTCACAGCCTTGTGCTACAGAGCGTGGGCTCGCAGCCCAGGACGAGCTTCTGAGAGACGTTGTTAGCTTGACATCTTTTAGTCCTCTTACCTCTACTGACGCTTATTGAATATGATTAATCAATAAAATTTATCAAAATAGGTAAAAGAGGGACACACTGTGCTCCCTAGGAGGGTCTTGGGTCAGGCTGGGAATGAGACCTTCTCTAGAACCGGGTCTGTAAAGAAAACGTTAGCACGCCTATTTATTCTTATTTTTTTTTAATTAAAAGTGAGACATCCATCTCTTTAATACCTTAACTGGCAGTGGCACCGTCTCTAGGTGACTGCCAGACACACTGGTACCATCAGGAAGGGAGAACTTCCTAGGCAGAATGCTGGAACTGGCACCCTCTCCGGTCTGCTGATTTGCAGCATATTGCAACCTGTGGTGATGCACATGCTCTAGAATGTTCTCTGTGTGGTTAATTCTATAGAGAGTACATCTGTGTAAAACTTCATAATGTGACGGATTTCTATATCACACAGTGGCTTTCTGGTTGTCTTGTGCATAGTACTAAAAGTCATTAAGCTTAAAGAGAAGTTTTGTTTGCTTTGGTCAGAATTATGAGTCCGAATTGGTTGATCTTTCTTATCGTGACAAAGAAATTCTAATACTATTGTAGCTCGGGGATATTTTTGAACACACACACAAGTGCATACACAATCTGTTTTTTCAAAGTAGGACTGTCATTTTAACCATGAGGGAGAAATAATTTTTGTATAAAAACACATGCTATGGAGATGCCGTTTGAAAAGCGGGCGTTTAGAAATCTCTCCTGTGGTGTTCTTGCCAAAACAATAAAAAGAACCTCTCATACTTATACACTTATGCTCCTTAGAAGGGGAATTTTTAAATTCAGTTAAAAATCTCCCAAATGAAGATTCAGTACATCTCGAACTCATTTGCTAAAAACTAAAAATGCGATACCTTCTGGTTGATTTGTGAGAACCGGTTGACATCAGGAAAAGATGAAGAGTTTGTAGCTGAATTTCATCGAAAACTTCTGCATAAGTGTGGACAGGACCAAACAATGAGTGTCATGACTTAGAGACCCAGTCACGAAACATTTCCTCATTTGGATCATCTGGCCAGTAAAGCAAGTGTCAGAATCAACTACACTTAAAAGTGTTCTATTGCAGAGTGTTAACCAAAAGTTTCTGAAGCAATGAGACATATTCATTTCATCATAGTGCTCTTACCAAAAATATTAATTCAAAGAGCCTAAATGTCTTTTTGAACGAACAAAAAGTAAATAATTTCAAAGATTATTTTCATTGTTGTCTGCCCTTAATTCTAACTTTGGTTTTATAATGTCCATAAACTATGACTATATATATTGAAGAATAAACAAACATACACACCAAGGTACATGGTTAAAATTACTTATTCCTAAGTATGGACAATTAAATCTAGTCTAATGTCCTCTGTCTTGGAGCTATACCTTTCCGTCCAAATCACTTTGGCTCTCGAGCAGTGGATGGAAATAAAGAAATACGATACCTTGGGACTTGGGGAAAGCTGTACGCACAGTGACGGAGGACCTGTGATGCTTGGTGTTGGGGAGACTGAATGCTGCCTCTAAGAGCATGTGAACAGATGCACCTGCGGCTGGCCTCTCGCCGGTGCCCTCCCGTTTCCATGCTGTGACGGTTAACTTTATGTGTCAACTTGACAAGACTATGGTAATTAGTTGTTTGCCCAAACACTAGTCTAGCTGTTGCCATAAAGATATTTTTAAAGAAATGAATGTTATCAATGTTTACAATCAGCTGATTTTAAGTAAAGCAGATTGCCCTCCATTATGCAGGTGGGCCTCATCCCATCAGTTGAAGGCCCGAGGAGCATCCACTGAGGTTCCTCAAAGAAGAAGGAATTCTGCCTCCAAACTGCCACATAGAAACTCTGCCTGAGCTTCTGGCCTTCGGATTCAAGACTGAAACATCGACTCTTACCGGAATCTCCAGCCTGCCGGCCTGCCCTACAAATTTTGGACTTGCCGACCTCCACAACTGTACGAGCCAATTCCTTAAAAGAAATTTCTCTCTCAATATATGCTCATGCCCTATTGGTCGTGTTTCCCTGGAGAATCCCGACTAACCCACATGTGACGGGAGCAAAGCTAAGTGAGCAACATTTTGCTGGCCACGCCGCTTACTTCCCAGAGGAGAAGGATCTGAGCCTGCTCAGTACAGCCTCTCCGTCCCTATTCCTTCCCAGTACCACACTCGCTTTTCTTCTCTGCTGCCCATGGCCTTCCGTTTTCCTGGGGGAAGTCTCCAGTGGGTGTGCCTGCAGCTGATTCACTTCACAGAGGACCAGGGCTAACTGACTTATGCCGCCAGGGGCTAGAGCCGAGCCAAGCTTTTCCAGAGAGCTTCATCGACAGCAGAGATGCAGGTCTGCTCTCCATCTGACTTCTGTCTAGATCACAGTTCATTCTCACCTCTCAGGTACCACAACAAGGGGTGGGGGATGGGGGCGACTATGCATTGGGCCCCTCCTGTCCCACAGGGCACACAGGCCCCTGGGCGTGGGTGACAGAGGACAGTTGATACAGTTGTTAAGTGTCTGTGTGGAGCTTCACGGGCAGTGAGTGAGTGTGTGCTCAGGCCACCACTTCTGCAGGGCTACTGAATGCTCCTCTTTTTTGGTGGCTTCTATGGCAGTGAGAACCCAGCTGGGGAGAACGGGGTCAGCCAGACTGATGGGAAGTAAGGGAGGGGTACAAAGGAGCCGAAAGACAGCTCTGCGCATTTGGGGACTGCAGGTCGAGGGGCTCCGCAGGCAGCAGGTGGCCTAACGGTTGAGGTTCTCCTCCTGAAGGAGGTCTTACCCCGCCCCATTCTCCCCGTAGCCTGCTTTTGTGTTGCCACAGCTACCTTAGTCTCAGTTGAAAAGCCTAGATTTGGGAGCGCAAATGCAAAGAATTGTAGTGAAAACAAGAGACAAGAAAGTTAAGGGTTCACACTTACCTAAGTAGCCCATACTCAATGACTGCGTTTACGCAGGCCTACTGGGTCTTCACGTCATAGCTAATTAATTTCACACACCAGTTTGGAAAACTGGGAGAGCGTCAATGAAGCTTCTCTGGGAGCACCCGAACAGTTGTGTGGAGCTGGGCCACGATTCTAAACCTCAAGGCGACCTTCCCAAGGACTTTGTGTATAGTGATGAGATTAACGCAGCTGTTTCCCAGAAGCTGCATCACTGTGGTAGAGCTGGCTCATAGAGGAGGCATTGTTTATCCTCAGAACGCCATGTCCTGGTCTCACAAGTGTCCTGTTACAAGCCATGGACATTTGAGAACTAACTGGCAAGTATAACTCTTAGAAACCACAGAGCTTTGAGTTCCAACACCAACTGCTGGAGGTTTTCAGCACGTTTACAGAGAAATGCCAGTGATTTGGGGATTGATTTTACCAGACTGTTTTCTTTCCATTCCCAGGATGGAGGCAAGTGATGACATACGCGACACAGCACAGTAACCTGAGTGTTATAAAGTTCTTGAGTAGGATACTCGTGCACACACATACGCATACACACTCTCGCACACAAAGAAGACACTTCAGTTTATGTCAGATCTCATCTTAAATTACACCGTGTTGCAGAGAGCTAAATAATTACACATTACTCAACTGGAATTGAATCGAATAGAGTGAACAGCTGCAGAATAAGGAAAACTATCTATTCTGAAAGGGAAGGCAAATCCTCGCAGAGCTAAAGCTGATGGCATTGCTTATTTCTTTAATCTCAGAATCTGAGTGATGAGCATGTTGAAATATCTAATTTTCCATAGATTTATTTTTGCATGAAATGCATGTTAGTGTTTTAAACCAAAGCACCAAGAAAACTCAGTATAATAGTTAATTTTATGTGTCAATTTGGCTGGGCCGCAATGATCAAATATCATTCTGGATGTTTCTGTGGAAGTGTTGATGGATGAGATT
>NW_011888971.1:34657-36992 GCF_000151845.1 Pteropus vampyrus | reverse complement strand
CGCGTCACCTAGTATCCGAGGCAGTGTCTCCTAGCACTCAGCTCCTCCTGTTTTTCCAGAAGACTGTGCCCTGATCCACACACCTGTAGCAAAGCGCCCACGAAGAGGCAGGCAGCAATTCAGTTAGTCTCAGTGATTTTCAACCCTCCGCCTCCCCACCCCCGTCAGTCCTACCCGGTGGTGCTTCCTACGCATCATGGGTGCCGTCTGTCACTATCACATGCTGGAGATCAGACGCCGTCACGGAGTCCTGCAGACTCTGCCACCAGGTGCTTTTCTGCCCCCCCACTGTGTATGCACACCGTGCATTCTGTTCTTCCTACCACACGTCACCTGAGTCACAACGAACCGCCTCGCATCTCATGCCATCTTGCATTTGTCATGAAGTGACAAAACACTGCCATCTGGAGGTCGGCATGCTGGTCCTCCAGGTGCTGTGAGGTGGGGAGGGACGTTTGACTGCCTGGCTACCTAGATGACGCGCATCCCCGGTTCACGGGAGAGGCTTAATGATTGGCAGCTCTGTATATAATTAGTCCTTCTGTTCGATATTCTTATTTAGTGAATGAACATCTCCCAATGAATTCTCTCAGTGTGCTTATTACTCTGAGTCAATTGATGAATCTTGCTAGAAACATACCTGGAAATTTTGAGAACTTAGATTTGCTATCTAATCAATGCAAAACATTTCAGAAAGTGATTCAAAATACAGTAGCTCACATTTGTGGAAAGCTTTCTGTGGGTCAGATATTTCTCTCAGCACCTTCTAGATTAACACCCCAGCATCCCTGGTGTACAAGACACAGCTCATGGGCAAAAGCAAAGCCTTGGAACCCAGATTGCCCGGCTCGGGGGCCCACCTCCCACAAGGGGTGCACACAGGTGGGTGGGGCTTCACTTGCTTTTTCTATGATTCTTAACCCCCGGTAAACATCTTTACAAAAAGTATGTACTTACTTCTGAGACCTAAGACCTGTGCTTTTCTGTAGTTCCGTTAATTGGTCCTAAAACATTCAGAAATAATAACAAAAACAATGAAGAAACACAACCCAATAAACCACCATCAGAGGAGAATCTCTCCTGGACACAATCAACCTGCAGTTACTGCTGGGCCACTCGGTTCCAACCCTGAGGCACAGGAGACACCTGTTGGGACTCATCCTGTGACGACAGCCAAAATGCCATGTGTGGGCCATCTCCACCCCCAAGCCCGGGGATATGTCTCCATATATCCTAGTCTCCAAAGCCAAACAGGAGTCTGGAAGTCTTCTGACTCTTGCTGGAAACATGTACGTTTCAGCCATTAATAATCTCCCAGCATATATCCTAGAAATGTACAAATGTCAGTAAGTGATACTTATTTGTACTTTTTTCCTGAACAGACATTTCTATGTCTATCTTTGGCCCACTTCTCGGTATTTCAAAACTTCATAGGTTACTTATCAATACTGTCGACATCAGTACCTGGGCGACCCCGTTTCTCTCGGCGTTCACATTTTCAGTGCCGCCCGTGTGTGCTGACTGCCCACATCTCGCACCGTCTGTGTCTGTGTGAGCGGCAGGTGAGGATGCGGGGTGTGTAGAGGCACAAAGATGAGTAAATCAGAGAGCACGAGGAAATGGTAAACACGAAATGAGAAGATGGGCGCACGCAAAACTCTAACAAGATGAGGTAAGGATAAGCACCCGGCGGCATCTGTCCCTAAGTACTCCAGGTCCCTCCCGCAAGTCCGGACTGGTCCCGCTCCTGTGTAAGCTCCGCCCCTTCAGGCGTGCGGTACAATCCACTCGAAGATGTGGCTCCAGCAACCTCTGTGTGCCACCCCCTTTCCTACTGGACCATTCGACAGCGGACACGTGCAGCGATTTCTCCCAGGCTGAAACTAACCCTCTCTGGACCCCACTTCTTCCTGGCTCTCTCTGCAGTGAAGCTCCCCCAAAGAGTAACTACACCCTACCCCAAAGCCTCTCCTCTCATCTGTGTTGAACCCACGGCACAGGAACCCCACCATCCTGCTGAAAGCACACTCAGCGAGGACACAGCCTACCGCTTTCCTTCCTCCTGGGACCCTGGGTTTAGCTGGCTTCCTGGGCACCATCTTTCTGTTGCAAGAATCATCTCTCAGTGCCCTTTGCTGACACCTCCTTTCCTCCGGGGACTCTGAATGTCAGGGTCGCTTGATGGCTGTGTCCAATCTCGGAGCCTTAAATAGCATTGATCTGCTGGCTACTCTCCAGTGTGCGTCTCCAGCCCGGCCCGTGACCCTACACTCCAGACTTAGTGCTCCAATTACCTTCGCAACGCTGCTCCTAACAAACCCCTCACGCTTCAATT
>NW_011888971.1:23263-33232 GCF_000151845.1 Pteropus vampyrus | reverse complement strand
GCGGTTAATACTTGAAAGTTGGTTTTTCATTTTGGGAGAGAAATAGCAGTTTTAATCAGTCTTTCCCATCAGCCTCTCCTCCTGTGTTTTCCCCTCTCTCTCGTTTCATGTAAATGGCTCAATATTTTGATACACATCACTACTTAATGAGAAAGGTAATAGAAGTGCCCACGGCTATCATCAGAGGATGATTGAAAACTTTTACCTTTTATAGTTCTATCGATCAGCTTTTATGTCTGCGATAAGCGTTTGTGTATCTGCTTCTCAGAGCTGGAAACCTCGGCAGGCTGAAATGATTTTTAAGGAGGCGGAGGCGGGAGCGTATCATTATTAATGGACATGAAATTGATTTACTAGGAGAGGCAGTCATTAAACCAACGGCACTTTTTACACAGTTCCTCTATATTCTTGCTCGGCAAATGGCTCTAAAAGAAGAATCCTTCGATGCTGGGTTTCAGATCAGGACCCATGGGCTCCGGGCTGAATCCTCCTGCTGGTCACCCAGGCAGGAACATGATCCAGAAGGAAGAACAGGCTGCAAAGCCACCGGATGGACCAAGCCCATGCACCCAGTCCTCGACTCTGCCACGTCGCCAGGGACTGGTCCCCCAGCCACTGACCAGGCCCCGTCAGCATCTTTACATGCGAATACTCCTCCCTGGGCAACTGTCCCGTAAACCTAAGAAAAGTGATTTCTGTTCTCATTCATATCATCCTATTAAGATGTGGGCAAACGTCCCAATTTTCTTTTTTATACTGACCCCTCTTCATAAGCCTCTACAGAACCGAATGTTTTTAGAGAAAGAATTTGTCCACATAGAAAATGTGTTGATTTCTGAGTAGCACAGTCCCTAGCCATCGTTCGTTTCATCTGGAGCGGCAGCAGCCATACGGGCGTGGCGTGGAGGGTCGTCAGGTGCTCTGATGCTGGAGTGTCTTTGGATTTCAGGTTTCTGGAGGAGCCTTCGTGCCACTCAAACCTGTCTTTCCACTTACGTAGTTAGTGCTGTGAAACAGTCTTTCCAGCATTATCATCCTCGATTTTAACTTAATCTACTTTCACTCTTTCTGACATGGTGCAAATGATCAGGGATCACAAATTAGTACTTAGCGGTGGCAGCTGTCATTTACGGAGGGCCTGTTTTAAAATATGCCAGGGAATTGTTTTAATCGGGTGTGATAAGACACAGAGACACAGAAATGACTGTCGTGAAGGAAGAAGTTTTTATACTCACGGATCCCTGGAAACTAGAAGCATGCCACGCGATGCAGGGCCCTGCGGGGGAAGCTGCAGGGTGAGTCGGGGCCGAGGGAGGGAGGCGGAGCTGTGGGCAGAAGTCTGTACTGTGATTTCCATGGGAAAGGCCAGGCCAGGCAGTGCCAGCAGGCTCAGGATTGGCTAGTTTGAACAAAAGAGCAGACCCTGGAGCTGTTCCTAGTTGTCTGGCACTGGGCCCTGAAGTGATTAAGGCAGATAATGGCCTGGAGCGTGAGAGCCTGATGGAGGAGGTGGCTGGGGGCTGGGCCTTGCATGGGTTGGTTTACATGTCGAGGGTCTACTACCTGCCAAGTTATTTGCTATCTTTATGAACTGCCTCGAGGGGCAGTCTCTCCCAGAAAAGCGAGGCCTCAGATATCACAACAAACGTCAGAAAACACAGAAAATAAAAAGGCGTGATTAGTACAGGGTCCCATTTGTGGCATTCTTTATTCTAGAAGCTGCGTATTTACTAATGCTGAAGGGTGGGAGGAGTATTTGTGCACGTGCGTATCTGTGTATGCACACGTGCGCGTGTGCACGCACAGGCATGCAGATGTGGGAAGATGACATCTCATCCACGGGGTAGTGGAAACGCTGCTTGCAGACCGCACCAGAGAAACAGCAGAAACGCCACTCTGAGAAGGCAGAACTGTCTTTGTTTGGGTGGAGACAAAAGAGAGAAAAAGACAATGGCACAGCATCCAGTGACCAGGGAGAGCTACGCAACAGAGCAGTGCTTTCTGGGAGGAGTGATTTGATGATGACGACTGATGATGACGACTGATGATGACGATGATGCAAACGTTTATTCACGTCTGCCAATAAGTAATAAGGCAGAAACCTTGATATAAAGACACTCTTCCATGAGGTATGGGCAAGGTTTGGCTTTTCTGATACCCTAAAATGTCAGTTTACTTGTCAAGGTGGCATGGGATTCATTCGCCAATGAGATGAAATAAGGGGACAGCAGGTTCCTAGAAGAACGAGTTTAGAAATTTGGGTTGTTGCCCCCTTTGGGCTGTGAGGAACGAGGCATAGTGCTACTATGAACAATCGTACAGAAGTTTTTGTGTGGACATATGTTTTTATTTCTCTTGGGTATATACCTAGGACGGCATTGCGGGTCCACATGCTAACTTTATTTCTAACCTTTTGGGGAACAGCCACACTGTTATCCAGATTTGAGGCATCATTTTCAAACCCCATCAACAGTGTATGAGGATTCCAATTTACCACATTCTCACCAAAACTTATTTTCTTTTTGATTGTAGTTATCCTAGTGACTGTAAAGTTATATCTCATTATGGTTTTGATTCACATGTCCCAGATTGAAAATGAGCATCTTTTTATGTCCATATTGACCATTTGTGTATCATCCTTGGAGAAATGTCTATTCTTTGGCTCTTTTTAATTAGAGTATATGGGTTTATTATTATTATTATTGAGTTGTAAGGGCTCTTTATAATTTCTAGATATAAGTCCCTTCTCAGACATATGATTTGCAAATATTTTCTCAGATTCTGTGAACCGCCTTTTCACTTTCTTGGTGGTGTCCTTCGAAGCACAAAATATTTCAGTTTTGGTGAAGTCCTATTTATCTATTTGTCCTATCATCGTGCTTTTGGTATCACATCTAAGAAACATTGCTTTATCTTGTGTCATGAAGATTTATGGCTATGTTTTCCTCTAAGTTTTACAGTTTTAACTCTTACATTTAGGTCTTTGAACAGTTCTGAGTTATTTTGGGGGGTAGGGTGTGAGGTAAGGGTCCCTCTGCATTCTTTTGCGTGTGGATATCTAATTGTCACAGCACCATTAATTAAAGACGGTATTCTTTCTTCATTAAATTATCTGGTCACTTTTGTCAAAAACCAATTGGCTACAAATAGGATGGTTTATTTGTAGACTTTCTAATTCTAATTCATTGATCTATATTTCTAACCCTATGTCATTATTACACTTTCTTGATTACTACTGCTTTATAGGAAATTTTCAAAGCAGGAAGAATGAGTCCTTAAATTTGTTTTTCTTTGTCAATATTGTTTGGCTGTTCTGGGTCACTTGCATTTCAGATCCTAAGTTTAGGATCGCTTTCTCAATTTCTGTTTATTACTCACCTTACTATTATTGTAGCACACATCAATAATTTTTACACCTAATTATTGATATTATAGTGTGGCATACATGTAAATCTATATGTCGCAATGCCAACAACACCTTGCCATTATTGCATATAATTTTATGTCTTTTAAAGAAACTGAGAGAAGAAAGAAAAACAACTACATATTTATAGAGTTTGTTATGTTTACCTTAACATGGGTTTATTTCTTGGTTGACAGTTTTTTTTTTCCTCGAGGACTTTGAATATGTCATCCCAATGTCTTCAGACCTCCATTGTTTCTTATGAAAATCAGCTGTCAGCATTATTAGGGTTCCCTTCTAAGTAATGACACATTTTCTGTTGCTGTTGTAAAGATTTTCTCCTTGTAACTGGCTTTCAGCATTCTTACTATGATGTGGCTGGGTGGGGATCTCTTTGCATTTAGGCTATCTGGTCCTTCTATATTCTGGATTCATCAAATTTGGAGAAATGTTTACCATTGTTTCTTTGAATTTTGTTACTGTTGTTGTTATTTGCTCTTTCCCTCTGTCCCTTTCTGGATTCACAATATACTTATGTTGATACTCTTAACTGTATCCTTCATTTCTCTGAAGTTGTGTTAATCTTTTTCCATTATTTTTTATCTCTGTTCTTCGGTTTGCATAATATCTATAGATCTATTTTAAAGTTTGCTAGTTCATTCTTTTGCCAATTCAAATCTACTGTTGGCCCTCTTCAGTGAATTTTTCATTCTCGTTGTTGTGGTTTAATTTTAGGATTTCGATTTAGCTCTTTTTATAATTTCTACCACTCTCTGAATACTCCCTACATGATGAGACATTGTCGTCACACTTTAACTTATTTTAGCATGGTTTCCTTTATACTTCTGAGTGCTTTTGTTGTGGTTGCTTTAAATCTTTGTTTTCTAAGTGCAAAGGACATACATTTTCAAAGTCTCTCCCATAACGATGTTTAATTTCTACTGAGTAATAAAGACCAGAGGTCACCTATGGCCCATGGGCTAACTCCTCTCTTCCATCCATTTTGGAGGACCCGTAAACTGAAAATGGTTTTTACATTTTTAAATGCAAAGTGTGTGTGTGTGTGTATGTGTGTGTGTGTGTGTGTGTGTGTGTGTGTGTGTAACAATATGCCTTTTGATGAGAACAATGGCTTGATTTTGCTTCATGACCCACAAATCCTAAAATGTTTATTGTCTTAGTCCTTTAAAGAAAAAATAGGCCAACTTCTGATAGACAAAAAAACAAGGGGAAAAGGGGGTAAAAAAGAAAGGGAGAGGAACAATGGGGAGTGACACGGCGCACCGTAAGGCTGTGGAACAGTAACATGGGGTCTGGAAAGGGAACATGGCGGCGCCGTACCAGGCAGCATAGTCACAGAGTCGCCACTGGGCTGGCACTGGAGTGGAGACCTCACGGAAGGCAGGCAGAGCGCAAAGGCAATGGTGAGTGTCCAAGCCTTTTGTAAAATGCACCCAGCCCGTCTGAGGAAAAGCATAGAGCTCTGGATCCTTAATTTGAGGGGAGGAAGTGGGTAAAATAGAAGGCCGGAGACTCAGTCGGGGCCAGATCATTCTGATCCCTGTAGACCAAGCAGAGGGATTCAGATTCTATTCCTTGGGGTCACGATGAGAAGTTACACCACCTGATGGACATTTCGAAGGCTTCATATGGCTTCTGTGTGGACAACAGATTGTAGGGGGAAGAATGTGAACAGGGACAGTTTAACTCATGCTGAAATCCAGGAAGAAGTATGGCGGCGCGGACAAGGGTGGCAAAGGAGAAGGTGGAATCTTTGGGGTTGGGTGTACTGGAAGGCAGAGCAACGCCGTTTGCAGATGCTGTGGATGTGAAGAGTAAGAGAAAAGGCAGAGTCCAGCATGGCTCCTCCTACGGTTCTGGCCTGAGTGATGGGATGGATGGGGTGTCATTGACCGAGTGGCCAATGGGAGAAAAGTAGGTTTGAGAAAATCAAAGTTCCGTTTTGCTCATGGTACGTTTGAGATGCTCATTAAACATTCCAAGGGAAACACGAACTTGGTGGTTGGAATTTGAGCCTGGATTTCAGGGGAGAGATCAGAGCTGTACAGTCACCGGTGTGTGAATAGTTTTAAAGCCATGAGAGACAGTGAGAACCCCTAGGGAGTGGGTAACGAAAAATCGACTGGAGACAAAAGTCCCCACACATGCCAGCACGCGGAGGCGTCAGGCGAGCGAGGCTTCCTGTGAGCCTTCCTCACCGAAGTACCGCACGTCGTACTCCTCAGCTCCCATTCCTCCACAGAAATAAGGGGAATAACAGAAAAAACATAGTTTCATTCCTCTTTCTATATATATATGTAAACATATAGACATATGGAGTTGTACCCTTGAAATTTATATAATATTAATTATATAGTATTTATTCTCCAGACTCAAAAGTTGTCACATTTATCACGATTGATGAACATCGAGATTGCAGCTGTGCATTCAGAAAGAAATGCAGTGTCCAGAGAACTCAAATTTCCATGCTGAGATCAGAATGTAAACAATGGAAATAATTTTTATATCGACGTTCTATTCCATGTCAATACAATAATATATGCCTCCAAGAGATGTGGGGGCGGGGCATTTTACTCAGCTGTTATCCAAATCAGGAGCAAAACAGGAAAATAACGTTAGTTCTGCTTTTCACATTTTTTAGTTATCACATTGTTTGAGAAAAAAAACAAAGAAATAGTACATGGATCTCTTTCGGGTGACTCTGAAGACATAAAAATGAGATCATCTTCTTAGCCAGAGAAGTGATTTATAACAGATCGCTCAAATTTACTGGACTGGTTTCATGTTCAGTAAGTTCTGGTAGCTTATCTTCTGGACCATCATTGTTTACTTCAGCCAGTGAGCAAAAAACCTTTATGCAATTCCATTATTTTTCAGAACCTGACAAGATATCTATTTTGCTTACAATGGCAGACATAGCTCACTTCACAAATTTAAAATAATATCTATTTTCTTATCAAAATTCTATTAAATGACATGAATGTCTTTTTTTGACACCAGTCTTAATTCATTTTGTTTATAGTTAAATTTTTCTAGGTGTTATGACTCGAGACCAGTTTACCGTATACACTTTTATATATTTCAATTCTCACAATCAGTCAGTGTTTTCTATAATTAGGCATTTTCCTTGACCAAGATTATCTTAAATTATTAGACAACTCTGCCTTTTTCTATTGCCATGAAATATGCCTTGGTGAGAGCTCGTTGCCCAAAACCAATAGAATGAAGATTACTAATTTTCTTGGACTACCTGTTGATGATATTCATGGTAGAATATGTCTCTAGGCTAAGTAGTATTTTTCCATATGTTGTAGTAGTGTTCTTCCTTGTAAATGCAAAAATAACCATTCATTTATGAAACTGTTTTATGCCGATGCTTTTCTCTAAAGTTTCTTATAACCAGCATACATGAATATTTACAATTCATGAAAATAATTAGCTAAGACAGGAGTAATGTGCTATTAGAAATGAGCGTCGTGCCCACTATACACAAATGAATGTCTGCAGACATCGAAGAGTGAAAAGCTTTACGGAAACACCTCAAAATCATGGCCAGGATTTTAGACCAGTCATAGAGTTTTCCTTTGAAGGTTTCTAAGAAATTAAAAAATAGTGTTAGAAAATATAATTCATGGTCTGTTGGGCTGGTAGGGAATCTATTGAGTTCTAGAACCTGCATTTTTTCTCATTAAATGTATTGGGGTATCATTGGTTAATAATATCATATAAATTTCAAGTGTACAACTTTATAATACGACGTCCGTATACTCCATTGTGCGCTCACCACGCAAAATCTCATCTTTCCATCAGCGTGTATTGGATCCCTTTACCTTCTCTGTCCTCCCCACCCCCACCCCCTCTAGTGAGCTCCATTCAGTTGTCTTGTCTGTGAGCTTGTTTTTTTGGTTTGTATGTTGTTTTGTTTGTTCATCTGTGGCCTTTTGTTTCATATCCCACATACGAGTGAAATCCTGTGATTCCTGTCCTTTTTGTATACACAATGGACTATTCCTCAGCCATTGAACGAGATGAAATATTGCCACGTGTGACGACATGGATAAATGCTGAGGGTGTCATGCTAAGTCAGTTAATCAGACAGAGCGCTCATTCTCCAGATGAGGAACACGATGCCCAGCGAGCACCAGCATCGCTCTCAGGGTCCTGCCTTCCTCCGAGGGCTCCTCAGAGGGGAGGAGAAAGGCAGAGGGTCTGACTGTCCCTTTGCTTCACACTTTGGGTCTGACAGATTTTGATGCAAAGACAAAAAGCGAACATCAGGAAGCGTCCAAAGTCAAAGGCAGTGTGACCCGTAGCAGTTAGGATCGACAATTCCAGCAGGTATTTAAATATTTCCACAATTTTGCTGACTGGTGGTGGAACAGAGAAGAGAAGGCACCAGCGAACGATCGAAGGTCGAGGGGCACAGGGGCCGGCACCTGCTTTCTCGCCGCCTCTTCGCCTTCCGAGTGCTGTTATTTTCTTGATTTTTGAGAGGTTTCGAGAGCATTACACATTTCCAAAGGTGTACGTTTGGGCTCCTGTTTTCCTGTAACATTTCAGGGGCATTTCCGGGCGTTCATACGATCAAGCCATTCATTCACAACTCATGGAAACCGGGAGGCTGCAAACTTCGATACCCACACAATCGCTGCCCAGTGGCTAAAGGCCCACATGCACTGGGCTGCTCCAGACTCTGGCTTACACGCTTTGTCCCCAAAACAACCCGAGGGGCAGACACTACCACTACCCACATGTTCCAGACCAGGAAAGTGAGGCAACAGATATTAAAACAACAGCGAACCAACCACATGAGACAAAAAGCAACACGTGTCCAGGGTCATTCACAAAACCCAGCCGAGCTCCATACATCAGGCATGGAAGGACACGTCCCTACGGTCTGAGGAGAGAGGGAGGAGTCCGATAGGGTGGGGATGCTGGTTAGAATGAAGGTCATCGCCTTCCCCGAGGGCACTGGACTTTTCAGATTGCGTGGGAGCATGGCGCTGGGACACGTGGAGTCAAAGGCAAATGCTCCCAAGAGTAAATTATTCCCACACAAAACTCATCCTGGAGTGTCGCCTTCAGGAAGGTGGGTAACACTGCCCATCTGCGCGAGCTTTTGCTAAAACCTCAGTAATTCCCTGCCCTGCGTATGGCAATAACACCACTGGATGAGACATTTCTATGGGATGTGATATTTATGATATTTATAAAGAACTCAGTTCTCTCAGATGAAAAATGTTACGGAAATGCAAATACCAATAATGCTGAAATGTATATCAAGCTTCAGGGAATCCTGACTTTCGTAGCCTAAGTGCAGTAAGCACTATTTACCTAGTTCTTAAGCTGAGATTATACTGCACATGATGGAAGAAAAGTATTAAAATCTCAGTGTACCAAACCACATGATTCAAGGTGGCTTGTCCTTATATAAGCAACACCTTTTTTCCTTGGCACTGAATTTTGAATTACCACTAAAAGACAGTTCTTCAAACTTAATACGTGATCCACTTTGCCGACTGTAAAAACTGAATACTCTCTTTTGATGTTCAAAATTAAAGTATTCGTTATGGCTAAAAACAATGGGGTAAAAACCATTTCTTCTTTTTGTCACTGTCGCTCTCTAGAAGTGATCGGTTCTTCTAGACAAGACAGCCATCAGCTCAATAACTCCCAAGCTGAACTCCTTCGATTTTTAAAATACCAGACTTTTCTCCTCTTTTAATCCATAGTGCTAATTTTACATTAGGGAACAGTTATTTAGTCTTAAAACTCTCAAGCCTTCTCGGTTTCTTGGCTCGCAAAGTTTGCCTAATCCCCCAACTTTTTCTCTCTTTTGTTTGAATTCATTCGAGTTTGTTTAACTGGAGAAAATCTTTGAATTGTCATGCCATCGTACCTGTGCGGGGGGTGCATTTTCCGAGTCCATGCCTGCCTGAAAATCTTTACTTATTCACGAACAGTAGTTTGACTTGATGCACAAAGCAAGTACACGATACTTTTCTAAAGTATTTTTAAGAGTTCGCTCTACTGCTTCTTCACATCTGGTGTTTATGACAAGTGCAGATCTGATTCTTGTCCCACAGCAGTTAATCTGGTCTTTTCAATAGAAGCTTTCAGGATTTCTCTCTTTATCCTTAATACTGAGATACTAGCAGCGTCGGAATGAGCCCAGATGCCTTATCGTTTCCTTTCTTTCCACATAAAGAACTGTCTCTAAGTAATGACTTAAAAGAGGATGCGGACAAAGATACTATTACAAAGAAGGCAAGGCATGTGATTAGGGATTTGTTCAGAGGCAGCCCACGATGCAGAAGAGGCATCTTCCTTCCCAAAGCCCTTACACAAACCGGACACTCTCTCATTGACATCCTGGAATCAGCTTTCGCCATTTCCTTCCTCATCGTCTGGAGCCTGAAAAGGTCCCTCCTAGCCTCCACGCATTGCACCAGCTTTTACTTTTCTCGGGACTTAAAGCCACAGGCACAGATTCTGGTTTATTATCACTCATAAAACCTTCTCGGTGAAGCCAGTGCCACATCGGA
>NW_011888971.1:20490-22718 GCF_000151845.1 Pteropus vampyrus | reverse complement strand
GCAAACAGGGCACTGCGTCACGAGTCAAGCGGGGGTGCTGACGGCTCTGCTTCGCCCCGATGCCACCCTTGGGAAGATTCATACAACGCTATTGTCTGGCATGAATCGGATAAGAACAGGATGGAGCGAAAACTCAGACTAAGGCAGCGGCAGTAAGAATGACAAATAGAAACTGCACCACAGAGCAAATGATTTTGTGGGGAACACCAAGGAGAAAGCACAGAGAGGGGAGCTTCGCAGTCGGGGTGAGGGAGAGAGGGCAGAGCCACGAACGGAACTCAAGGAGGACAAATCGGTGTGGTTTGCAGAAAGATGGGGTTTGGACGTCTGAGGTCGTGGTGGTCACGAGAAGCGGGTCTGGAGCTCCAGACCAGGTGGCGGGAGGAACTGGGGTCACGAGAGCCGTTAATCCAGGCAGAGTGATGGGAAGATGTGGCGAGCTGAAAGCTGGCCGGCACAGATGCGGGGAAAAGGTGCCTCCACGGAGAGCCCGAGGAGCATGCGTAGGAATATAAAAGTGTCTATAAAGAATGTGGCGAGAAAAAATGTCAGCACACCAGAATGGTTCCAGATTGCAAAAACCAAGGGAGGAGGTTCTGGTTTTTCCTTCCAAGAATATATTTTACCCAAATAGACCAAAAGTGGGCAACAAAAGTCAACTGCAGAAATCTAGGATGGAAAATGCATTTAAATTTGGCAGGTGTTTTCAGTTGAACAGTGAATTTTGATGGCAGTCGAATAGTGAAGTTAGGAAGTGGGTAAGGAGGAGAGAAAAACAGTCATGGTTACTTTTTCAAGAAGTTTAGTGGTGAGTGGAAGGGAGCAAGGATGAAGAAACTCATTATGAGATATCTAAGGAAAGGTAACTTTTTTATTAGTTTATTTGTCAATTTAAAATAAGAGAAACTGGAATGTCTATCAGCAAGGAAGGATATAGATATGCATTATTGAGACCATTTGGATAACTAAGAACTGTAATGGTATAATGCCGGTGGGTATTCCAAAGTGCTTACGAGATAAGTAGAAGTAGAATAGAGGCCTTACAGACCCCAATAGAATGGCATTACTAGAAAAAATTAGGGAACGGATGTATCAGGAAACACGATGAGAGAAACTAAATATCGATAATGATTCTAACAATGCACATGGTCTAAACTGATCTCTCTAAAAACCAAAATACATTTAGGTTTAAAAGAAAGATCAAAATGGCATGGCTTTAAAATAGGAATGTTTAAAGAAGCTAGAGAACATCACCAAAACATTTTTAAAAAGATGTGTGTATTTAATGCGTGTATGTAAACAAGATGATGTTTCTATAAGCTCGGGCACCGACAAAGCTGTCCAGTAGCATAATGTCACTCAATGCATCTTAGGAGGCTTTTGATACCAATGATGTGAAAAATTAAAGATTGAAAACAACACGTGGTGTGCAGGTGATCGCTGTGTATGGGTTCGGGAAGGAAGCACGAGAGGGGAATTTTCTGAGTGTCTAGAAACCGTCTAAACATACGTTCCGACAGTATACCTGCATACTCTTTATGATCAGGTAAGAGTCATGTTGAAAAGAAGGTAACCTCTTCACAAGAGCACAAAAACCCATCAGAACTTCAGAATAAATGTATTACGACTATGTGGGAGCTTCACAGGGAAAATCCTAAAAGCTTCGTGGATTGACTTACTGGTATATTCTCAGAAATAGAACTGCTGTTCCCTCACTTGCCGGCCCGTTTCCTTCCCCATTTGGCCAAGATCTCCCTTTTAGAAATAGAGAAATCCAACATTTCGGAATGCAAAGGCTAAAGGAATATATTTAGGAACCTGGAAAAAAAAATGATTCTACAGTCTACATAAAAAAATAAACACAAAAAATTTTCTGAATCTAATTCTCATTAAAAAAATATAAAAAGAAGTGTTGTAGTAATCTCGTAAGATATAAGAAATACTGCAAAATATGGCAATTACAATGATAAAGTTCCTGGGACAAGGACATAGAGATAAAATCATGGGTAAAATAGATTTAGCCTAAAAAGTTAAAAAATTAATATATGACAAAGGAAACATCATACTAGAATAAAGAGGAAGATAACTCATCTACGAGAAAAACTATACATTTGCATCTTACGCTATGATCTCATCGGCAAGGAAAAAAACAGATCTGTATCTTACATTCTGACTGTGTATGCTTTTCTTTAAGCTCGGGATGCTGGGAAATCGCGGTTTTTGATCTC
>NW_011888971.1:16466-20440 GCF_000151845.1 Pteropus vampyrus | reverse complement strand
AGGTTTAAAAGAAAGATCAAAATGGCATGGCTTTAAAATAGGAATGTTTAAAGAAGCTAGAGAACATCACCAAAACATTTTTAAAAAGATGTGTGTATTTAATGCGTGTATGTAAACAAGATGATGTTTCTGTAAGCTCGGGCACCGACAAAGCTGTCCAGTAGCATAATGTCACTCAATGCATCTTAGGAGGCTTTTGATACCAAATGATGTGAAAAATTAAAGATTGAAAACAACACGTGGTGTGCAGGTGATCGCTGTGTATGGGTTCGGGAAGGAAGCACGAGAGGGGAATTTTCTGAGTGTCTAGAAACCGTCTAAACATACGTTCCGACAGTATACCTGCATACTCTTTATGATCAGGTAAGAGTCATGTTGAAAAGAAGGTAACCTCTTCACAAGAGCACAAAAACCCATCAGAACTTCAGAATAAATGTATTACGACTATGTGGGAGCTTCACAGGGAAAATCCTAAAAGCTTCGTGGATTGACTTACTGGTATATTCTCAGAAATAGAACTGCTGTTCCCTCACTTGCCGGCCCGTTTCCTTCCCCATTTGGCCAAGATCTCCCTTTTAGAAATAGAGAAATCCAACATTTCGGAATGCAAAGGCTAAAGGAATATATTTAGGAACCTGGAAAAAAAAATGATTCTACAGTCTACATAAAAAAATAAACACAAAAAATTTTCTGAATCTAATTCTCATTAAAAAAATATAAAAAGAAGTGTTGTAGTAATCTCGTAAGATATAAGAAATACTGCAAAATATGGCAATTACAATGATAAAGTTCCTGGGACAAGGACATAGAGATAAAATCATGGGTAAAATAGATTTAGCCTAAAAAGTTAAAAAATTAATATATGACAAAGGAAACATCATACTAGAATAAAGAGGAAGATAACTCATCTACGAGAAAAACTATACATTTGCATCTTACGCTATGATCTCATCGGCAAGGAAAAAAACAGATCTGTATCTTACATTCTGACTGTGTATGCTTTTCTTTAAGCTCGGGATGCTGGGAAATCGCGGTTTTTGATCTCTACTTTTTTACGAATCTAATTTGAGCAGAATACATTAAGATCCACAGAATCCGAGAATCGTGGGGCAGATGTAATGGCCAGTTTGTGTCTCTCATAACTCACGAACCCTTTCGGCATGTCCCCGACAGGAGTGGACCCTCCACCTGAGCTCGGAGGAAGCCTCGTGTGAGTGCCCTGCCTTCCAGGAGCCCGAGCACTCGCCTGAGAAAGAGGGGTGTTACAGAGACGGTAGACCTGGGTCCCATCTTGGGTCCCACCTTGCCGGGCATAAGTGACATCGGAGACATCCATGGCAGTCTCTGATTTTCAAATTCCTCATCTGTCTACTTGAGAGGCATCCTGATGAAGAGAGGCTGAACAGGGAGCAAGTACAGAACTTCCTCCGAAGCAGCAGAAAAGCAAGTTCCCCAAATCCATTCTCAGCGGGAGAATTGCATTAGCTATTATTTCTTTAGATTTAGAAGGCAATCCAGCCCATCACTCTCTATTTAAAGAAAGATAGTAGGAGAAGAAATGATTAAATTCATCCTTCTTTAGAGAAAATCCTGACAAAATATCATAAAATTGTTATCTATTTTTTGCATAATAATATTCTAGATTTGGCCTCTCTAGGTTTCATCTGCATATTATCCATTTCCCAATGAAATAAAATAAAACCATGATGTCACCATAGGCAGAAGACAGTAGCTATAAATGCTCACTTACATGGGAAATGACAGGAACATTTTTCATGAAAGAATATAAAAAGCAAACTTTATTTAAAGGCGAGTTTTAAATAATTTAAGTCTTAAATTATTCATCAGCAAGCAACTTTGAGAGATCCATCGATTCTCTTTTCTATGGAATTTGTCACACTTTTTCCTCATTCATAGCCCCCGACGAAGCACATGGCTCCTTAACAAAAGGATTCCCCTCTGTTTTTCGATAAAACGTTCAAAATCCCACTCATAACTTTTCAGGAAGCTCACTTATTCGGAAGTGTCATGTCTTCAGAGCCCAAGTTTTGAATGGTTCTCGATCTATGGGACCCGCCCTTTGGGACACCCACTCCTAAATAGTCCCCCTAAACATTTTCCCCTCAACTTCTTAATACAATTCACCAGCAAAGATCCGAAATAGTAATTATGTTAAGTGCTGTACTCATCAAACGTCAAAATCTAGCACTCTTAAAGATCCATTATGCTACACACTGTCATCACAATTGTATCTGTGAGCCGAGCATTTTGATAAAGGCTAATTTAAATGCATGTTCTCCAGATCTGGGCCAAGCTAACGGGCTGGGTGAGTCCTAGCTTTATTTTATCTTTAACATAAAAATTGTGTCGTTCATAACACATACACACACACACACACGCACAAATTCTGTCTGTACATTCCCTACTGGAAGGTTACCGATCACTTCCGTGACAATGAGCCTAAAGTGACCCAAGTTCATAGAAATACTTTGGCCAAATTACACTGGAACATTTTGGGGACAAGAATATGGGCCTGGGAGAATAGAGAGTGGACATTTTTGTTATTTATCTTTGTTTATTCTTTGAAGATTTAACACCACCAAGTGTTCCTTCAGTGAGTAATGGCGTAGGTGAGGCTCTTGATGGGGAGACTGCATTTGGGTTCGGTGAACACAAGCATGCGGCATAGACTATGCAGAGATCACATTTAACCTGCAGACAATTCAGCAGAGACCGAGGACGAGACTTGTGAATGGGGCATCATGAAGGTGTCCAGGGGTGGCTAGAAATCGTGAGGCGTCCAAAGTGTTGCAAGATATAGTTTTAGGATAATCGACAAGTACATATGTATTTAATAGTTGCATTGTGCAGGTTGAACGTAGAGAGAGGGAGAAAACTAATGTGGAATATCTTTATGTATTTTGTCACCTAGTTGAAGAGCATGTCTCTTTGCCTCATCCACGCAAGGAACTGCACTAGGTTCTAAGAATATAAAGAAAAATAATAAATTCACAGGCAGCTCTTGCCACCGAAGAATGCACAAACTAGTGTCAGGACGGCAGGAACGAGCCTGCGACAGGGGTGGTTCCCCGGGGAGATGGACCCCCGAGTCACTTAGTCTGGCAGTAAACGCTTCAGCACCTGCTACATTTTGACCCCTGGCGACTTGTGGACAGAAAGGGCCCCTGGCAGGAGCCTGCGCGAAGACAACTACAAAACATCGTCGCAAGTCGCACCCGGCTCATGCTGCGTGTGTTTTTCTCTGTTCCAACGTACTTTTCTTCCTCCGATCACTGGATCTATATAACATCGCAATGGATGGTGTTAATTCCATCCAGATAGGGACCGACACAAATTGTTTTGCTCGGCCTGCACCCGACCCCTGAATGAAGCACTTTGAACGACACCGCCGTTTGCGATGGTGGCCGCAGACGGAGTGGGTGATGTGTGGCGAAAAGTGGGCAGGAAAGGACAGGTGGGACCCTCGGATCTGAAACTGTCTGCGAGGAGCTTAATTTGGTCTGTGGCTGCACGGTGGTCTCGGGGTCTGCTCCTTTCCATGAAGGACCCACAGATCGTCGTTGGCGATTTCTATTTGTTTCCTTATATCTACAGAACATATATTGATTGATCTTGTTACCTAATTCTAATTCTCAGAACATATTTTCTGAAGGTCTGAGGAGGAAGAGACTACATTCTGGGCACCAGATACCGGGAGTTGGCTCCCAGAGTTGAGTATAAAATATATTTGTTAAACAGCCTTAGCAAAAGATGTTATTTTTCTTCAAAGTATCTCTTTTCTCTTTCCTTATTTGAAAAGGATCATGGGCCCCCTTTTTTAAACTAGTAAATACCCTTCCAATATCTCTGGTAAACGTCTCCCAATCTAGCACAGAGGAACCCACACGGGGCCAGCTCTTGAGCTGCGTAAGGTCAGAGCAGGGCTGGTCTGAGCACCTGGATGCCACAGATCA
>NW_011888971.1:9466-16416 GCF_000151845.1 Pteropus vampyrus | reverse complement strand
CTTCAGCACCTGCTACATTTTGACCCCTGGCGACTTGTGGACAGAAAGGGCCCCTGGCAGGAGCCTGCGCGAAGACAACTACAAAACATCGTCGCAAGTCGCACCCGGCTCATGCTGCGTGTGTTTTTCTCTGTTCCAACGTACTTTTCTTCCTCCGATCACTGGATCTATATAACATCGCAATGGATGGTGTTAATTCCATCCAGATAGGGACCGACACAAATTGTTTTGCTCGGCCTGCACCCGACCCCTGAATGAAGCACTTTGAACGACACCGCCGTTTGCGATGGTGGCCGCAGACGGAGTGGGTGATGTGTGGCGAAAAGTGGGCAGGAAAGGACAGGTGGGACCCTCGGATCTGAAACTGTCTGCGAGGAGCTTAATTTGGTCTGTGGCTGCACGGTGGTCTCGGGGTCTGCTCCTTTCCATGAAGGACCCACAGATCGTCGTTGGCGATTTCTATTTGTTTCCTTATATCTACAGAACATATATTGACTGATCTTGTTACCTAATTCTAATTCTCAGAACATATTTTCTGAAGGTCTGAGGAGGAAGAGACTACATTCTGGGCACCAGATACCGGGAGTTGGCTCCCAGAGTTGAGTATAAAATATATTTGTTAAACAGCCTTAGCAAAAGATGTTATTTTTCTTCAAAGTATCTCTTTTCTCTTTCCTTATTTGAAAAGGATCATGGGCCCCCTTTTTTAAACTAGTAAATACCCTTCCAATATCTCTGGTAAACGTCTCCCAATCTAGCACAGAGGAACCCACACGGGGCCAGCTCTTGAGCTGCGTAAGGTCAGAGCAGGGCTGGTCTGAGCACCTGGATGCCACAGATCATGTGACAAGGGGTGACACCTGGTGCTGTTTACTCGAGGTCTCTTCAGAGAAGTCCGCTGCACAGGTGCGTTCAGGAGCCTGACTTACCGCTTTTGTCAAAGCCGGTACTACAAATATAAGGTATGTATAACCTGTCTACTTGGAATTTCAGTTCTCCGCAAACTCAGTGCTATTTTGAAGTAGATTCTGGAATTAATGGAGAAGAAAGAGCAATGTGTTTGTCAGGACCAACCTGGTCCAGTCTGTTCGAGGATGGAAACTACCTATCTCCAAGCAACCGAACTCTACAGTGAGACCAACCGTGGACATTGAGTGTCGTTTGTCAAAACTGTGGCATTTTCTAGAACCCGGATTTAAAATATCACTGAACATAGGACTATGACGATATAGATAGGATCACGGTTCCATGTTAATAATTATCTATACTTTTTAATGTTGAATCCAGAGTTTAAGACACATACAGACCAAAGAATCACACGTTAATCGCCGAATACCTTTGCTATGCATGTTGTAACACAAAACGCGTTTTAAAAAACAAACCGTGACATTTGCTAAGAATACCAGTGAGAAAGCAATGTTCGTGGCCCTGTCGCAGCCTGGAATCACACCTGACACAAACTAGGGGCTCAATCGATCCTGCTTAAACGAATGAACTAAACTCCTGTTTCCAAAAAGGAATCTGAGGACCATTCCCCGGTCCACACGCAGGCGAAACTCCAGCATCAACACTCAAAGGCTCTGCTGACCATTACCTTGAAGGAGGGGCGCCGATTCTTGCCGATAAATATCCAGATGCCAGAGAAACAGACCCGTTCACGTGAGGATCCCGTCCACAAAGCTGAGCCCGTGGAACTCAGGACCACTCGTGTCCTGACGACGTCCCCTCCACACACGTCTGTTCCACCTGCTCTTCGTCACTCCCGATACCACGTGGCTTTGCCTCCCCCATCTGGCTTGTTGCTCTTTCTTATTTTTTCAGGACTTTATCGTAACCCATGTATGTCCCTGATGGACATATTTGCGCAGCACCCACAGCGACCATGGTAGGACAGCCTCTGACACTATGCCTGGTTCCCTGCGAGGCCCTCCCTCCCGACTGTGATCATCTCCCTCAAGAATGCCTTTGATCACTTCGCCCAGTGTGGACGACGGGCGCTCCATGAAGCGCTGTACCGCAGCCACAGAGAAATGGGCTGTAACCAAAAGTCGGCGTCTTAATGGAGGGTCGTGATTACTGTCATTGTAATTTGAAGTTCCCCAGCCACATGGTGATGGCAGTCACTGTGGCTGGGGTCCCTGGGTCTGGGTCTGGGTCTGGAGATGCTAGCTCTGCTCTGTGGCTGACAACATCCCCAGAGCACAGCGCACGGCCGTCACAGGCTGCTCTGGGTCCCGCCGAATGCCTGTGAGCGAAGGAACCGCATACTCACTCACTGCGGACAGCAACGACATCGTTTTAATAACACCTCAAAAGCGAGAAAGTGAGATTGAAACCGCATTTTACCTGCTGACGCTTTTCAAATTCCAACTTGATCCTGGACTTGATGCAATTGCAGGTGTCCTGATAGGTCTGCTGCAGAGCGAGCTCCATGAGGTGCTTGTGGTACGCGCCCGCCAGGTTCCCGCAGATGAAGATGATCACGTTGGCCAGGATCTGAAGACAGAGAGAGCTGCTCAGGAGGGTGAGTGTGTCTAAGTGACGGACGCGACAGCAACCAAAGGCACACTAGCAACGGTCTTCCGAGGGAGGCCTCTGAAGCTGATTTTACGTTTGTTCGCGAGCGAACATTTGTGTGTACTGAACAGACGCCGCTATTGCCTTTGGGGATGCTAGACCCTTCTCGGATCCACGCCCGTTCATAGATGACTTTGCAGTCCCTCACTCGTCTTTGGGCTCAGCCATGTGTCTTGCTATTGCTAATGCAAGATGGCGGGGGGAGGAGGGGGTAACGCTGTGCCAGAGCCAGCACAGGCTTCGAAGGCCTGGCATGTCTTGAGTGACGAAAGACGCACGGGGAGAAGCCGTTCCCGATAGCCCGCAGTTCACTGCTGTGTGCCACCGAGATCTCGTGGTTGTTACGCAGCATTATTTCGACACTAGGTGACTGATCCAGGTGGCCCTGACACCCAGCCTGTGTTTGCTGTGCCTAGATAAGTGATATTCCCTATCATCTTTTGTTTATATAAAAATGTGGTAGCTTTTCAAAACAGATAAGTCACTACTCCTCTGATGATAAAAATAATGTGTCCACAAAGCTTTGGTGGAAAAACAAAAAAAAAACAAAAACAAAGAAAAACTAAAACTAATTTATGATTGTCCTTCCCAGAAGAAGGGTCTGCCACCCGTGTGGCCTTGTCCCCACTCCATATCCACTGTATCCTCAAAAGTTTTGCCATACTTTGTTTTGCCAAGACTTCTACCTTTTTTCAAAATGAGTGAATTCATCCTGAATGTAATGTTTTGCTTTGCTTTTTAAATCAAACATTTAATCAGGATTTTCAGGTCAAAAAATTCTTTGGAAATGGAATTTCGAACACTCAAATATTCCGTTCTAAGAACCTATCATCATTTAGTTATGCCATACACTTAATACACTTACTTTATTAATATATTTTTTTGAGTTTGCATCACGCTACGGTGGTCAGTCTTGCGCATAAAGCTGTGGCTTCACAGTTAATCATTTCTGCGGGCTCGATGAACAAAACACAGCGAGTCGAAAGCCATGACTATTTTTTAAGTTCTTGATACACGTTGCAAAACTGCCATGAGGAAGTGTTTGGCAATGGCCTCGTCGGCGTGCGCGCCTACCTAGCACGCTCCTTAGACGGTGGTGACAACCTGTGAACGGATGATCGACGTCCGCTCTTCTGTGCCCGGGGCCAGACGCACAGGTCTGGCCGTGGACACAAGGTCACGCCAGGGCAAACGCCCCGGCACCCTCTGCCACCGGCCTTCCTTCCCACCCAGCAGTTCAGCAGCGGCTTCAACAACACAGGCAGGGCCTTGGTTCCCAAAGGCCCGTGCCCTTCCGTGACAGCGCCCTACGAGCACAGCCCAGGTGGCCCCATCAGTCACCTGATGTGGGGAGCGCGCGTGGCTGTGACTTGAACCCCACTGGAGAATTTTTATCCCAGAGTCTTCCAGGTTCCCTGTGATGGAACTTTCCAGAGACTTGTCCTGTCCTCCCTCTACACAGCACAGCCACCTCCCCCGGCAGCAAGCGGGTCTCCCCTCTAGGAAAGGAGTCACAATCACCTCCTCTGTTCGCAGCCAAGCCGTGAGCCCAGTGCACCCCACGCCCCGATGCCCAGCTCCGCAGGAGACGGCTAACTCAGGGGACAGTGGCAAGTCCCCCTGGCACAGACCGAAGCCACGTTCTCCACGCACTTGCAATGATGACAAAGGCGACATCTGTCCTCCACCTGCACGAAGCCCTCACCTCTCTCTCCATGGGTCTGAACACAGAGAGGAAGTGGGGGTGCTGATTATCAGCCTCCCGAGGCCTTAGGAAACCCATCTCGGGCAGAGTTAGAAATGGGAAGGGCGGTGCAGGGAGCCGCTGTTCAGACGAGGAGGGGCTCACGCAGCGTCCCAGCTAGCCCGGGTCCTGGAGGCGGGAGCTCCTGGAGCTCACCCACTCTCCCAGCACCCCGGAAGTGCCCTCGTGTGCATCCATATTGCACGCGCCCACCAGCACTGTGGATGATCGAAATCTTAACTGTGGGTACTGTGCGCTGTGCATGTGCATGATGAGCGTGTGATATGTGCACACGGGATGTGCATATGTGTGGTTTCTGTATGATACATGCATGATACATGTGTGCATGACATGCATGTAAGGTCTGCATGGTGTGTATGGTATGTGTGATTTGTATGTGTGATGTGCACGTACTTATGTGACACTTATGTATCTGTGACACACCGATGATTGTGTGCGATATGCATGTGTACACTGTCTATGTTATATAAGTCCGTGTGCACGCTGCATGTGATTCACATGTGACATGTGTGTGATGTGTGCATTGCCGTGTGTCGCAGTGTGGTGTGTGCACGTGACATGCACGTGTGACACATGTGTGTGGTCTGTGCGGGAGGCAGGTGTGCACCCACCCGGAGCATGGGGGCAGGTGGCCAGACGTTCCCAATGCGGGACCCTGCCCTTCCCACGCTCTCCACAGGTCAGCTCTGTGAACAGCAGCCACCTCAGCACAGGGAGATCCTGGCCAGCTTCCTGGCTTCCTGGCTGAGGATGGGTCCGCTAGCTGATGCGTGTGAATCTGAGTGCCGTGCCCACCCAGGGAGCATGGTTAATAAAGCCTCGGCAGACGTGGCTTCTGGAAAATGGCCATCTCCTTTGCTCAGGGTTCTTCAGATCTTGCCACTGCTGGATTTGCTCCGAAGAACAGCTCACCAAAGCATGCAGACAATGGGAAGTGCCAACACAAACCAGACAGCTCAGAATTAGCAAATGCTATCTCTTCGCTTATTAGGTGCAGCTGAAATAATAATAAAAATAACACTGATGATCAATGAGAGCCTTTTCTTCTTCTCCCTAAAATATTCCTTCAAAGCAAAAACGCAAATATTTTAGTAAGCTAATTCCTCCAAAATAAAAGCCAACGCAAGCAGCAGAACTGAATGACACCGTCACCTGTCCCCAGGCCACCCCTGGCTCTTCTAGGACAATGCTGCCTCTCCCTGACACGATGTGCGGGCAACTCAGCACTGTCATGGCACTTAAAGAAAGGCTTTCTTTCGGTCATTCATTCTGGATTCTTCGTTGCTTCAAGTAACTTGTATTCCTGGCTATAGAGAATTAGAAAGAATGCATTTACCGGTCCTTATTTAGATAGAAAAATCCTTAAGAAATAAACAACTAAGAGTTTTACTGCCAAGTAGAAAATAGTATTTCTTTTCTGATGAAAAAAATTAATCAAGTTGCAATCATTTCCAAAATGCTGTATGCAAGGTTCATAGCATGGGCCCTGGAGTTTTAATAACTACACAAATTTATAAATACTGACTGACGTCCTAAAGTATTTTTCTTTCAAAAGGTACATTCATATAATGACTTTGTACAAAATCGACACCACCAAGGAAGTGACGTGGCTAAAATTTTCTTTTCAAAAATCGTATCAAAGCGTTTAATTTTCTAGAAGACCGTTAAGCAGAACACACGAAAAATCCTATTTTCACAGTGTGGGATTTGTCGGATAACATCACACTGTCTCGACGTCCTCTTCCAACTTGTTGCTTCATTTAGCTTCTCACATCTGTCAGAAAACGGGAGAGGACACTGAGCTGACCGCGAGAGGTCTCAGGAGAAAACAAATCGTCTGAGGCAAAAACAGCCCTCAAAGTTTACCCCGAAGAGTCAAACCCGGCCTCGAAATCAAGCACGGCGTGTGATTCGCAATCCGTGCAAACTGGCCGGAGCCGAGAAGTGGTCACAGAAGCCTGGTCACCTCTGGCACCCCACTTTCCCATCTTAACTTCACATAATGCGGGGCGACGCGTCAACGCTCGCCGTGCGTCTCAGGAGCCGCGTGAGTGATGACTCTGCGCTGGGAGCAGGCTGTGTCTACCGACAAATTGTGATCGTGCGTCCTCCCCACGGATCACCACTGACCTTCCAAACTTCCTTGCAAGAGTCCAAAGAGCAAAATGACCAGGAGGATGGACATGTTTTATCACTTCATTTTACAGGCAAAGAAACAAAGGTTTAACAAATTAAGGGGCGTGAGTGACGGCAGGCCCCTGGCCAGCCCTGGCTCTCGAGATTGTCTATGCACCCACCACACTGGCCCGACTCACCCAGGTCTCGTCAGGCTCCTGTTGTGTGATCCACCCTCTACTAGGGCGTTGGGAAGGTATCTCTAAAGAAAATCTAAAGGCATGTGTGTTACTTTGTAAGAAGCTAACATTATTTTTCTTTATAAAGCAGTTGTGTCTTATGCTATAAAGAGATTCCATCATTTCAAGTTATTTTAAGCGGCTGCATTGTGGAATCCACCTGCCCATGGAGCATCTAGCTGGCCATGTGCATGTCTGTTTGTGCTTGGAGGAAAGCAGCTGGGGCTCAGGCTGCTCCCAGTTGGATCAAGTGA
>NW_011888971.1:6200-7471 GCF_000151845.1 Pteropus vampyrus | reverse complement strand
TTGGCTTGACTAAGAGTCAGAATAACAGAAAAGAGACAAAACATAGTTTCCAACTTTGACAAAGACTACGCCAGCCCCGCTCCATGGAGATTTATGGCTCACTCTACTTTCTGCGGGGGAGGGCATGGTCATATCGTTTACCCTCTCGTCATTCTGTCTTAGACTCCAAGCACAAGGGACAATTCTAGGTTCCAGGGGTTCGCCCCTCTCCACACGGGCAGAGAGAAAGCCTGGTAGATGTGCTGCGTGAAAAGTTCCAAAGGTGGGAAATGGACCACTCTGACCAAGTTCTGCGATGCGATACCGTTAGAGCCACGTCAACTTTACGATGCTCGGTGGGAGGGTTCTTAGCCCTTTAAGTCACGAAGGAACCACTGTGACCGCGAGTCGCATCCAGACTCTCTTGCATCCGAATGGGGCCAGTCGCTTCCCTTCCCTGGCCACCCGCTCTGCCGCCACGTCGCCAAAAAAATGCTACCTGCCACAGCCCCCTCCGCTCCCTTCTGCTTCAGCAGAGCTCCAAGCCCCGTTCTCAGCGCACCTGGGATTACAAAGGATTTTTTTACAGCTGGTCTCTGTTGGGTCCCAATGCTGTCACCTGGCCTAGTGACGTTTTGGATGATTACATCGTATTTTGTTAGTCGATCAATCACTGACGAACTGAACCTTACAACTCCATCATCCCCTAATAGAAGATACTGTCTCCTTGGTCTTGTGAGTCTAGATATTTGAATGAGGATTAATTATACCAAAGATGTCCACTCTGCTTATTTCAGAAACGCGTGAGACCAAGTGATCCTGGATCACCCAAGGGGCTTATGAAATGCTGGTCTCTGTAGCTTCCAAATCCTCTCTCCCACAGGAATGACATAGGCACAAGAGGAGGACACATGTTAAGTGTTGCCCATCGATGTTTTCCACAAACTTTATAAATATATAATTATATACTAAGTACAACCCAAACTTACCTAATTCCGGTGATTTCAGTAGACTTAACAGTGGAAGAAAAAAATCAAATTTTAACACATCTTAGTTTAGACTTTCGATTACTTTAGACAGATCATCTCTCTAATCCAAATCAATGAAATTTAGCCTCCTTTAAACACTGTACATAATTCTCTTCATTCACTACCAATTTATAGGTGGCACAATCGATTGACATCTACCTTTTATCTATCTATCTATCTATCTATTTGTTTGTTTGTTTATTTATTTATTTATTTTTAGGCGAGGCACCCCTTGGTTGACCTCACAGATTGCAAGGACCTTGT
>NW_011888971.1:3494-5598 GCF_000151845.1 Pteropus vampyrus | reverse complement strand
AGTCACGGACTCCACACACGGGAGAATGACGAGTGCCGCGCGTCACAAGATCTGCTTCAAATGACAACGCCCCTTCCGTCAGAACGAAAGTGCTCCAGACGTCGCGAGTCGTTAAGAATGACAAATAACCTCTCGGAGGCATAGCTGAAACCTTCTGTGAAAAGGAAAACAAAACAAAGCAAAGTATCTACTATAAACGAAACCTTAGATCTTTCGTTAATGATACTAATTACAGGACGGGATGCCTGACAGCGGCTCCCCTTTTCGTAGAATCAAAGGCCAAAATGTCCTTGAACATATCTCCCCGGGGCGTTCGCTTGGGTCACCTCCTCCTCTTTCCTCCCTGTCCTACTGATCGGAAGTGATTTCATCAATGTCTCATCAGTTCATGTTTAAACCATCTTTAGCAGTGCACGTCAGGCATTTCCGCAAAAGAACGATTGCCCCCAAATTTCTAAGAAATGCACGTTTTAAACTTTATGTGAAATAATCTGTCTTTAAAACTCAATATCATATTGTCATGAACCAAAGTATGGCTCCCAAATTTTCATTCCAACTTGTAGACTGTGTTCTGTAAGAATTCAAAGGCAAGTTCTTAGACCCATTGACACCAGACTCTGACTTCCGGTCACTTTGGACCCGAGACGCTACATTAGCTTGGCCCACTTCACCAAGAGGCATCGAGCAGGACGGCAGTAGCTTTTCCCAGTCGGCAGCATTCAATGACCATAATCGAAAGGGACGGGCTTTTGCTAAACACGTGTATTAATCAGCTCATGCCGGGCGGCTAGAAGAACAGACATTCATTTCTCTCAGTTCTGGAGTCTAAAAGTCCAAGATCGAGGTGATGGCAGAGCAGGTTTCTCCGAGGCCTGTCTCCTTGGCTCGCAGATGGACATCTTCTCACTGTCCTCACGTGTGAGCTCGTGTGCCCCTGGTGTCTCTGAGTGTTCTCATCTCTTGTGTTTATAGGGACACCAGGCAGCTTGCATCACAGCCCGCCCTAATGGCCTCATTTTGACTTGATCGCTTCTTTAAATGCCCTGTCTCCAAATATAGTCCGCATTCTGAGGTCCTGGAGGTTGGGGCTTCAGCATGTAAATGTCTTCTTTTTCTTAGGAGGGTGGTGGATTGGCACAATTCAGTTGGTAACAACATGATATTGAGTTTTAAAGATAGATTATTTATAAATTACCAGAGAATCCACTCAGAGGTTAAAACCCGCATTCCTTAGAAATTTGGGGCTGGTAGTTCTTTTGCAGAAATGCTACATACCACTGATGATGGTTTAATATGAAGTGAGATGAGATAGCCATTAAATTATTTCACTTAACACACCTTTATTAAGCATTCATTTATGACCAACTAAATTTTGCACTCCCCCCGCCATCCCCACCAAGAAATCAGCTTCACTGGAATGAATGCAATGAAACGAGCCAACGAAGCAAGGGGACAAATGTGGGTGACGCAAAGCAGGTTTTGCAGAAGCCGGAGAGGTGAGATGTGGATTGTAGTTGCTTGGCTCTCAGACCGTCACCAAGAACCTCCTGCCACTCAGCATCCTCATTAGTGAGCAGCCTTTAGGAGACACGGGATGCTCGTGGTTGAAGGATGACAGCTGATAAACTGAGCGCGCTTCTCCCAACATCACTGTAAAATTCACTTGCAAAAAGCGAATCCGCCGCTGTAGAGGTTCCCAAATTTTCCTGGTTTCATAGCCCGTGGCGTCTTCTTCATTTTTCACAGCAGTTCCAGGCCAAAGGGATTATCTAAGAGTCTGGTTTATCAAAGAGTAAGGCCCAAACAACGTAAGTATTCCGCTCGACGAACTTCGTGGCTGTTGGGAGAAGAAAGCCAACCCCAACGCGGAAATAAAGTATAACATTTCCGATTCACTCTTTCACAGACAGCGACTCACGATGGGCCCTCAGTAGCCATGTGCTCCTCGAGCTTGGCATCACATCACAAACCTGGATTTCACATCATCACTCACAGTTTCTGTTCTGTCTCGATTTTTGCACGGAACTGGCTTTTTGTGACAACAACTGCCCCAAACCCAGATTTACAGCAAAAGCAACGGGGCGTCATCTAATGCCGAAGCCTT
>NW_011888971.1:0-2449 GCF_000151845.1 Pteropus vampyrus | reverse complement strand
GCATGTTAAAAAGACAGAGAGGGTCATCTGAGGAAAGATCTTCACACTGGAAAGGAGAAACAGCAAGACACAGAGCTTCCCATGGCCAGGAGTCCTGGAAGCTGTGTTTTTCCGATCAGAGAAATTGAAATGCTGGGTTTACTATGGGAAAAGTTTCGCACCTCAAGGATTTCTATAAGCAATCACTGCACTGAAAGACGCTGATGGGCAGAAAACGTGCCCTGCATCAGAACCACAGGCGAGGAGAATCGGAGAAGAGGAAACTGTTTGATTTTCAAACTTGCATTTAGGAATTGCTTTGCAGAGTTGAAATCTGACAATCCAACGCTGGCATTTGCAAGAATAACATTTGCTAAGCTCCGTGCGTAAGAAAACCACACAGATCTGGATCATCAACTTGATTATCAATTATCTCCAGGCAACAGGGATTCTAGGCTCCAGTTCACTCCGAAAACTTCTCTGTCATCCATCTCTCACTCTGAACCAGTCCCAGCGGCAAGCGAGCCAGCTCCTAACCAAGCAGCAACCCCCTAACACACCCAACCCTGCTTCCTCCCTTTCCCATCTCCCTTCATGGACAAACCTCAGAGCCTCATCCACTGAAGCTCTTTCTACTTCTTTGACTCCTGACTCTCCATATCCCGCTTCAAGCAACCCCCAAGACGCCATCGGAACTACTCTCGTCAAGGGCACTGGTCACCGTCACCTTTGCCAAACCATCACCTTCCTTGTGCCTTCGCTGCCATGAATCCTGAGCAGCACCCTTGGCAGCAGCTGGTCACCTTCTCCTGCCGGGAATTACGACTTCCCTGGGAAACGTGGCCGCACACTCCCCTGGGCAGCCTATGCCATTCCAGATGACTCCGCCTTCTGCGACTCACACGTCGCACCCTCCAGGGCTCTTTCTCGGTTCCCTTCCCTTTAAATCTCCCTGATTTTATCCCCACGTGGTCACCCGTACACCTGGCTTCTTCATCACCATCTAAACAGGACCGATTCCCAAGTCAGACCGCTAACCCAGATTCTCCTTCTGAGGTCCGGGCTCAGAACTGCATCTCACTGGAATATCTCGCATGCTCACCCCACACCGAACCCTTCGTGCATCCAGCACCTGTCTGCGTCCTCACCTTGCCCTCATTCCCTACCTTCAACTCCACTCTTCCCCTTGGCTCCAACTTGCCCATCTCTTCAGGCTCAAGGCCTTTGCCCACCTGGCCGGTGCATCTCTAATGGAGGTGCATACTTTAGGGCTTCAGATATTCACGCCTTCACTTATTCTCAGTGGGGGCCATCTCACCCCCAAGGGGGCAAACATTGGTTCTTGGGGAAATAAAGCAAAAATCTATTAAATGCATAAAATATAGATATTCATACATTACATAAATAGACAATAAAATTTCATGGGGGGTCAGAGAGGGAAAAAATATCTAAAAAGGCCCCCTAGGAGAGGAGTAAAGGAGACGAGTGTTTCTAGACTCAACTCCACTCCACCTGAGTCGTCCTCATCCTCACGGATGAACTTCAGAAATGGCGGCTTCTTGTTTCATAAACAGGAGGTGAGAGGAAGTTTCATGCAGCCATCTGGTCTACCCGACGGTCTAGTTTATTCCCCAGGACAAATTCAGCAGTTAGCATTCTGGGTTTAAAAGACATTCTTTTTCACTTTTGTTAGAGCAGAAGTCAGCCTCCCAAGTCTGGTAAAGTTTAGGTTACTGGCAAGATCACGCCTCAGAGTTCTCCTGACCGACGGCCACTCACGGCAGCGTGAACGCGCCCAGGTGGGCAGATACTACCTGTGAGGACGGGCTTCCCCAGGAGACACGTCTGCCATCTGATTACGTCATTCTTCAAATCGAGACCAGTTTATCTAAAACTCCACAAGTTTAAAATCCCCTTCGTGACCTGTGTCTCTCTTCTATTTGGAAATGTAGATAAATCACACCCAATCCCGCACGTGACTTTTGCCATCTTTTACAATTATAATGAACCTAATGAAAATATCAACATACACGAATGCAAATTTCATGCGCAAACTGTGCTCCATTTAGGAAACTGAAGACTTATCTTTTAAAGCATGCTGTCAGTCGTAAGTGCCATACAAATACGTTTTCCAAATCGACTTTAGCGTCTGGAGAGTAAGATAAAGCTTCGTCAGATCTTTTGCTCACCAGAGCTCGCTGTACTACGATTCTGCATCAGAATCACCTGGCACTTTAAAAAGATATGTGCCCGGAGCCCATTCCTGGAGAGGCGGTAGGTTATTAATTTTTTTTACATAAATCTCCCCAAGCGAATATGTTGTCACCACCGTTGGAGAAAGCCACGTCAGATAAAGAGGAGATGACGACACTCAAATACTGCCGGAACCAAGCAACGATTCCGGTAGAGAAAAGAGCTCAGAATAAGTTAATAACGGATTCAACAACGGCCGATGCTAATGAGGAGGAGC
>NW_011888970.1:1700184-1700775 GCF_000151845.1 Pteropus vampyrus | reverse complement strand
AGCAGCACGGAGGCTGTATGTGTGCTCGGAGAGACTCGGTCTGCGGATACATCGAGAAAGGACCCTGCTCGTCGAGTGAACTAGCACGCGACGCATGGGGGCCCACACCGTCGGAGCGGCCCCACTTAATACATCCCAATGTGATCTGTCAGTTATATATACAGCACACATACATGCACACACGCAGACATGCGCGCACACACATGCACACACGCGAACACACATCGCATGCACATGCAAACACACGTGCACACAAACACACATACACAAACACACACGCACACACTCAAACACATGCACACACCTATATACAAACACACGCACACAAACACGTGCGCACACACGCACACACAATCACACACGCAAACACGTGCACACACAAACGCACATGTGCAAACACACACGCACACTCAAACACATATGAACACACCTACATACGAACACACGTGCACAAACGCTCACGCACACACGCACACAATCACGCACACGCAAACATGTGCACACAAACACACACATACACGCACACCCACACACACCCACAGACATGCACACAAACACACACATATGCAAACACACATGCATGCACACCTA
>NW_011888970.1:1697235-1698751 GCF_000151845.1 Pteropus vampyrus | reverse complement strand
TGGACTTTGCACCTGAACTACTGCTCTCCCTGAGTATCCGCGGAAGCACCTTACACGTTGTGTAAAACATCGGATAATTCTGAAGCGGATCTTGGAGGGAGAGCAGAGAGAGCAGCGTGAAGAGGGTCGTGGGTTCAGGAGACAGTGGCCCAGGAGAAAGGGCGCTGCCGCCTGACGGGGCCCCGGCTGGGAACGAGAGTAGCTTTCATGCGGAAAAAGACACCTGTCGATTCGCCACATAAAACCAACCCTCAGCCAAAAAAAAGCCCTAAGAGAAACGAAACGCCTTGCTTTGCCTTGTATAAAAATGAACTTGTACTTCTTAAAAGAGGAAGTCTTGGGCACGAACGCCTGTCGATGCCTTAGGTGGCCTCAAGTTACATCGGCCCCGCGGCCGTGACGTCGGGCCGGGCGACGCCTTGCTGGGGGCCGTCCCGTGCGACGCCGGGCGTCAGCAGCCCCTCCGGCCTCCGCCCAGCTGCACCTCGTCCTCGCCCGCCCCACGTGGCCAAATGGCCTCGTAACGTTTCCTTACACCTGCCCGTTTCACTCAGGGATATTTCGTCGCTGGCCCATACGGAAATCGAATGTGGAGTATCTACTCCAAACGCAAAGGACTTGGAGAGCTCCGCCATAAAATAGCTAATTTGGGGCAAATCAAGTACAAATAGTGCTAAAGAGGACTATCTAAAGACCAACATTAAAAACCGTCACCGTGGCCTCGCAGCCCAGGAGAGCCGCCCATCATCTGACGTGGAGGGTGGAAGTTAGCGCCATTCCCCGTGAGTCTCCCTGGTTTGTACCGATCACAACAATGTCACGAAGACGCCCTGCAACCAATAAAACCGAAATTTAAAAAAAAATCTGTTGCCCCCCCAATAATCTATAAGGGTCGTCCATCATGAAACAAAGTCTGCCGTATTTCCGGAGCCAAGAATGCGCTGTATTGATCGGCTATTAGTGAGCAAGCCGAGCAGATTAAATGAGCCCCCCATTCATTTTTCAAAAACTTACTTAAATGGTCTCAGCTGCAATATCCTACCAAATACTAAGAAAAATCAATGCGAGTAGCGATCTCGCCACTAAACCTAAGTGGCCATGGTCGTCCTTGCTGTGTAACAAATGGGATTAAAATAGCCACTGTCCGCCTTTAGAGCACGCACCTCGCACCAGACGCACTGAGGAGCCGGCTCTACCGCAGGAGACCGGGGCGGGGGGGGCCGGGGTGGGGGGCTGTCCGCGTGCGGGAACAGCGGCCTCACGCATTCGATAGGCAGCCTTATGCTTAAGACACCCGAGATGCAAAAACAAATAAATAAATAAATAAAGGGAGACAGGAAATGGCGACACACTGTAGCACGGAACACTTGGGTGGCATGACAGACTGTGACTCGTCCCTCCCCTGGGAGAGGGGCTCCTCATGGGGATTGTCGCCAACGACGACTCACCAGACTCGCCAGACACGCATCCCCCCTGATTTTGTCTTTCATCGGAAAGGTGGGCCCAGGTCAAAATT
>NW_011888970.1:1695846-1696400 GCF_000151845.1 Pteropus vampyrus | reverse complement strand
TAGTGAGCAAGCCGAGCAGATTAAATGAGCCCCCCATTCATTTTTCAAAAACTTACTTAAATGGTCTCAGCTGCAATATCCTACCAAATACTAAAAAAAATCAATGCGAGTAGCGATCTCGCCACTAAACCTAAGTGGCCATGGTAGTCCTTGCTGTGTAATAAATGGGATTAAAATAGCCACTGTCCGCCTTTAGAGCACGCACCTCACACCAGACGCACTGAGGAGCCGGCTCTACCGCAGGAGAACGGGGCGGGGGGGCCTGGGGGGGCTGTCCGCGTGCGGGAACAGCGGCCTCACGCATTCGATAGGCAGCCTTATGCTTAAGACGCCCGAGATGCAAAAACAAATAAATAAATAAATAAAGGGAGACAGGAAATGGCGACACACTGTAGCACAGAACACTTGGGTGGCATGACAGACTGTGACTCGTCCCTCCCCTGGGGGAGGGGCTCCTCGTGGGGATTGTCGCCAACGACGACTCACCAGACTCGCCAGACACGCATCCCCCCTGATTTTGTCTTTCATCGGAAAGGTGGGCCCAGGTCAAAATT
>NW_011888970.1:1693619-1694141 GCF_000151845.1 Pteropus vampyrus | reverse complement strand
CACTCCCGGCCCTGACTGCGCCGGCCCCATCCCCAAGGTGGAGGCTGCAGAGCCCGCCCCTGGCACGCGGGGATGCTGGGCTTCCCGTGACCTCGACGGCCCGCTGGTTTCAGAACAGGCCCCGCTAGGAAGTCGGAGGAAGAAACCGACCCTGCAAAATGGAGAGAACAAACACGCGGCCTTTGCGCAAAGCGGCTGAGGACCCACGGGGGGTCGCGCTAGGACAGCGTCCCTGAGAAGGTTTTCAGGACGGTCCCCCCAGCCCAGTGAAGACTGACAGGCGGGCTCGAGCGGCTCGTCACAGCCCCCTCGGCTCATCCTGTTCAGACGCCCACCTTACACGGTGCCTCCGCTTATGCCAAGAAAACCGTCCGCCCCACACCCCCGGCGTCTCCCTGCACGGGGACGTCCCCGGGGCATTCGTAGGGAGGGCTGCATTTCGCAGCGCAGAGTCTCAAACCTCTCCAGGCTTCTGGCACCCGCAGGGCTGGGCTCCGGGGAGGCGTGTGAGGTGCCCGGGGC
>NW_011888970.1:1692079-1692489 GCF_000151845.1 Pteropus vampyrus | reverse complement strand
CAGACGGGTCATCGCGTAAAGGTTGCCAATTTCATTTGCTCTCACTATATACTTGTGGTTTCAAACACCATCTATGTGCCAATCACTCAAAAATCCGCTCTCTCAGCCAAAGTCCTGCCACCAAGCTCTGGACCCTTGCATCTAGCTGCCTACTCAACAGCCCCCTGTGGATGTCTCGCTGGCAAGCCAGAATCGCCACGTTCGAAGCCACCTGCTTCTTCTCCAGAGTTTATCGTCTGGGCAGACGGGGGAGACCTTGGGTACCTGTCGCTTCCTTTCCCTTCGGCCTCACGGCCGTGCATTCGCCACATCCCTCAGTCCACTCCCCTCTGCCGCTACCATCCCGGTCCACGTCACCTCCGAAATCCCTCCCACGGTCCTTCTAGAAAAGACTCAAAGCAGCAAGAGGA
>NW_011888970.1:1689551-1692029 GCF_000151845.1 Pteropus vampyrus | reverse complement strand
TGTCAGCCAACTCTGTTGGCTCCACCCACCCTGCCTCCCACCCGCGGGGCCACAGCACCCCGCTGCTCGCCCGCCTGGCCCCCGCCCCTGCCCGGGGACCTGAGCCCACACAGCAGCGCGCGTGAGCCCGGAGCCTCTCCGATCCCCCCAGGAAACGCCCGGCCCCCGGCTGCTCTCTCACCTCACTCTCTACCCTGACCCCCCGCCTCTTCCAGGGGCCCCAACAGGCCAGCCGCCCCTCACTCCGCCTGCAGCACGCTCTGCTCAGGTACCCGCTCGGCTCGTTCCCTTGTTACTGTCCCCTGCTAAGCGGTCTCGTGTCCATTTGACCATCGGGCCAGCCCGACGCGCCTCGAAGGGTCGCGAGAAGCCTCCTCCCCGACAGGCCACGTCGGTTCGCAACCGCCCGGCTCCCAACGCGGCGCGAAGCCTTCTCTCCCTCGGGGTGCACCCCAGCCTCTCGGGCGCGGACGAAAACCAGACGAGCTCAGCATTTACTGAGCGAGGCAATGTCAAGAACGCGTTGTTTTCGTTCTATTTCAAATGTTTCTATTTATAATCCCCCCCCACACACACACACACACACCTCAGCGTACATGCACCGCCACTGGAAGCGGACTCGAAACACCGAATCTAAGAAACCGCGGGACGCGAGGCGGGTAAGTGGTCCCCTGTGAACACCACCTCGTGTGCTGCCTAAGGACTTGAAGACTCCTCTGCTGACCGGGGCCGGAGACGTGGGCCACGGGCAGGAGGGATGCACTGCCCAGCCGCGGGATGAGGAGGCTTCGGGAGGCCGTGGGGGTTATCACTGTGAGGCTGTGGTTTACGGACGTGTTTGGTCATTGTCCCATTGCTGGCACAGAGCTCCAGAAATCCTTGGAATGTCCTGTGAGGACAGCAATACAAGTGCCTTTTGTTATGTTAATGGGGTGACTTCTGCACAGCACCTAAGGAGCGGGGCTGGGTTGGCCTGAGCCAACCCTGCGGGTAGAGGGCTGTAACCCCCAGCCCCAGGGAGGACCAGAGAGTGACTTAATCCATCTGCCTATGTGGTGGCGCTCCACAAACACCCAGAGGACCGGATTCCAAGAGCTCCGGGGCCGGTGACCTGGGCCGAGCGGGGAGAGCTGGCGTCCTCGAGGGCGGGGGCCGGCGCCCTTTCCGACCCCGCCCCCGGGCATCTCGCACACCTGGCTGCTCCCAACTTGTACCTTTATAACAAACCAGTGATCTCGCGACGTGTTTTGAGTTCTGTGAAACACACGAGCAAATCACGGAACCCGCAGAGGGGTCATGGGGTCATGGGCTGTCCTCGGTCAGAATCTGCTTAGGGCAAGGAAAGCGGGATCTACCTCTCGAGAGGCTGGGAACGGTTGCTGGAACAGCCTCCTCCGAGAACCATTTCCGTCAGGGCTCAGAATCCAAGCGCGGTCCCCTCCCCGCATCTCTCTGATCTGCGCCCCCCTCGACTCGAGACCTGCCCAGACGGAGCGCCCACGGGCCTTGTTTCTCAGCGTCCTTGTCCAAAGCGGCAGCAATGTCGAAAAATTCCCAACACGTAACGGAACGTATCAGCCTCTGAACACAACAGCTCTTGCATCGTTTAGATCCGAAAGGCATCAGAAAGAATCCTTCTCCCTAAACGCCATCCAATTGATTAAAGTCAGAATCGTTTCCCACAGGCCTTCTAAATGTCCTCTGAGTTACAGAGCTTCCAGGAACGATGTTTTAGATCGAATCCCGGACTTCCACAAATCGGTAGGCACATTTATTGACACAATTTAGAATAATTCGAAAGGCTTTCTTTTCCTGAAAAAGGTAGACTGACAAGTTAATTGAAAAAAGACACATACGCTCATATACACTCACGTGACATTCTGCAAGGGCTGGAAACGACGCCCTGGAAACCTGCCGATCAGGACGAAGTCAGAGCGGCGCCTTCCCCGTGGGTTTCCCGTCACGCGGGGCACGGTTATTTGTCCCCTCGATGGCGACGGATGGGCCTCGGCTGTGCGGACTGCGGCGGGGCAGACTTTAAACCACTCGATCCTCCCGCCGCCATTTCTTTGCTTATCCTTGTCACAACCTTGGACTTCGTCCCTTCTCCTGACGCTCTCCCCTCCCCTGCGCCTGGCACCCCGTGTCCTGAGCCTCAGACCCCCCTCCGCGTTGTAGCAGGAACGCAGGGCGAGAAAACGCAAACCCTCGGATTCTGTGACTGCGAAACCAAGGGCCCCCCACCCCCACCCTGGCCGTATCCAGGGATGGGGAGGCCACGCGCTTGGTCCCAGCTCGTGGAGAGTCGTTTTCTGGTGGCGGAAGAGAGAGAGATGGGATTTGCTCGGCCTGGCCCCCAGAACCACCCCGGGGAAGGCTGGGGGTGGGGGAGACAGAACCCCTCCCCCAGACATATTGGGGGTCCTGAAGCAGAAGGGATCCATGCCCTGAATGTCCACATGGGATCTTGGGTGACAA
>NW_011888970.1:1684689-1687866 GCF_000151845.1 Pteropus vampyrus | reverse complement strand
ATACCTGGGCAGGAGCACCGAGCCCCTCTCGAGAGGCCTCCCACCAGGAGCTCCGCCAGGAAGAGACTTTGCTTGATGGAGAAAGAAGTATTCGCAGTATCGAAGCCCTAATGTTCAGGAGTCATTTGTTACCACGACTGAGCCCACCCTATCTTGACTAATAGGTATGTCAAAATGCACACAGAAAATGACAAGTAAATAAATGTTTTTGATTCCAGATAAATAAAAACTCATAAATATGATCGGGAAAACAGACAAGATACTCCCCTCAATGGTGACAGCTGCTGCGTCTGAACGCCGGAACAGCGAGCGAACTCTGTTTTCTTCCTTATTGTTTCTATATTACAATCGCTGTCTACTGCGCTGTGTGTGGCTTTCATAAACAAGTCACAGTCGATTAAAAAAAATGTTTTAAATAATAGAAACGCACATAATCACACTCGGTCAAACTTACCCTGGGGGCTAAGCGTCTGGAGATGAACCCGCCCCGTCGTCATGAGCGAGGGGACGCTGAAGGAATTGTGCAGGTCGCCGTGAAACAGGGCGGGGCGAACACACGCTCCAGACACAGGGGTTCGAGGGGCGAGGCGAGCGCCCTTTCGTGCCGTGTGCTTGGCCGCCCCTGGTGCAGACACGGCACGGCGGGCCCTGCGGAGGCGCTGGCGGCCACTCGGCTCACACGTCGCGTCCTCCCTCCGCCAGCAAGCGAGCGCCTCTCAGACGGTAAGAGACTCGCTCAGCGAACACGGGGCCAGAGGGCCCAACTGAAGACCCTGTGTTCCGAGTGTGTCACACACATGCTGCTGTCACCTGAACAGGAAGGACGGGCACCATCCGGGAGCAGGCGCCCACGCGGACGAGCCCTGGGCTGGTGGCCTCCCGCAGGTGGCCTGCTCCACAGACGCCTCCTCCCCCGAGAGCGGGCCACAAGCCTGGACCCTCTGCTCAGTACCAAGGCCACCACCCCGCCCCCATCTCGCACCCCAGGACGAGACCCAGGTGTGAGATGAGGGCCGTCCCGCCTGAAACCGGAGGGTGTGACTCCCTCGCCACCTCTGAACGCGGGTGTGGCGCCGTGACGGGCCTGGCCTCCCGCCGGCTGCCTGGGAGGGCCGCCCCGGCCTGGACATGCAGGGGCGTTCTGCCTAGTGACACGCACGCGCACGCGTGCACATAGACACACACGCATACACGTACACATCTGTGCACACACACACGCACTCACAAACATGCACGCACACATGCACACGTATGCACACATGCACACGCGCATAACGTGTGTGCGTGCACACACACATGCGAGAACACATGCACGCGCGCGCACTGAAGTCGTAGCAGGCACACTCCCCGTCAGGACCTGCGTCTTACAGGAACTGGGGCAGACAACGCCCCGGCACCCATTTCTCTCCAAACCCCCTTTCGACTTCCAACAACGCCTGTGTGAGGCTGTGACAGGCGTCCGGAACCTGAGTCCACGTTCCTTCCCCAGAAACGGACCTGCGGACCTCGGCTAAGTCACCCGACGACCGCACGCTCCTGGCCGCAGTGGCGGGGGCCACATGAGCACCGAGCTGGGTCAAGGGTGAGTGCTGAGACCTCGTCTTCGAACGCTTGGGTCGGGCAGCAGTTCCCGCCGTGAGAAACTCCAGCCTGAGGACGAAGCTGAGGCGGAAGAGAAGGCAGAGCTGGGACATCGGAGCCGGGCGAACCTGGAGCTCCCACCGCGCGGGCAGAGCCCCGGGCCGTCTGCGCTGACGCCGACCGCGGCCGCAATGGTTCCGTTCCGCGTGCCAACGAAGCACCTCACCCTTCAAGCCGGCTCGATTCGTCTCTGTTCTTACCTGCAAACAAAACACCTGAACTGGGGGGCGGGACGGCTATGTGATTGCCTGAAATAGTTCAAAACGAATTTCCTGTTCCCGCTGACAACAGGAGCTCACGCTCTCTTCCTGCTTGAGACGGGCAGAATGAGTTAAAATAATCAGCCACTGCTTCTCCAGAAAGCTTGTTTTATTGTTGTTGTTGTTCGGTTTGGTTCTTTTGACCCCAGAATCAGGTGACAATGACTACTCCTTCGGAGCGCGGAGAATGAGCCTGGCGAGGCCCCGGGCAGGGGCTGTGACGCGTCCTCGCCCCACCCGCTGAGGCTCGGGCAGCACTGGCACTCCACCTTTGGGAGGAAGGAGGCGGGCAGACGGTGCCAACGGCTGCAGAGGCCTTGCAGGAGCTGCAGACTCGGGGCTCAGTCACGCTCACCTCCTGGTGACAGAGCCCGGCCCCGACACCAGAGCCAGGCCTCGGCTCCTGCAGTCCTTGGCCGTTTGTGGTGCAAATCGACCGCTTCATCCCCGTTTGGGGAGATGGATTGAAAGCCATCATTGTGGCTCTAGCAGTTCCGAGTTGAGCTTTGTGCCGCCCATGCAAACACGGCAGGTGGGTGGAGATACATCAAGAAGCAGTCTTGTTTTTCCTGCACCTTGCTGGAAACCTACAAAAGGAGACATTCCGTGCAGATGGAATTCACAGCCCACTAGCTCACAGCTCTAAGGCAGCTTTTAACATTTGCATTTAGAAGAAGTACTACTCAGAGGTCAGGCCGAGGGCTGGGAACTGGCCTCCCGGAGCTGAGCTGATCTGCGCAGCAAATGTTTCAGATGGGAGCAGAACTCCACTTTCAAAATGAAAAATTCCAAGAGAGAATCTAGATTTCTGGCTCCCTGCCCCCCAGTATCGAAGCGTCAGCAGCAGCGGTGTGGCATCTGGGATGTCGACGACAGACCGGCCTTGTGCAAGCCACACCACCCCCGCCGCCCCGTACCGGCTTCACACACGGGCCACCACACGGGCCCCGCTGCCCCGTACCACACGGGCCACCACACGGGCCCCGCTGCCATGCGTTTATAAAACCCTCTTTGAAGTCACACCCCGGTTTTGGCATTCCTTGTAGATTCTGAGGCTCGGGCAGCACTGGCACTGCGACGTGGGGCCCCACGGCGTCTTCCTGATAAGACACAGCGCTTCTGAGTAGCAGAAACCCGCTGGAAACAGCGATGACCACATCCCAGCACGTCTCCCTTCTCTGGCCTCATAGGAGTTAGAAGTGTATCAGCGGCCGTCTTGTCACGGACACCAACAGGGGACAGGTCCTCCAGCAACGATCAGATGCTGAGAAATCGA
>NW_011888970.1:1682607-1684639 GCF_000151845.1 Pteropus vampyrus | reverse complement strand
CAAGAAGCAGTCTTGTTTTTCCTGCACCTTGCTGGAAACCTACAAAAGGAGACATTCCGTGCAGATGGAATTCACAGCCCACTAGCTCACAGCTCTAAGGCAGCTTTTAACATTTGCATTTAGAAGAAGTACTACTCAGAGGTCAGGCCGAGGGCTGCGAACTGGCCTCCCGGAGCTGAGCTGATCTGCGCAGCAAATGTTTCAGACGGGAGCAGAACTCCACTTTCAAAATGAAAAATTCCAAGAGAGAATCTAGATTTCTGGCTCCCTGCCCCCCAGTATCGAAGCGTCAGCAGCAGCGGTGTGGCATCTGGGATGTCGACGACAGACCGGCCTTGTGCAAGCCACACCACCCCCGCCGCCCCGTACCGGCTTCACACACGGGCCACCACACGGGCCCCGCTGCCCCGTACCACACGGGCCACCACACGGGCCCCGCTGCCATGCGTTTATAAAACCCTCTTTGAAGTCACACCCCGGTTTTGGCATTCCTTGTAGATTCTGAGGCTCGGGCAGCACTGGCACTGCGACGTGGGGCCCCACGGCGTCTTCCTGATAAGACACAGCGCTCCTGAGTAGCAGAAACCCGCTGGAAACAGCGATGACCACATCCCAGCACGTCTCCCTTCTCTGGCCTCATAGGAGTTAGAAGTGTATCAGCGGCCGTCTTGTCACGGACACCAACAGGGGACAGGTCCTCCAGCAACGATCAGATGCTGAGAAATCGATGTCACATTTCCGGTGGGAAAACGCTGAGCTCACACACACTCGCCCACGCCCACTCGTACACCCCTGCACACTCACACTCTCAACGGCCCCGTGTGTTTACGCGAGGCGGCCAGGCAGCCCACTCTGTCCTCTGCACTAATACCCCGTGGGCACCACGCCCCAGAAACGCCCGCCCGTGTGGTCAGCAGGCAGGAAACGCCCACGATTCTCTGGCAGTGCCAGCCCCGCTCCGGCCCCGCGGGGCTCGTCCAGTCACCGGAAGCCCGCGGCGACCTGGTCCTGGCCGAAGGGAGGTGCCTGTGCTTCGGCAGCACAGTGGGGTTTCCCCACGTCCTGGGGCGTCCCCAGGGCTGCAGGCTGTGGATCATGACACTCACTGGCACCTCGCCCTTCCCAACGAAATGGCAAAGCCTTCAAGAAGAGTGTCGTGTGTATGTGCACGTGTGTGTATGAGTGTGTGTGTGAGTGTGTGTGGGTGTGCATGTGTCTGCATGTGCGTGCTATGTGCGTGCATGTGAGTGTGTGAGTGTGTGTGCATGTCTGCGTGTGCATGCATGAGTGTGTGCATGTGTGTGTGTGTGTGTGTGAGTGTGTGTGCATGTGTGTGTGAGTGTGTGTGCGTGAGTGTGTGTGCATGTGTGTGTGAGTGTGTGTGTGCATGTGTGTGTGAGTGTGTGCATGAGTGTGAGTGTGCGTGTGTGAGTGAGTGTGTGAGAGCGTGTGAGTGAGTGTGAGTTTGTGCTGCTTGTCTTTCTCGGCATCTCCGAGGATGGAGAAGGCGCGGACGCGGACGGAGCGCACGGGGTTCGCGGCTGCGTCTCCGAGAAGAGGAGGCAGGAAGCAGGGCCCTTTTGGCTCCGTGGGCAGAGACGCTCCGGGGAGAGTCGGGGAGAGTCGGGACAGGCTGGAGGAACACAGGGAGCCTGGGGGACTGGGACACAGACGTCCTCCAGGCAGGATACCCCCTTCCTGCAGGCTCGCTCTGGAGAAATAACTCAATAAAATAAAAAGGCATAGTCTTGCAGATTGGATTGAAAAACATAACCCAACCATATGATGCCTCCAGAAGACACATCTCAGTTCCTCAATAAAATAAAAAGGCATAGTCGTTCGCTGCAGCACGTGCTCGACGTGGAAAGCTGGCCATGTGCGCGTGCGTGCCGCGTGCGACGGCTGCGGCCGCGACCAGGCCGGCCGGTCACCTGGAGACGGGACACGAGCAGGCGGGAAGCAGGCACGGTAACCGCGGCGATCTCGGCGCTGTGAGGACCGGATGAGATGAGGCGCGGGCAGCAGGGGCGGG
>NW_011888970.1:1670025-1682285 GCF_000151845.1 Pteropus vampyrus | reverse complement strand
GTGCCAGCCCCGCTCCGGCCCCGCGGGGCTCGTCCAGTCACCGGAAGCCCGCGGCGACCTGGTCCTGGCCGAAGGGAGGTGCCTGTGCTTCGGCAACACAGTGGGGTTTCCCCACGTCCTGGGGCGTCCCCATGTCCTGCAGCATCCCCAGGGCTACAGGCTGTGGATCATGACACTCACTGGCACCTCGCCCTTCCCAACAAAATGGCAAAGCCTTCAAGAAGAGTGTCGTGTGTATGTGCATGTGTGTGTGAGTGTGTCAGTGCACGTGTGTGTATGAGTGTGTGTATGAGTGTGTGTTCCGTGTGCGCATGTGAATGTGAATGTGTGCATGTGCATGCACGAGTGTGCATGCATGTGCATGTGTGAGTGTGCATGTGTGCATGCATGTGCGTGCTGTGTGTGCATGAGTGTGCATGTGTGTGTGAGTGTGTGTGCATGTGTCTGCATGTGTGTGTGCATGTGTCTACATGTGCATGTGTGTGTGGCTGTGTGTATGTGTGAGTGTGTGTGTGAGTGTGCATGTGTGTGCATGTGTGTGAGTGTATGTGCATGTGTCTGCATGTGTGTGTGCATGTGTCTACATGTGCATGCATGTGTGGCTGTGTGCATGTGTGTGTGCATGTGAGTGTGTGTGCATGTGTGTGTGTGCGTGTGTGAGTGTGTGTGTGAATGTGTATGCATATGTGTGTGACTGTGTGTATGTGTGTATGTGTGCATGTGTGCGAGTGTGTGTGTGCATGTGTGCGAGTGTGTGTGTGCATGTGTGTGTATGTGTGCATGTGAGTGTGTGTGCATGTGTGTGTGAGTGTGTGAGTGTGAGTGTGTGTGCATGTGAGTGTGTGTGCGCGTGTGAGAGTGTGTGAGTGTGAGTGTGTGCATGTGTGCATGTGTGCGAGTGTGTGAGTGTGTGCGTGTGTGAGTGTGTGTGCATGTGTGTGTGAGTGTGTGCGTGTGAGTGTGTGTGCATGTGTGTGCGTGTGTGAGTGAGTGTGAGTGTGTGTGTGAGTGTGCATGTGTGCATGTGTGACAGTGTGTGAGTGAGTGTGAGTTTGTGCCGCTTGTCTTTCTCGGCATCTCCGAGGATGGAGAAGGCGCGGACGCGGTCGGAGCGCACGGGGTTTGCGGCTGCGTCTCCGAGAAGAGGAGGCAGGAAGCAGGGCCCTTTCGGCTCCGTGGGCAGAGACGCTCCGGGGAGAGTCGGGGAGAGTCGGGACAGGCTAGAGGAACACAGGGAGCCTGGGGGACTGGGACACAGACGTCCTCCAGGCAGGATACCCCCTTCCTGCAGGCTCGTTCTGGAGAAATAACTCAATAAAATAAAAAGGCATAGTCGTTCGCTGCAGCACGTGCTCGACGTGGAGAGCCGGCCGTGTGCGCGTGCGTGCCGCGTGCGACGGCTGCGGCCGCGACCAGGCCGGCCGATCACCTGGAGACGGGACACGAGCAGGCGGGAAGCAGGCACGGTAACCGCGGCGATCTCGGCACTGTGAGGACCGGATGAGATGAGGCGCGGGCAGCAGGGGCGGGCGGCGGGGGCGACCGGCCCGGGAGAGTCCACACTGGCGGCCGAGAGCTGAGTGAGGGCCGGGCTATCGAGAACGAGCTGGGGGAGCGACGAGCAGGCGGCAGAGCGTGCAGACAGGGGCTGGCCGTGCACAGGGCCTGCGGTGCGGCTCGGCTGGGCTTCTCCCCGGGCACAGGGGCGCTGAGCAACCGAGGGTGTTCACGGAGCATCCGCCAAGATGGCAGACGGCCTCGGCGAAGGGAGACGGAGCGACCTCGTCCACGGACACGAGGACGGCTGGGCGGGTGACGGCACGTCCAGCGCGTTTCTGTGTGAGCTGGACTCTGGACGCCCACGTCTGTCCCCCCCTCCCCACTGCGCAGGAGCCGCGGGGACCTGGGCAAAGTGCCTGATGCCTCTGTCGTCACAGCAGTCAAAGGGGACAATAAGACATCTAGCTCTGAGTTACTAGGAGTATTATGCCCTTGTGGAAATTGTGCCTGGTGCTGAAACACGGTGCACACTCGATACACGTCTGTGGTCACGGCGAGGCAGGGGGCTGGCACAGCGGTGACCGTGACACAGAAGAACAGCCACCGGATGCTCGCACGCGTCCATGCGAAACTGCGCCTGCCCGGAGCTCTGTGGCTGGGAATCCGGGACACCGTGACGGTGTCAGGCCGAGCACCGACCGGTTGGCCAGGGCCGTGGACACGGGCTTACCCGTGGCCGCTGGGGGTGCCACGGCTGGGCGGGTGACGGCACTGGGGTGCCGCACGTGTGGCACCCCGCTTCCCTGCGAACTTGAGAAGGCGCCTCCCCCTTTTCTCCTACAGCCCGTCTCCCCTACTTCGTGGGCCCGCCCACCGGTCACGGTGACTGGTCTTGGGTCCAAACTCATGAGCGGCTGGTGCCCCTGCGTCTGGGTTCCAAGCCTACATCCACCAGGCACGTGCTCCCGTGGGTGCTAGCCAGCTACGTCAGCACCCTCCAAAGGCGCGGTCCACCCCAGCCAAGCAGGGGCGGGCGGGGGACATCGCTGCCCTTGTCACGTGGTGCTGACATCGCTGCGGGAACTGCAGCCTGGGCAGACGCTCGCACACGGGACCACTGTAGCTGCAAAGTGACGGCACCGAGGACAGAAACTTGGAGTTTCTGATAAAACGCGAAGTGAGCAAAAGCAGCGAGCAGACTCGTAGACACAGAGTCACAGCTGCCATCACATACGCACAGACGGCGAGGGAGCCTGGCAAGGCAGAGGCCACACCTGGACCCGCAGCGTCGCCCGCGTGGCTCTGTGCCCGTGTGTGCCGCTCCCGGCTGGGCGGCCGTGGGCACTGGAGTGGCTGCTCTGGCCTTAGTTTCCCCACGTGCAGAAGTGGGGTCCTGGCAGCACCTGCCCGACAGGGGCGGGGACGGGGCCGACCAGCACGATGCAGGCGGGCGGGCGGGTGCGTGGACAGTGGCTGGGGAGCCCCGGGGAGCCCCGGGGAGCCGGCCACGCTCGTCAGAGCCACACATCTGGGGCGTCCCTCCCCCGCCTTTCCTCACGCTTCCTTTCTGTCTTAAACAGAAAGAATCATCTCAGTAAACATTTAACCCCAATTCCCGTCAAAGTTAAGAAAATAGGGAGAAAGGCATATTCTCCATCTGTCGAGGAGGTAGACGTACCGCTGTGATCTCGACACGTGTCGTGTCCCGCATCTAGGGAGGCACACCCCCTCCTCTCGGGCCCCGTCCCGCCCCCGAACCCCGTCAGCCACCAGGGCTGTGCACAACGACGAGCACCCAAAGGCCAGCAGTGGGCTCACAGCCCTGCGGGCGCCTCGCGGGCTCGCTCAGGCCCCGGCCTGGCACCGGGCAAGGTCTCTGGCTAAAGCGAGTGTCCCAGTTCACCGAGGAGCTCGGGCCACACGGGGGACCCGCTCAGTCACCCCCGTGTGCTCATCGCGTCACCAAGGGATTTCCGAGGCTGTCGCATTCCTGCCACCTTTAGCGTTTGTGACAGCAACGGAGGCCAGTTAACGAAGGGGTGGGAGGGAACCGGCGTCCGTGGGAGGGATGCGGGGAGGTGAATGCGAAACGGGAAGCGGCCGAAAGCAAGGCGGTGAGGGGCGAGCGGCCCCGGAGGACGCCGAGACGCCCCCGGTGGACAGCGCTCTGACTGCGACAGCCTGCCCGCCCCCTCCGAACACCGCCGTGCGGCATGGGGCCCGCTCCGCGCACACGGCACACACAAGGTGGTTAGAATTACACACGCGCGAATAGGCAGACACGCACGTGTGCATGCGTGTATACCATACGATGCACACATATAGACACACACGCACACGTGTGTGCGCATATGCATGTGTCGTATACGATAAACACGTCCATGCACACACGTCCATGACATGCATGTACGCGCATATGTGTCTGTGTGCACACGTGTGTGCACTCGCACACGCGTATGTATTTTTGACGCCAGGTACTCTGCGCTCCCCTGCTTCCACAGTAAGAAACAAATTGCCCTTCGTCTCGGTAGAAAACCAAGATCCAGCAACTAATGAGCCTTAAAACTGAGCCATAATGAATTTCGTGTCAAGCTGCCGATGTGGATGGAGCGTCTGAGGAAGCCTGGGAGCAGGCAGACTTCTGGCCGCGTTGTTCCGTAAGGCAGATCCCTGGGGAAGCAGCAGAGGGGATGAGCGCGTCTATTCACCGGGACAGTGGGGCCCCACCTGTGACGCCAGGGACCGACAGAGGGACCTCAGCCCCAGGAACCCGACCCCCCGAGGGAGCACGCGCCCCAGGCCCGTCCGCCTGTGCGGTCTAGGGCTTCCACTGAGAGATGCTAGATCTGCCTGCGAAGTCCCTTCAGCAAACGCCGGCAGCCCCCAGCCCCGGCGAGCAGTCAATCAGGCCTCTTATTTGGTTCCTTCCCAGGGTGGGCAGTGGGGAGCCCAGCCCTGCCCTGCACCCTTCCTGGCTGTCAGCTACTGGTTACGAAAGCAAAACGCCAACCTCACGCCTTCCACACCCCAGGGAAGTGGCGGCCCTGCCTCGCTGCTCACATTTCGAGAGCTGTTTTGCAAAAATCGCTTAATTCGTTTTTTCAAGCCGCGGCATTCTCGGCGATAAACATATTTAAATTGGACACTTAAGGGAAAGACTATGTTCCTTAATCATTTATGCAAGTTCTTGCTTCTTAACTAGGCAAGAAGTAACAAGAACAACTTGTCAGGGCTGTAGCTACATTTTTAGATAATAGGCTTCAAAAATAATTCCTTCTTTCTAGGACAGGGAAAAAAAATAAAAAGGACATCCTTTCTAATCAAGTAGTCCATTCCTTCTTCAGCTGTTTTTAAGTGATGTCTCCACTCTTGAGTAGGAAAACAAATCTATTCCTATGAATAGGAGTGTTTCTAATGACAAAGCCAGACACCTGGATGTCTTTTTCTAATTAACAAAGGTGAGTTTCAATATCCGGCACATATATGATCAATGCATTCATTTCAGAAAATGTTAGAGAGGCTGAGCTGTTGCCGGCGGGGGCTGCACTCTGGTACGCAGTGTCAGGGTGACGTTCGTTACTGTCATTTCAGGTGGCGTTTGTTAAAGCAGGAATGGGAAACCCGAAGAGCCAGGGTTTGGGGGCTGCTCAGGCACTGTGCGCGTGGACAGTGAGTCGGGCAGCAAATGGCAGCTCCGGCTCCGTCTCAAGAGGAAGCCAGGACCCAGAGCTGATCATTACGGAGAAACCAGACACCTTTTATTTCCCACGTGACGTTACCTAGGTTTCAAATAGTGGCAATTACTTCAGACTTAAGAAAAGAGCTCTGTGTGGGACAAACACGTGTGTGAGCGAGGTTCGGCGGCCAGGTCCCGCTCGGCGCCCTCCGAGGCACGGCGAACCGGCGGGTCGGGAACAGGCACCCGGCCTGCCTCACGCCACCTCCGACTCTCCACCACGGGGGCCGCCAAACGCCAGCCACGTGACGTCCTGAGACGGTGGCACCGCTGCGTGTGGGGCCCGGCCCGGCAGCTCTGGAGGACCTCGCTCCTGGCAAGGTGCTGACTTCCCGTCACCCCTTCACAAACATAAGGGCGTCGTCGACCACGGGCCAAGAACACCTGAATGCCAAGCAAAAGGCTTCCGACGCAAAGCAAGTTCAAGTTGATTTGGCCTGATTAAGACTGACGTGTTGAAATCGCTCTAGCGGGCACGTATAATTTTGAGCAACCTGAGATAAAACGGAACCCGTGAAAAAAGGACGAAGCTCACAAAAAATTTTCTCTTTTCTCTTCAGTATAAAAAAAAAAAAAAACCCTACTATCAGAAACTGTTCTCTTTAAATTTCAAGAAGTTTTCTCAATTTACTGTGCCAGCCCAACTGCCACACCTCCCCAATCATACTGTCCCCCAGTCTGATGCCCCAACAAGCCACCATGGACCCTGAGCTCAGCCCTATCCTGATAGCCTGGTCTGGGAGAAACGCGGTGGCCAACACGCTGGTAAGCGGCGCCTGTGGACGCTGTTGGCGGTCGCCGCCAGCTGTTGGCTACTCCCAGGAGACTCTGAGGAGCACTCTCAGGTTCGCTCTCGTGGGACGTGGCCACAGCACGGGGCACAGCCACGCTCCGCCCTGAAGATGCTTTAGAGATTGCCGCAAGCGGCTGGTGCAGCAGGAGGGCCCGAGACGGCCCGAGGCCGTTACACTAAACCAGCGTTTGGAAGGGGAGACCTGAAAACAGGGGCTCGGACTCCGATCCAGGTGCGACTTTATTCTCACTTGCTTGGGGCTAGGACGCGGCATGAAGGGAGCTGCTCCGATCCCAAACGCTGGGGAGGTGAAGCTTTTGTACATTTTTTACATGGGGTTGGGGTGGGGGCGCGTCTCTTCAAGCACGCCCGGACTGTCCGTCAGCACTGGACAGCTCCTTGCTGCTGCGCGGGCCGATGGCTCTGGGCTGTGAGCGAAGGGACGAGAATGGCTATGTGGACCACAGGAACAGCAGCCTCGAGGAGACGCATTTCTCTCCTGTAAATGCCGCCCAGGGCTACGCACTGCAGGGCGGGAACTGTGCCCGCACGACCGGGCGGGAATGGGCCCCTGCCACCTTTTTCCACCGCCGTCTTTCATTAACAGCCTCAGGAAACAGGGTGGTTGCATCAGCTCCAGACGTCACATCCGACATCCAGCCAGCAGGGAGGAGAGGAGACTAAGGAAAGGCACTTGCTTTTTAAGGCCGCTTCTGGAAGTTTCCACTTGAAGCTTCCCCTTGCAGAGGCAAAACGGCTACAAGGAAATGTGGCTCCTGTCCCAGGAGGCCACGTGTGTTTATGTGAGGCGGCCAGGTGCTTTGACACCTGTAATCCCTCGGTCCTACTGTGTGCGAGGCCCTGTCACGAGCTGTCACCGCCCTGCCATCAGGCATGCCCAGGCCAGCAGGCAGGTCTGGAAAAGGCAGCCGGGGTTTTAATTGAGCTCAGATTTTTTTTTTGCCCAAAATGCTTTAAAATCACTTGTGGAAATTAGTTATTAACCTTTAAAAACCTGAGGTTTCTCATAAAAGTCCGGACCTCTGCCCTACTAAGGAAAGAGGAAGGCCCAGCGACCCCGGGCCCACAGTCCCACGTGGCCGCCGTGGGGGTGCAGTGGCAGCCGCCTGGTTCAGCCACGGCGTGTCTCCATAGAGACCCTGCTGCCACCTGCCTGCTTTGCTGACACCTCTGCCACCTGCCTGGCTCTCTGGCCATTTGAATTTGTGACCCGTGGGAAGGGGAAATTACCCAGAGAGCTAAGCTGCAGGCAAAGCCTGCAATCACAGAATTTCAAGCCTCCACGAGCCCCCAGTACCCGCTACGTAGATAAATAACGGAAAAAGACCTCAGGGCTGTGAATCCAGGACCTTTTATCACCATTAAATTGGAGAGAAAATTGAAATGGTGGCTGGAACCACTCTTTGATCCACAGCGAAGGGATGTTAACCACGCGTTTCTGGGGACTGCCGATGGCCAAGGCACTGCGTGGCTCTCCCGCAACAGCCGCCGTTCCGGGAGAGGCCCTGGCAAATGGGTTTCCAGACACATAAATGAGCATGTCGCTTGGGTTGCTAGGCCTTTCTCTCTCGGCAGGTGAAAGGAGCCTGAGCTCTGTGGGCTCACAGGTATATTTTTGGGGTGCAATGGGAACGACAAAGGGTATAGTAGAAAGCTTTGTTGCAAAATAAAAATTTAAATCTATAACATCCTAAGAGCGGTGTTTGGTTTTCGGTTTCTCAAGGGTCCTGACAGATAATTACAATATAGAAATTGCCGCGCACGGTGTTGGGCGTCTTTCGGAGGGCCCTTTATCCATAAATGGAAATCCATGGGAAGTCACGACATTTCCGACTCGTGTGCCACAGAAAGAGTTTCAAGCACGAAATGAGACAGACTCTGCAAAACAGCCTAAGAAAAATCTGAGAGTGGCCAGATACAAGGCCTATTTCTGAGAGAATTAGTTGGGATACCATTAAAAAGGGACCCCAAAATACTGTGGCTAACACAAGACGCGAGTTTACTTTTTTTTCTCATGGAGGAGGTACTGAAACTCCCAACATGTGGCTTCCATCTCTGAGGCCAAAGTGGCCGCTTCCGCTCCCACCATCACATCTGCAGCCCAGCCAATGGGAAGCAAAGATCCAGGGAGCGTTTTTTAAGGAAAAGGCTCAAGTGTTACCTAAATCACTTCTCACATTTCACGGGCAAGAGCTTGGTCACACGGCCCCGGCGAGCTGCAATGGGGTGGGGAAACGTGGCCTTCAGCTGGGCCCCACGTGCTAGAGCTCGTTTTTAAAAGAGGAAGGCAGGACGAGATCCGCGGTCACACCCACGCCGGAGAAGGGGGCGCTTCCTGACTTTAAAAGACGGGACGTGCACTCCGCTCGCACCCTTTCTGAGCACGGCACAAGGACACGTTCGCAGCCTTCCCCACGTCCGGGAGTGACCGCTCCTGGACAAGACGGGGCGGCATGCGTGAGGAGGCCCCTGCACCGCGGGCCCCCGGGGGAGGCTGCGGGGAAGCGTGCGGCACACCTCTTCAGACCACGGGCCTGCGGTCGGACACTTTGTACCTGGAGGCTGCTTCTGCTCCCGTCTGGCCGTCTGGCCGTCTGACCTTGGGCGAGGCAGTCGACCTCTCTGTGCCTTTGTTCTTCACTGCCAAGAAGCGGGTAGGAAGCGGACGCGTCGCAGCGGCGCATGGTGAGAAGTAAGCGGCACGCTGCTTGCCGAGCTCATCGAACCGGGCCTCGCTTCGCCCCCAGCTTGCTGCCCGCGGACGGCAGGTCACGGGGAGCTTCCGCGCAGGCTTACATGTCCCGAGCCAACGTCCCTGACGGTGCTCACTACTCAGGCTCATGCCTTGGCGGCCAGAATTTGGTCGCACAGCTTCACCTAGCTGCAGGGAGGCGGGGAAACGGAGTCTTGACTCAACTTCTTTCCTCCCAAAATTCTGACAAAGAACCAGGCTCTCCACAGCGTCCCTCGATCCCCGTTCCCGCTGAACCCCTAATCTACTTCCGGAGCCGTGTCCTTGTCGGCTTCTTGCTGTTGCCTTTGTGTTCGTCATGGCGGGTAGTGAGGTCACTACGGACTTGGAAAGCAAACGTCACCCTGCGTCTCTGAACAGAAACCAGCCCCCGGGGCTCCTGAAGCACCGGGGCTCGAGACAGACGTGCCAAGCTGTTTGGGACGCGCTGCCACGTCCGACAGTGTCTCCAAATTCCCCTACATGCACCCACCCCTCCGAGAGCCCTGGACCAGCTGCATTTCACTCCGGGCTTCGCAGGCACGAGGGCACTTTCGAGCGTCGGACGGCCCGCAGGTTAGAGAAACACGGACGAGTTCCGTGCGCACAGAAGCAGACGGCCAATAATACGCCATAAACGTGGTCTTCACTCTGCAGAGCACCTTGCCGGTAATAAATTGCTATTCCGGGCACACTGCCGCGGACGAGCTGCAGTGCTGGATGGCGAAGAGCGGCCTCTGAAACGCGTCACGGGCTCCCACGTGGCTGGCCCAGGGGTGCGCTCCAGGCTGACATATTTCCATTGTAGAGTGTGCAGGTAAGTGTTGAATATGAATGCGATTGGGAGAAAAAGGTCTTTTTTATTCAAGTTCTGACCGCTGTTTGCATTTGGCCCGGAGGTTTAGAATGTCGTCTTCGATTTCGAGTGTTCTGGTTCGAGCAAACAGCTCAGTGTTTGAGATCGAGGGAAACAGGACAGGGTGGCTCTAGACCCAGTGCGTCGGCAGCAGGAACATTAAAAACGGCTACAGCGGGGTGAACGGTGCCTCGTGGGTGCGCCGGGCCAGCGGACCAGCAAGGACCGTTCTGCGTGTAAAGCGGGGGGCGGGGAGGAGGTCGTCCTGGAAACCCCTGGGCAGGGCGCAGCCCTGCCACGGCCGTGACACCTCTCGGCGACTCTGGCACAGTCCAGACCACTGTCTTGGGTTTTTTCCAGCCCTTTCCCTCCTCCAAGACCAGGAGAGACAACCGTTTCTTTAGGACGTCCCCAGGCGACGCCACTGGCTGCCACTTAGGGTCCACTTTGTAGGAAAAACTCATCTTGAAGTCCTAAAATTACTCTGAGCAGCCGGGAGCTTGTTCCGGAGCCGGGGAGTGGGAACTTCACACAGCAGAGAGCAGAGAGCGTCTCCGCCACGCCCGCTCCGGGCCGGGGCGTGAGCGGAACCGGTGGGTATCGGGGCCCTGGTTCAAAATGTCCATTCCCACGGTCCGGCAGGCGAAGGCAGCGGGGGTGGCCCCTCCCACTCCTTAGGACAAAGGCGCGGCCTCCGCAAGCCCCGCCCGACGACCAGCCTGACCCGCCATCCCGCCACCGTCCCTGTCCCGTCAGCATCGGGCCCAGGAACCACCGTGCCATCGAGCACTCGACCCTCCAGAACCTTCCGGAGACTCGAGTCTCCTCACGGGGAAGAAGGGAACGATGCGTCCCCCTCGGGGGCTTTGTTAAGGATGACGGTCGCGCGCAGACGGCCTGGTACACAGACGGCGCTCCGTAAATGGCGCGTCTCGTCTCGGTCGCTCCCCTCGCCTCCCGAGGGAGCCGCCAAGCTGCGTGGCCTTCGGGAACAGACGCTGAGGTTCACAGCGTTCCCCGCACGCTGCTTCCGTGCAGCCTTCAAACGTGACCTCGCGTCTGTGGCCATGCCCCCCTGAACTCGCCCCATCCCGTCTGGTCTCAGAAGCAAAGCAGGGTCGGGCCTGGTTAGTACCTGGATGGGAGACCGCCTGGGAATACCGGGCTCTGTGGGTGGAAAAAACAAAAACGTGACCTCTCCGCCAGCGACTCCGTCTGTCCCCTCCAAACGCACGCACGTGCTGAGGCTCCGACCTCCCGGGTGACGGCATCTGGCACGGAGCCTCCGGGAGGGGATGGGTCAGAACAGGTCGTGAGGATGGCTGTAGGGCCCTGTGAGCAGAGGAAGGGGCACCGAGCTCCCTCCGCCCACGAGGACACGGCGAGAACGGGCCATCTGCAGCCTGCGGAACCCGGCCGAGCTGGCCCCGGCCCCGGCCGCGGGCTCCAGGGCCTCTGCCACGTAAGCCGGCATCGGCGGCCGCCCACCGCACACAGGGCACACCGCTGTCCCTTCTGCGACAGACGGGGGTTTCGCCGAGATTTTAAGTGCAACAGTATAAACCAGAGCTCACGCTTCTGGAGTGTGGGCAGCTGCGGCTCAGAACGAGCGGAGTCAAGTCTGAGAGAGAAAAGTGGGCGGGGGATGTGTGCGTCGACGCACGACACGAGCCTCGAGCAGAGCATGAGGCTCGGAGCTGCTTCCCCCCAGCATCAGAGAGGGTCACGGGCGTCAGAGAGGAGGTCACGGGCGTCAGAGAGGGTTACGGGCTTCAGAGAAGGTCAAGGGCATCAGAGAGGAGGTCACGGGCGTCAGAGAGGGTCACGGGCGTCAGAGAGGGTCACGGGCGTCAGAGAGGGTCACAGGCGTCAGAGGGGGTCACGGGCGTCAGAGAGGAGGTCACGGGCGTCAGAGAGGGTCACGGGCTTCAGAGAGGGTCACGGGCGTCAGAGGGGGTCACGGGCGTCAGAGAGGGTCAAGGGCGTCAGAGAAGGTCACGGGCGTCAGAGAGGAGGTCACGGCTGGTGAGTAACGCTAGCTCTTCTCCAGGCCCTGACAGGGGGCTGGGCCAGAAAGGCCAACTCAGCTGGAAGGTCATTTGCATAACAATTAAAACCCTGCAGGGCCTGCCTCTTCCAGAACAGCTCTCTGCAGGAGGGACAGTCTGGGAATGGCCATAGGAATGAGCCAGTCCCTCTCACTGGCCTGAGCCCCTAGGGTTCCAGAAACACCTGGGCTCCACAGACCTTTCAGCTGCACCCCACTCTCCCCTGAGCAGACAAAGTTAACCTTCGCTGAGCGTCCTGCCAGCTCCACTGAGTTCTGTTTCGTTGACTCTACTTACTTTATCTGTTCTATGAGACATACGCTGGTTTTAAGTTTCACCGCTGGTGCTTATTGATTTTAGCTGCCACGGCGTGGAAGGACCGCAGGGCTTGTCAAGGACCCCGCATCCCTGTGCCCTGTTTTGTCACCGGGAAAGGAACCTACAGAAAAGGCACTTGTAATTCACCGGTCCCCTGACACGGGCAAAGACACACTTTCATGGGGACCGTGCCACAGTGCCGTGCTTCCTCCTCCACCCCGGGTCACAGAACGCTGCCGTCTTCCCGGAAGGTTCCA
>NW_011888970.1:1667225-1669975 GCF_000151845.1 Pteropus vampyrus | reverse complement strand
CTGCCAGCTCCACTGAGTTCTGTTTCGTTGACTCTACTTACTTTATCTGTTCTATGAGACATACGCTGGTTTTAAGTTTCACCGCTGGTGCTTATCGATTTTAGCTGCCACGGCGTGGAAGGACCGCAGGGCTTGTCAAGGACCCCGCGTCCCTGTGCCCTGTTTTGTCACCGGGAAAGGAACCTACAGAAAAGGCACTTGTAATTCACCGGTCCCCTGACACTGGCAAAGACACACTTTCATGGGGACCGTGCCACAGTGCCGTGCTTCCTCCTCCACCCCGGGTCACAGAACGCTGCCGTCTTCCCGGAAGGTTCCATACTGTCAGCGTAAAATAAAAGAGAGTGGACAAAAAGAGAGAAGGCCAAGGTCACGGGGCGGGATGGGCAGGTCCCAGAACCATGAGACGCCGCAGATGCCGACCGCCACTCCCCACTGGCAGGGTGGAGGACGGGATCGGGGAGGCCAGCACGGCCAGAGGGTGGACGCCACACCGCAGGCATCTCTGAAAAGCTTCGCCTTCCCCAGTCAGGTGAAATTCAACCGGCGCGATTAAACTTGGGAGGGGGTCGTCCGCTCATCCACGGAGCGAACATTCACGAGCGTTCGCGCCGGACACGGTGCGAGGCTGGGGCGGGGCGGGGGGCCTCATCCGCAGTCCAGCTCCCGGCTCTGCCCTCGGGGAGCTCGCGCCGACGTAGCCGATGCGGAGCCCGCCGTGCCAGGGCCTGGGCGAGGGCCTTCCGGGGACGGGGTTGCAGGACGGCAGACAGGAGCCCGGTGTCTGCGCGAAGCAGTCGGGGGAGGAAGCAATCAGAAGCCACGGAGAGCAACAGTGAGCAGTGGGGATTCTGTTCTCAGGGGGACCACAACCCGCAGGAGCGTCTTCATCAAGACTGCAGGCCCCTGACAGTCTGTTCTGAGAGATCTTTACAGTGGCCGGTTACAGGAGAGCGTGGAGGACCAGCGTTTTAGCAGGAGCCAGGCGGGGGCAGGAACGATGGCGTGGGTACGGGTGGGGCCCTGGGGGCATGGAGGGGTCGAGGGGCTGGGCACAGGCAGGAAGGAGCATGGGTGCCTGCCCCATTTCTAGGCTTTTGCCCTATAAGCACAAAATAAGGAGCCGCAGACTCTCGTCACCATGGAAACTTCTCGACAGCCAATCCAAAACCCATTAAGAAATGGAATTAGCATTTCTATCTTGGCGAGTCTATTAGGACGGCACCGTGTAACCTCCACAGGTTAGCAAGCAGACCCCGCTTTCCAGGGGCCGTGGTATCACAGTCATAATTCTGTTTTCCCTACAAACACACACCTTGGAGCCCCCACAGCAAGCACAGTACCTGAAACAGATAGGGGCTTAATAGATGACTGGTCGAATTTCATCGTAAGAACTTTGCAAACATTCCGAGTACCTCGATTTACGAAATTCTGAATTTGTTTTCCAAGGAAAAAATTTCTAAACCGGCCACCGTAAGGGTCGGAAGGACGGAGACCCTTCCTCTGACATTTCCCTCTGGCATCTGCGTTCCGATGACATATGCCTATTTCCTTCTCCGCTGGAGGCGTGTTATAAGTTTCGTGTAAATTGCTTGTCTGGTCAAAGGCAGCAGGGCAGACAAGACGGCGAAATCAGTAGGTCTTGCCTCGTTAGAATCACAAAGGTTTGCAATTTTATATGAGTTGCTTCAGGAAGCAAGGTCAGAAAATATACTGATCAAAAATAAAATGGGAATAAAACTTATGGAAATACACCTGTAGACTAACAACAAGAGAGAAACTGACCTTCGACGATTAATTATGTGGAGCATTAAGGATAGCGATAAGGTTATAAAATATGTTTCAGCTTTTTAAAAAATGAAATATTGCTTCTAGAGCAAAGTAGTGGAGAAAAATAAAGCTATTCATTCTGACTCACTGTTAGGCAACACAGCTGGTGGAAAATGTTTTAAACGACTTTTAAAACTGCCATAGCCTTGAGCTCCGACCATTTTAGGATACAAAAAAAAAATTTAATTTAATGTTTTTTTCTCTCCAATCCAAACATCCGATTCCTTAAAAGGAGCAGACGAAACAAATCCCCCACAATAACAGTCTGTGTCCTCACTCATTTCCAAAAACCAAGGTTACGATTTTTAAATCTAATTACCCAGTGAATCTGTCCATTTCAGCCCAGTCTTTTAGCCAACAAATCTTGGCTGAAAAAACTCCATTTGAAAAGCAAACATCCTCACAGCCAACAGCAGAGGCACAGCGCACAGACCCGCGTCTCAGAAAAAAGCCTGCTCAATGCCCCTCCTGTCCTCGCTGCAGGGCAGGACGCCCCATCCCCCGCGGAGGAAGGGGAACTGTGGGGGTGGGGGGTTCTGTTACAGCGCTAAGCTGCGGGGGCAAGTAGACTGGCCTGGGGTGGGGGGCTGGTGGAACCTCAAAGCCGATGTCTGCATTGCTCAGGGAGGAAAATTAAAGTGCCGCATCACTAATTCTCGGGGGGACACGCCATCTCTGTGCGAAACGGCCCCCCATGTCCCCAGCTGGAGAGATACGTATTGCTACATGCTTCCTCTTTACCGTGTCGGGGTTTGTAGGGTGCAGTCAAAAGCCCCAGCTTTGGGGTACTTAAAATATTTACAGAAAGGACCTAACTCGGGATTGTGGTCAACAACTGTCCCACACTATTTAAAGTGGTTGTTGTGTGTGTGTGTGTGTGTGTGTGTGTGTGTGTGGCTTTAATTTGGCTGATTCCACGC
>NW_011888970.1:1664837-1666405 GCF_000151845.1 Pteropus vampyrus | reverse complement strand
ACAGCAGAGGCACAGCGCACAGACCCGCGTCTCAGAAAAAAGCCTGCTCAATGCCCCTCCTGTCCTCGCTGCAGGGCAGGACGCCCCATCCCCCGTGGAGGAAGGGGAACTGTGGAGGTGGGGGGGGGGGTTCTGTTACAGCGCTAAGCCGCAGGGGCAAGTAGACTGGCCTGGGGGTGGGGGCGAGGGGGGGCTGGTGGAACCTCAAAGCCAATGTCTGCATTGCTCAGGGAGGAAAATTAAAGTGCCGTATCACTAATTCACAGGGGGACACGCCATCTCTGTGCGAAACGGCCCCCCATGTCCCCAGCTGGAGAGATACGTATTGCTACATGCTTCCTCTTTACCGCGTCGGGGATTGTAGGGTGCAGTCAAAAGCCCCAGCTTTGGGGTACTTAAAATATTTACAGAAAGGACTTAACTCGGGATTGTGGTCAAGAACTGTCCCACACTATTTAAAGTGGTTGTGTGTGTGTGTGTGTGTGTGTGTGTGTGTGTGGCTTTAATATGGCTGATTCCACGCAGTTAAATCAATATAAATTAAATGCATTTAGCTGCGTTTCTACTGACGATCGTAGCTCTTCCCATAAGTTCACAGAACTTGAAAGCGGTGCCCACGTGGCTTCTCCAGAACGTTCGTGAATCCAGGTGCTGAACAAGCAACTTGGTCTCCGTTTGGGTACGAAAGGGGACGTGTGTGCCGAAGCCCCGACGGCTAACCGCGTTTGGACCGAGGATGGGGTGACGGGTCCACGCATCGCTGAGCGGCTCTGCGGCACCCCAATGCACTGTGTCCTGCCAGCAGCAGAGTCACAGCCCGAGAAGCCCACGGACGAGTCTGAGCTCGTAGGACACTGGATAACAGCGAGCTTTGTTTTCATTCAAAATTAATTGTCCAATAAAGAAAACAGAGATTTTACATAAAAATGCAGATTTTCTGAGTTCTCGTGAGCACGCTGGAGTCCACTCACGGGCGACCATCATTAGCGAGAGCCTGCAGCCTGGGCGAGCCTGCCCCCCAGAATAGCAGCCCCTCCGAATCCAACATACCCCGCACCCTGCCCTGTGTGCGGTTCCGTCACCTGCCTGGCCAGGAAGGGGGATGAGTTTAGGGGACCAGCCATAAATGGCTCCCCAAAATGACATCCACCAAAGAGGCCAGAATACCCTTCGATCGTCCACCTAAGGTCACGGATGGCAGACACGCGGCCCCGGCCCCGGCCCCGGCCCCGGCCCCCGCACGCCCGTCTCCGCACTGCTCTATGAAAAATCAGGAGGAGGAGGTTCTTCCTCGGCTGGCCACGTTCTGCGGCCCTTCTCAGTCACAATTCTCGCACATAAACTGCTCGTACGTGGCCCTGCCGCAGCTGGCTCTCCCACGTCGTCTTGGCAGAGAGAGAGAGGGTGTGACGCCGGCGTTCGAGCCTGTCCCCGGTGGCCTCCTCGTCTTCGTCCCAAAACGGCTCCTGCCTGCGGGAGGCAGGTCGGCTGGGCCGGCTCCCGTCAGGCCAGACCGACCGACACGGACACGAACGCAGCTCCGTGTGCCCGAGGCCCGACTACAGCTG
>NW_011888970.1:1662373-1664787 GCF_000151845.1 Pteropus vampyrus | reverse complement strand
TTTAAAGACACACGATGGTGCTCCAAGCCCTCTGCTACTACGCCTGAAAATCTGGAGAGAAGGGATGTTTCTAAGACACTGTAAAATACCAGAACGGACTGTAGAAAAGATGTAAGACTAAAACGGAACAGTCAAGCGTCTAATAGATTGTGAAACGTTATCAAGGAGTCACGCCTACTGGACGGCACCTGTGGCCGCGGGAAGGAGGGAGAGGAGCACCAGTCCCCGGGGAGAGAAGGCGGCTTTCTCGACCTGGAACCTGCCACAACCCTCGGCGAGACACGAAGATTAACCTCACGGGGACATTACGAGCGTTTTTATTAGGAAGAGGAAGACGTTGCCTCTCTCACCGGCCCTTATCGCTAGAGGTCCAGGGGGAGAAGGAAACCAAGAGAAATAAATAACAGACACATGGATTTGGAAAAAGCATCATTATCGACAGACAAAACGATGGTCCGTATATAAAACATATCCAAGATACTCCACTGACAAATCTGAAAAGGACCAGCACAGACATGGACCAAAGATGGGACTTAAATAAAATTTTTAAAAACCAAAATCAAATAAATTTTGTCAGTATTGTGACTAAGTGGTATCATTCTAGGAATAGAGAAATATTTTTAAAAAATTATTAATTTATTATTTGACAGATTAAAAAAGAAGAAAAAACATGACCATCTTGAGTGATGCCCAAAAGATCCATTTAAGGAATATCAGAATTGTTCCCAAGTAAAAATCAAGCCCCAAGAAAAACAAAATAGGTATTATAACGAACGGCAGTCCCGACGTCGATCACGGCGGCACGGCGTGCCCAGCAGGGCCAATCGCAAGCGGCGCGAGCGTCCGACATGGACAGCGTCGCCGAGCGGAGACACGAGGCAGGAGGCTCCTCCTGGGACGCGGTGACCAGCTACGTCGCGACGGCAGAAACCTGCCACGGACACATCCGGGGAACAGTGCAGTGTCAATGAGAGGGTCAGACTTCCCGGGGAAGACGTGCCCACTACACTGAGGAACGTTAAACGTTGGGGACAGTGACGGAAATCCCTCTGTCCTGGAGTGACTGTCCCTGCACTCAGCGGACCTCCAGCTCTGGGCCTCTCCCCGCCTCCTGCCTTCGCCTGGGGGCCCGGCTGCACCCCGGCCCTCCGTGCGTGTCCCCATTCCCGGTGGCCTCGAGACCCACGAAGGTGATGCTCCAGGCTCTGGGCTCTCAGTCCCTTCTCTCCGCCTCTGCTGTCCTGTGGGCAGCAACATGGCGCCTGGGTGTCGGGCTGCGTGGGCGGTGCAGTTCCCCACGGGGACAGGTGGGGCAGGTGGCGGTGTGGCCCCCAGCCGTGCACACCAGAAGCCGGGTGGGCTCGCGGGCTTTCCGCTCAGCGGGGCTGAGACCGGGTGTTGGGGGCTGAGCTCTGAGCCGCAGCTCAGAGGGAGACTCTGCCTCCTGACCCCTTCAGGCATTGAAGAATTCAGCTCCGGGGAGGTGCAGGGCCGAGGTCCCTCTGTCCGGTCATCAAAACCAGCAGTGACACTGACGAAGGGGACGTGGGGAGAGGTGAGTGCCACTTTCCAGACAGAGCCGAGTTACCCTCTCAGGTAGCAAGCTGATCTGACCAACGCTCCCTCCGAAATCGTGGGCTCACTCTCTGCGAAGACCCCAGCTTTCCATCCTCGCACCAATGAAAAACCAGATATTAATCACGGGAAAACGGGAGTCAAGTGAAACGCACACAGATAGAAAAAGTCAAAATAAAAGAGACGCCAGTTCTCTCTCTGAGCCCATGAAAGGAAGATAAAAATGACGAACACTGAGGGGAAGACGAAATGGGACACGGGTCTGTTCTGTGGTCGCCAGCGCTGGGGAAAGGGTCCCTAAGGCACGCGTCCGAGGCTCGCTGTGACCGCCTCCTGCGACCGCCCGTGCTCCGGCGAACGCTCCTGACGCCAGCCTCGGATTACAGCGTTTGCTACAACCGAAGCCGACGACGTCTCAGACGGGAGTGAATATTTCTGAAACACTGACACGGTTTTCTCGAAGACAAAAATTCTGGAATATAATCGCAAACAGAGGTATCAATAGGGAGCATACGTGCCCCCCGCGGTGCTGAGTCGGCTCTTCTTGTTGTCATCCAACTTCCTCTAAAAATAGCATTTGGCTAATTAGACAGGAGTCATTTTAATAACTAGCCGACATTAAGGAGAATAGATATGGATTACGTGAAAAATCATTTACAACTGCAAACGAATGATAAAAGCTGGTACAATATCGCATAAAATTGGAGAGATCACAAATTCGTTTCTTACATAGATGCGATGGTTGCAATTAAAATTCTTGGCAGTAAAATCTTCACTGCACCTTGATACAGTCATGAATTCATTCACTTACTGTGTATTTTATTGAAAACCTACTAAGT